>NC_090932.1:1007966486-1008286969 GCF_040938575.1 Ambystoma mexicanum | reverse complement strand
TGGATTTCTAAACTCTGACCTGGTGGACAGAAGTTTAGGAGGCCAACCTAGTTTAGTGAAACATGGGAACCTTCTGGACAAACAAGACCAATCTACGGTAGCTTGTCAAGACTTCGTCTCACGAGGGTTGAGCGTGATTGGAAGCCCACAATGACCACACAGAGTAAAACTCCAAAGAATACTCTCAGACAAGTGTATATCAAAAATACATTTATTATAATCCTTATAACTAAAAACAAATAAACCACAGTAATAATAAACAGTTACCATACACTCTTTACCATATATACAAATGCGTTTCGCCTAATTCGGATAAGGGGGAGAACGCAATCACAACCTGCAACAGAAGAGGTAAGTTAACACAAATATCGCAATGGCAGTTCTTCAGAGTCGATCCCTAACTTATGCAGTCCAGCCCTATGAAGTGGGGAGCCTTATGCTCAAAAGTACAGCAGTGTGTTAACAATGCGTGGTTGTGCATAAAATCAAAAGCGGGTCCTCTTCAGGGAGCTGTAGTAGTTCAAGAAGGGGCTTGAGGTGATGCAGAACAGTGTCCTATTATTCGAGAAGGGTCTATCCTTGCAGGTAGAGCAACTTTCAAGTTTCGGGAATAGCTGGGGAGCGTAGGCTATCCTAGCTAAGGTGAGTATCTTTTCTGGGATTCTTGTGCGTGAAGAACAATGGCTATGCCAGGGGGTCACCGGTAAGTGATTCACCAACCGTCCAAGCCAAACTTCACCAGTCTAGGCCAGGTCAGTTGTAGGTTCAACCCCTGCAGTTACACATCGCACCTGCTCTCAGTGACTGCTGGACGGGATGATCGTCCATGGCGGTACAGTAGCCTTTTCTCAGCGCTTGATGAAGAAAAGAGGACAGTTTCAGTGCAGCATGTCTCTGGGCACAGGGGGGCAGGTATGCAAGGCTCCTACAATGATCGTCACCACACCAGGGCAACACAGGGACTGCAAATGCTTGCTGCTTGGCATACTCTCATAAATCATGACCCATAGGAGCTAGGACTACATGTTTTGGTGGGAGAGGGCCCAAGACCACAAGTTAGCGATTCCCAAAGTCTTGAGTGTCAACTCAGGACAGCGGTGCTCGTATACGATACCCTGGGTTGAAGCTGGTCAGTTCGCTGGATGGCCCTGGAACACTAACAAAGAGGCTCTTTTCGAGGCTAAGCAGGAGGTGCCGAGAGTAGTTGGTCCGACTACTCCAAAGGGTCGAAGCGCCCTTGCAGGCCTTCTTTGATCGATATGAAAGCAGGGGCCCGACAGGACAACAGCGGGGTCAGGGTGCCAAACCTTCCAGCACGTCTGACGGTTCCACACGTCTGCTCTTTCATTTCAGGATACTTGGATTCTTCTGTAGTTCGGTGTGAACTTCAGGTGATCGACCTGGAATGGATGCAGAGCCCCTTCTCTTATCCAAGATTCGTTTCGCACTCAAATCTGGGATAGCCAATGGAAGATCTGCTCTCTTGAATTCACGCCAGGCATGGGCCAATCATGGCCCACAGTGGTTCCAGTCATTCAGGCATACGAGACATACTGGCACCAGTAGGGTGGATTGGGACCAGACACTCTTCCTGGACACTAGCACACGTGACATGCAGGAGCCTGCGAAAGATGCGTTTTTTGCAGGAGGCTGCATGCCCAAATAAGGAATACCCGGGTCACTCTACCTGGGGGAAGGCAAAGGACCAAAATGGCCAAAGGCAGAACAAAAGACTTCATGGCACAGCCATTTTCGGCACTGGCCACGGTCTTAAGACAAACACGGTAAACGTGTTTTTGTTCATTAAAAAGAAGTCAAAATACTTTAAAAGTAAACTGTTGCCACCAGTTCATCCTAGGCACACTTGTACAATCACCAAAATATCCTTAGAGGGTGGCTAGGGCCATAAAACAAAAGGACCTCTATGTGCGGCACTGTAATGTACTTTGCACATAGATAAAAAGTTACCAAGAAATGCAAAATAGTCAAAGACTAAGGAAAACATAGTTTCCCAGTACTGACAGCCTGAAGGACGTGTCCGTTTACCCATAAGAGGTGAGCTGAAGCCCAGCAGAGTGCAGTTGAAGGCTGTGCCCCACTGGAAAAAGTCAGGTTAGGTAAGCCATACAAAAGCAAAACGTTTGGGGGGGTTCATAAATGGAGGTAAAATATCACCTAAGGGAAATCTTTCCTAACAGGTTGATTAGTGAGGGAGAGAGGGAAAGGATAGAATTTGTGCTCATCTGTTGAAGTGTGCAGAACCAGGAGGAATTGACGCCTGTGCCTGTGAGCTTTCTGGGTGTGCTCTGTTTTGTGCACTGGACCTGTTGTGTCTGTAATGGTGGCGTCCAGTGTCTGAGTTGTTTCTTGTTTGCCGGTATTGGGGTTAAATTATGATTAGAGAGGGGGGGGGTGTGGTTTGATGTTTTTTGGTGAGTTGCTTCATTAGCCATTTGGGCTTGTGTAGTATGTGTGAGGTGTGAGGGTGTGGAGACGACAAGGGGGTGGTTAGTTGGTTTCATGTGAATTCTGGGTGTTGAGTAGTTTTATTGTCAGTTCTTCCTTCTATATTATCCTGTGTTGCTTTGGTCCTGGTGTATGGTTTGCAGAGTGGCACGTCTAAACTAAATCTTAACAAATAAATCAGTACAATTCAAGTGTGGCTAGATTCAAAAGCAGCGGATTGCAACTGTAGTGCAACTGAATTCAGAAGCAGTGTTAACTAAGTCATGTGATAAATCCCAGGGTATTGTTACTGTTCCTATGAGGCCAGGGAGGTAAGGCTGCTACCCGATAGTCCCGGTGGGGGTGGTACTTAGGAAGATGATCTTATGCGGAGGGAAACCCCCTATGGGACCAGTGACAACTATTAGGGGAGAATGCAATATTCCTACCCTCCACCCCTACCCTCCAACCCCTACCTAGCTTATACTCCTATCCTACACCCACCTCTGTACTTCCCAATACCTCTATGTATTACTGTAAAGTTGAGGATCCTGTCCTCGTAAGCTATACTGAGACGAGGAAGAGTAGCGATTGCTTAGATGGAGTACATAAAAAAACGGAGTCAAAGAAGAACTCACCTGGGGGGATTCCAAGTAGACCGCCGGAGTGTAAGCAGCATGTCCCCCGAGCTCCCTCACCAATAGGCCGGCAATTGGCGAAAAGCTCAGCGGACAAGCCCTCCCCAGGTACCGCAGCACAGTCCAACCAACATATGGCCCAGGCAGCGGCAAGGGAAGCGGATCCAGAAACCAGGACCCGTGAACTATGCAGCGGACTGACTCAGCGGGGCACCGCAGCATAAAAACGCCCACCCGAGGACCCATGTGCGGGAAGAACATCAGCGGGCGTCACAGACTTGATCAAGGCCTCATTGCCCCCCAGAAACTCATACACAGCTAGCGACACTGCGGCGACCGGAGGCGCTGGGTGGGGAGACACAGCCAACGCTCGGAAGCGAGGGCCCCAGAGACGATCCGCCCGGGGAGGGGTCGTAATCAGTCAAGACCGGATTGCCATCGTGAGCCCGTGCCCAAGAGGTCCGAGGCACCCCCCGACCCACCACTGCTAACCTGTGGCCCCCACGGACGCAACCAAGTCCAAGCAAACATCCACCTAAAGACACGCGGCCAGCGAGCTGACGGAGGCCCGACCGTCCCCAGACCTTCCAGCCAATCTCTAACAAGCCGGCTCTCTGGTCGTCTGGGACGCGCGGAGACCACCAGCACATGACTCGGAGACCTGCCTTTATCCAACAGGGTCCCCCGCCGCCATAAAATCACTGCAGCTCCTCCCCAGCAATGCTGTTGTGTGGCCGGGGGGCCACGACGCAACAGGAGATTCAGTGGGGTAAACCACAATGAGGAGACCACAGGGACCCGACAGACCCCCTGGTGCCCAGCCACCTCTGCCCGGAGCCACCGAACATCCACCACCAACACCTAGGAGACCCAGGACACTGGATACCAGTAGCCCCCCTCCACTCTGAACTATGTCTAGCAGGCAACAACGAAGAAGTGAGGGCCCGCTGCCCCTCACACCCGCAGGAGCGGGTGAGCAGTATCCCCCACTTAAGCATCGAGCAGACCTCCAAGTAAGTGGGGATAACGGGGGCTGCTGCCGCTGGGGGGGGCAGGCACCACCAAGCTGGGGAGTGATCACTGCAGTGGCCCCCGAACTGTGCCACTGGCCTGCCCCATCTCCCGGACCCCACACCCGGAACCAGGGTCGAGGGCCCCACCCACAGGGCCTAACCTAGACCTCATCAGCACCCGGGCCCATTCATCAGAGACCTCTCCGCTCCCCCAGCAAAGGTGGGACACCCCCCAACTAAAGAGTGCCCCACCACACAATCCATGATCCAGACACTGCTTCTCGCATTGCGGAATGCACCATAAGGGGGAACCTGCCGTGCCCACGAACTGGAAGGGAACAAAGTAGCAGTGCCAAGTCACCCTTCCACACACCGGACAGCACAGAAGGACCATAAGAGGAACTACCAGAAGTCCCATCCAACAACCTGGAAACAGAGGCAAACGACAACCCTCCCAGGCAGGACACTGAGGGAGCCCCGCTGCTGAATACATGCGTTACCCCGCGCAGGCATCAGGGTGGTTTACGAACAGTGGGGGGGCTAGCAGCCACCAGGCCCACCAAGGAGCCCTGCTCCAGTGGTCAAAGGGAGCAGTGGGCTTTCTTAAGTGCACCCCTCGTGCAGGGGCCATCTACCTGCCCCTCGAGATGTCTAGGAACAGGAACAGGGACACCCAGGCTCCATCCAAAATAACAAAGAAGGTTCAGGAGGGCACCCTAGCGCAGATATGGGCCAGAGGCACGGAGACAACGGGTGCCCAATCTAACACTGCTTGGGAGCAGACGCCTCCACAGACAACACAGAGGTCCACCAAGAGAGACCAGTGACTTATTCCTCTGTCAGAGACCTTCTGGGGGATTTAGTTGATAAAATCACCAGTGCGGGACAAAAACAAATGGATACCATGAGAGAGGACCTGGCCGAGGGGATCCAAGAAATAAAAATCTCTACCAGAAACCATCCCAGACCAAGAGTTGGCCCAGGCCATGAGGTCCATCTTCAGCGACCTGCTAGATGAAGATCAAAGCACGGAAATCCGCTTTGACAGGATCCACAGGGTGGGCCTGAAACGCCAAGAACCCGGGGCAAGACCTCAGGACGTCTTAATCGCCTTTCATAGCTACACTCTAAAAGAGCAGATCCTGGCAAAGGCAAGGTCCACCAACCAAATCACATACAATGGCGTGGAGATACAGCTCACCAGGACCTATCTCAAACCACATTAAACGGAAGATGGCGCATGGCCCCGGTCCTGACCCATTTGCGAAGCCAACAAGTGCGGTACAGATGGCAACACCCATTTGCGCTGAGCTTTACATGGCAACGGAATTCGCATAGAGTAACTAAGTGCGAGGAAGGGGCAGCCATCTTTGGAATCGAGGATGATAACCATATATCGCACCCCTCACAGCCTAGCCAAAAAGCTACTCGGAAAACCTGGGAATGGACAACGATAGAGCCCAAGAAAAACAAGAAAGGGGGGCGACAACCCCCCTGTGGTAGCCCACCCTCTCACGCAGACCACGTTAAACCAGGGCAAGCAGGAACACAAGACAAATGAGATACCACAGAAGGCCCATACTCTAAAAGCCACGAAAACCCTGGGGAGGGCACACAACAAAGCACCTCACAAGCTAGCGCCACAAAGAACCATAGGAATGCAAGGGGGCGGGAAACACGGGGGGAGAGCAAGGCGGTTGGAACGGGAATGGGAATTCCTGCGTGGCGTGGGGACACGCTGGGCAGAAAATAGGGTCCAGCTCTCATGGCCATACAAGGGGGGCTAAGTGCCAGTTGGATTCACCCAGCGAGGGGGAGTGGGAAAGGAGAACAGGGGGGGAGGGACAGAGCAGTACTTCCATCAAAAGGGAGACAAAACAAGAGAGGGACCACCCACAGGAGGAACAAAGGTAGGACAGCACACGCCAAAGAGGCACGGATCTCCCCATATAGACAACCGGGACTCGGGACACCAAACATGGCACTAGCTAATCGATTAAAGTTCTTATCGCTCAATATTAACAGTCTCAACTCCCCGCTCAAGCGAACAAAAGTTGAGAGATACCTCAGGAGAGAAGACCCTCACATTGTCGTCCTTCAAGAAACACACATACAAACACGGGATACCCACAGGATCAGATTCTGGGGATACATGGAAATCTTGCAGGCTACACAACCTAACAAAAAAAGGGGGGGGGTTCTCATAGCTCTAAGAGATGGGCTGGACCTAACTGTAACAAGTTCAGATAAAGACAACTAAGGCAGATACCTCACAATAACAGTGGAAGGAAGGAGGGAGGCATACACGATTGCAACATTATACGCCCCTAACATAGGCCAGGACCCATACATACAACACGCACTCAAACGCTTAGAGAGCTACGCAAAATTCCCCATTATCCTCACAGGGGATTTCAACATGGCCTGGAACCCCACCATGGACAGGAGCATCCAAATCCAAGGCCCTTCGGTGGTGCCCTCCGGGGACCTCAAGCGTAAACTACACCAATTGGGCCTAGTAGATGCATGGAGAACTAAACAGGGGGAGAGGGAGGAGTACACCTTTTACTCCCATGCCCACAGATCGCACTCCAGGATCGATTACATCTAGCTGTCCACCCCCATGATGGGCAAAGTAGCTGACATAATGCTGGGGGCTATTTCCCTCTCTGACCACGTGCCCATGAGGCCCTCCGGGGCTCTGGAAGTGGAGATACCCGGGGCACCTCTTCAAAGAAATAACCTTAGCAAGGGAGGTCTTGGAAGAAATAGACAGATACGTAGATACCAACAAAGTGGGGGACACCATCTGGCAAAACTGGTGGGATGTGCTTAAAGCGACTCTCAGAGGCAAGATTATAGCGTTCAAAGCTAGGCGCACGGGGGAGCTGAGACACGAAGAAGACAATCTAGAGGCCAAACTAAAAGAGCTGATGCCCAAAATGGGCCCGAAACAGACCCCTGCCATCAAAAGGGAATCCACACTAAAATACTGGCCAATAGGCTAGAATTTATCCTCCCAAAATTAGTCCAGGCCGATCAGTCAGGTTTCTTGAGGGGCAGGCAAACGAGGGACAATATTAGACGATTAGCCCACCTAATCGAAAAAGCCCAGAAGAAGGCCATCCCTGCTCTCCTACTAACCATAGCCGCTGAAAAAGCCTTTGACAGAGTGGAGTGGGGATTCCTCAACGCAACCATGAGGAAGATGGGATTCGGGCCGAGTTTTTTACGAAAAGTTTAGGCCAACTATCAGCGCCCAGTCCTGTGACTGGCTATAAACACCCATATCTCGGAACCGATCCTGGTAGAAAGGGGGACGAAACAAGGATGCCAAATGTCGCCCATTCTCTACGCTCTACACCTAGAACTCTTCTTTGCGGCAATCAGGGCGAACAAGGAGACAGCTGGAATGCCATTCGGGGGGGAACCACACAAAATAGCAGCCTTTGCTGACGACATGATCCTCGCCTTAAACCGGCCAGACACTTCTCTGAGAGCGGCCCAGAAAGAGCTTGGCCGATTTGAGGCAGTGGCGGGCCTAAAGGTTAACATAACCAAATCAGAAATCCTCAACCTCACATTAACCCAGCAGGAGATGCAAATCCTTAAACACAACTTCCAATTTAGATGGGCAGAAAATTCCATCAAGTACCTGGGGGTAACCCTGACTAGCACAGTGGATGGGTTGTACCAAGCAAACTTACCGCCGCTGCTAGAGAAGCTGAAAACAAAACTAATAGACTGGGGTCCACTGGCCATATCATGGCTCAGCCGCATCAGCGTCTTGAAAATGGCAGTCCTGCCGTGGCTCCTCTACCACTTCACTTCCCTCCCAATACATGTGCCGCCTCGATTCTTCAAAACCCTCCATAAGGCAACTGACAGCTTCCTCTGGAACTATAAACCACCGAGAGTGGAAGCTCTACATCATTATGATTATGTCGGCGGCCCTAGTCCTTGCGCGCAAATGGAAATCGGCGCACCCTTCCGTAGACCAAGTATGGATCGCAAAAATGTGGTCTCTCCTAGCAATGGAATGGCTGACCTATTCACTACAAGGAGACCACTTAAAGTTTAACACAGAATGGTCAGCCCTACTGAACTACCTTAAGGAGGGCGCTCCCCGAACATGGTGTCCGAGGGCCATGACCCTCCTGGGGATAATCCCCGACCAGGAAGACGAAGATATATAGCGAAAGCTGGTGCCTGAGCCTGCCGCACAGGACAGAGAGGTGGCATGCAGAGGGCACGAACCCATCTAGCTACCACAAAACCCTTAGGAACTGCTCCGGACCGGGGGGGGGGTCTAATTTGTTTCTCAGTTGCTTTACATCCGATTTTGTTTCTTTTTGTAATGTTCACTTATAAAATGTCAATAAAAATCTATTGGAAAAAAAGAAGAACTCACCTAACCCAGTGGAGAGTAATCCTGACAACACTGGGACGAAGAAGATCTGGACTGGGATCCCGAGAAGTGAGCAGGAAGCTATGGTGCCGGTCCGGAGTGGGAGAACCACTCGACAGTCCCACCAAGAGAAGTTCCAGGAATTCCTTAAAGCAGCACAGCACGAGAATGGAGAACAGTGCCAACCAAATGAAGTGTACTGCTACGGAGTCGCTGCAGCCCAGAGAGAAACCACAAGCGGTAGGGAAGCCACGCAGCTGATCGCTGACGCCAGGGAAGACCCAGGATGGTCGCAGAGCAAGAGAGAAGGTATGCATGTCACTGGGAAGGTGCTGGGCCCCGAGAAAGTGGTGAAGAGTCTGAAAGGTGAGAGCAAGTCAAGTATACATGGTCTGGGACCCTAACCAAGGGGAAGCGGCGTTGGCTTACCTTGAGTTGCACGATAGTACTTGGCAGGAGAGTGAACAGAGTCTATCAGAAGGGAAAGCCACACCAAGAAGGCGAGTTTGAGATCTGCACCCACAAGAAAGCCAAAGACATAGTCTGGGACCCTAACGAAGGGGGAGAGACATTTGCATACCTTGGGCTGCATGATAGTACTTTGCAGGAGAGTGAACCAAGTCTATCCAGAAAGAGAGTCACACAAAGGAACGAGTCTGGGACCTGCACCCAAAAAAAGGAGTTAAGATCTCCAGTACCTCTTCATACTCGCAGCACCTGGGAGAGTGATAAGCCAGGTGGACTGTCTATAACGAACGGTAAAGGAAACCTGGGAAAGAAGCCATTTCCCCTGTCAACACAAACTGCTAAGAAGCCTGAGAAAGGCCAGGGAAGGGAGACATTCCCCCATCCAAAATTGTACAATTTGAAAAGCTGGAGACAAGCCAGGGGAAGGGAGACAATCCCCCAGCAAGTTTTGTACTATTTCAGAAACCTGAGGAAGGTCGGGAAGGGATAACAAGGGGGGTCCTGGGAGTCTCTCTGCCAGACATTAGTCCTGGTTGCGAGAGCCCCCTGGCTCACTATTATTATATAGAGGCACAGCTCCACCCTACTGATGAGGTCCAACCAGACCGAAACACGTGTCTGGGGTTGCTGTTGGTACTCTTGTTCAGAGGAGAATTGCCTAGCATTTTGGTGCTGGACTGCCCCAGGGCAGGACAAAGACTGATATGTTTGGGATATTTCTTCTCTGTGAAAGATAGTGAGCTAAAGACTCTGGGTAAATCTCTCGTAACCAGGACTAATGTCTGGCAGAGGGACTCCCAGGACCCCCTTGTTAATTTGCATATTTAAGTAACTTTGGGTCTCACCCTAAGTTACTAGGGGAATCCAGACGTGGACCCCTTGCTCACTATTCTTAGAGAGGCACAGCTCCACCCTACTGATGAGGTCCAACCAGACCGAAACACGTATCTGGGGTTGCTGTTGGTACTCTTGTTCAGAGGAGAATTTCCTAGCATTTCAGTGCTGGACTGCCCCAGGGCAGGACAAAGACTGATATGTTTGGGATATTCCTTCTCTGTGAAAGCTAGTGAGCTAAAGACTCTGGGTAAGTCTCTCGTAACCAGGACTTATGTCTGACAGAGGGACTCCCAGGACCCCCCTTGTTAATTTGTATATTTAAGTAACTTTGGGTCTCACGCTAAGTTACTAGGGGAATCCAGACGTGGACCCCTTGCTCACTATTCTTAGAGAGTCAAAGCTCCACCCTACTGATGAGGTCCAACCAGACCGAAACACGTGTCTGGGGTTGCTGTTGGTACTCTTGTTCAGAGGAGAATTGCCTAGCATTTCGGTGCTGGACTGCCATAGGGCAGGACAAAGACTGATATGTTTGGGATATTTCTTCTCTGTGAAAGATAGTGAGCTAAAGACTCTGGGTAAGTCTCTCGTAACCAGGACTAATGTCTGGCAGAGGGACTCCCAGGACCCCCCTTGTTAATTTGTATATTTAAGTAACGTTGGGTCTCACCCTAAGTTACTAGGGGAATCCAGACGTGGTCCCCTTGCTCACTATTCTTAGAGAGGCACAGCTCCACCCTACTGATGAGGTCCAACCAGACCGAAACATGTGTCTGGGGTTGCTATTGGTACTCTTGTTCAGACGAGAATTGCCTAGCATTTTGGTGCTGGACTGCCCCAGGGCAGGACAAAGACTGATATGTTTGGGATATTTCTTCTCTGTGAAGGATAGTGAGCTAAAGACTCTGGGTAAGTCTCTCGTAACCAGGACTAATGTCTGGCAGAGGGACTCCCAGGAACCCCCTTGTTAATTTGCAGGTCGGGAAGAGAGATATTCCCCCTACAGAGACTTGAGCAACCAGAAAACCTGAGAAAGGTTAGGGGGGAGACATCCCCCTTACACCATGAACTGGGATTAGAGGGGAGGGAGTCATCCCCCTGGCCAAAAAGCTGAAGACACTTATATTCCAAAAGAGATCATAGCAAAGACAACTATGATAAAGAAAGCACATTCCTTGTAAACTGTGTTTTGGAGAAATCTGGTGAATCTGGAACTTTATGTTGTTTACAAACGGCACCATAATCTGAGGAAGAGATACATCACCTCAGACCATAGTCTCACCCTGGAGCTGCTGCAAATCCCTCAGTAGTATTGTGTAAGGGAGGGAAATAGGATTTTGACACAGGACGTTGGACTCTTTATTTTGGACATCCTCACAGATTCTGTTGCATTTATTGTTGATGCAGCGAAACCCTCTTATTATTGTCATGATTCCTGCCCCTCATGTCCCCAGCCCTCCAAGATGTCAGGCTGGAGCCAGGCCATGATCACCTACATGGCCCTCAAGGGCCTCTCAATCCCTCCAAAGACCCACTTGGAGTCAGACTTGGCGCTTGTGGCACCAGACTCACTCACTCCCATAGGGTAACATTGGGGATTGGACTTGTACTGCATTGATGGGGACAAGATGGATGCCCCGACATATTTCGGTTCCCAGAACTGCATGTGCAGTCTAGTCTTTTGGGTGTGGTTCAGCCCAGCGACACCTGGGATACTCAGGGACTATTTAAGCCACGCCCAGGCTGAGAAACATGCTTTGTGACACTCACTGTGTTCGGATCGGTCTCCAGTAGGCCTGCATCTTTCTTCTGCACTCAGCTCCTACAAGAACAAGAACACCGTTAGGAACAGCCTTACCTTGCGGTGCTTCTGCCCATCATTCATCGCTCCTTCTGTTCTGCGGGCATCTTGGCGGTGTCATTCCCATCCCGGCACGCCGCTTCCTAAGGAAAAGGGAAAAGAACAGAAAAAAGGCATTAGTAAGCATTCTGCAAATCTTCACTTGTTTTTAAATACTGTACGAGCTTCAAACGCTTACCTGAATTCCAGCCGCTCTGGGGGAACTCTGTCTCCGGAACTTCTCATCCATCTGCAAGAGGGAAAAGACACTCCAGGTTAGCGTGGAAACATCTAGAGGCGCCGCATACCGCGCTTACTCACCACATTTGTTCTTCATAACCGGCATCCACGCTGAAAACGTTGCGCCACCTAAAAGACACAGGAAAAGAACTCAGTTCAATACAAATACGAAAGGGGTGCATCACACATCGCGCTCTCACTCACCTTCAGCGCTACTCATCTCAGCAGCACGCCGCCATCCCTGGACGCCGGCCATCATCTAAGGAAGGAAAGGAACAAAGTTAGAGAACTGTTCAAAAGACTCATTATACTTACCTGTCGGACTCTTGCCAGTGAAGTAACTAGGCAGCAATGTGCCCGCATCAATCAACGCCCCCCAGCGCTGAAAGCAGGACGGAGAGCACACTATCCAAGAAAACAAGGTGAGCTGTGGATCAAAGGGAAGGGTTGGACCCCGGGGAAGAAGGGGTTCAAGCACACAGAGACAATAGGGAGTTAAACTCTACCTATCCTGTGTTTCAGGCCCAGTCTCCAGTCTCCAGCAGCCAGTCCTCTATTCTTCGTACCGAAAAAGGAGGGGGACTTGAGAACGTGCATCGACTATTGCGCACTGAACCAGATTACCGTAAAAAACCGCTACCCCCTGCCACTGATCCCTGAATTGCTTGATCAAGTCAAAGATGCCCAAATCTACCCAAAACTAGACCTGAGGGGGGCATATCACCTTGTTCGCGTAAAACAGGGGGACGAATGGAAAACTGCTTTTTGCACCAAATACGGCTTGTACGAATATCAAGTAATGCCCTTTGGCCTTTGCAACGCGCCTGCTGCATTTCAATACTTCACGAACAATGTCCTACGGGAATTGATTGATGTCTGTGCTCTAGTGTACATCGACGATATCCTAGTATATTCTGCATCAAAGCAGGACCACGTTAAACACGTCCGATCTGTATTGGAGAAACTCTGTCAACACCAGCTCTACGCCAAGCTCGAAAAGTGCTCATTCCACGTCTCCGAGGTGGAATTCCTGGGCTTTATTCTCAGCCCGAATGGAATCCGAATGGATGTACACAAGGTAGATGCTATCCTGAACTGGCCATCCCCATATTCATTTAAGGGGGTTCAAAGTATGCTGTGTTTTACAAACTTCTACCGCCGGTTCATCCCAGGATTTTCACAAATCGTGAATCCCATCATGTCATTACTAAGGAAAAGCAACAAAAAGTTCCAGTAGACAACAGAAGCCGAGGAGGCTTTCCAGGAACTCAAAGCAAGATTCACATCTGCCCCAATCTTACGCCACCCTCGCCCTGATCTCCCATACCTGGTGGAAATGGACGCCTCAAGCATGGCTAGTGGAGCTGTCCTCTCACAAAAGGACCCCGAAATGGACCAGTTACACCCTGTTGCCTTCTGGTTGCGTAAATTCACACCCCCTGAACTCAATTACGCTATCACAGACAAAGAACTCCTGGCCATTAAGTCAGCCTTTAAGGCATGGCGGCACTACCTCTTGGTGCCAGACACACAATCACCGTAATAACTGACCACCGGAACCTCCAGTACCTAAAAACGGCAAAGGCCCAATCCTCACGACAACTACGTTGGGCTCTTTTTTTTGCTGAATATGACTACGTGATTATATTTCGACCAGGGGTGAAAAACGGGAAGGCCGATGCCCTTTCCCGTATGGGGGTGGAAGAGCAAGGGTATGAGACCCCTGACCCAATAGCAATCATCCCGAGTGACAAGCTCCTAGGAATCACAGGAACCATAACTCAGAAAGAATTACATGAAGAAATCCAAAAACTGATGAGTCTGGAGCAATTACAAGCGTGGAGTGCACAAGGAGAACATTACATGAGAAAAGATCAGTTGCCCTACTTCAGGAATCGTTTATTCTTACCAAACCAAGAATTACGAGAACAAGTCATGTCCGGTAATCATGATTCCTTGATCGAGGGCCACCCCGGAATCGCTAAAACCCTAGCCAAGGTAAAACAAAATTATTGGTGGCCCACGTGGCGTAAAGACATTTTCCAATTCATCCTATCTTGTGGAGTGTGTGCTCAAAACAAGTCATCCAAGCAGAAACCGGCTGGGCTATTACAACCATTGGAAATCCCACCAGCACCCTGGCACACGTTGTCCCTTGATTTTATTACTGACTTACCACCCAGTCAAGGGTTTAACACTATTCTTGTGGTCGTGGACCTATTTTCAAAAATGGCACATTTCATTCCTTTTAAGGGGCTCCCAAATGCTTCCACTCTGGCAAAAGTATTTCTTGAAGCCATCGTACGGCTCCATGGTTTTCCTTCAATTTTGGTCTCAGACCGAGGTACTCAATTCGTATCTAACTTCTGGAGAAAATGCTGCTCTATGGCCCAGATCGACATCCGGCTATCCACCAGTCACCATCCCTAAACGGATGGTCAAACTGAGAGGACAAATCAGACGCTCGAGCAGTATCTGCGTTGCATGTTACACCAAGCTGAAGGAAGCTGGTTCGACCTATTATGGATAGCTGAATATGCTTATAACAATTCCCTACACACCAGCACTGGGCAGTCATCCTTTTATAGCATGTATGGCAGGCACCCACGTACTTCTGAGTTGGACGTTCCTACAACCCTGGAAATGCCAGCAGTCAAAACCATTTCTCAAACCTTTAAAAGGGCAGCTGAACACCTGCTTCAAGCTAAGAATTGCCAAAAGAAGTTTGCTGACCAACATGGAGCAAAGGCCCCCAACTACCAAGTGGGAGACAAAGTCTGGCTGGCGTCTAAACACGTGTCCATTAAAGGAACCCGAACTTTCCGTCCAAGATAGCTGGGTCCATTCACCGTCACCTCTGTGATAAATCCTGTGGCGGTCAGACTAGCTTTGCCGTCAAACATGCAGATTCATCCTGTGTTCCACGTGTCTCTCCTTAAACCTGTTCAACCTGGGACCCGGGTAGCAACGCCACCGCAGCCAGTAGTAGTCGCCGGGGAGCCAGAATTCGAAGTCAAGGACATCCTAGATTAAAAGTACGTCAGATCCAAATTATACTACTTAGTAGACTGGAAGGGGTATGGTCCACAAGACAGGACATGGGAGCCTTGTGAGTACATCCATGCACCTCGCTTGCTTAGACGATTTCATCAAAACCATCCAACCAAACCAGGACCAAATAGAAGAGCCACCTTGAGAGGGGCCTTGTGGGGGGGAGTGCTGTCATGATTCCTGCCCCTCATGTCCCCAGCCCTCCAAGATGTCAGGCTGGAGCCAGGCCACGATCACCTACATGGCCCTCAAGGGCCTCTCCATCCCTCTAAAGACCCACTTGGAGTCAGACTTGGCGCTTGTGGCACCAGACTCACTCACTCCCATAGGATAACATTGGGGATTGGACTTGATGGTAGTGCATTGATGGGGACAAGATGGATGCCCCCACATATTTTGGTTCCCAGAACTGCATGTGCAGTCTAGTCTTTTGGTTGTGGTTCAGCCCAGAGACACCTGGGATACCCAGAGACTATTTAGGCCACGCCCAGGCTGAGAAACATGCTTTGTGTTTTCTGCACCTGCAGCGTGACACTCACCGTGTTCAGATCGGTCTCCAGTAGGCCTGCATCTTTCTTCTGCGCTCAGCTCCTGTAAGTACAAGAACACTGTTAGGAACAGCCTTACCTTGCGACGCTTCTGCCCATCATTCATCGCTCCTTCTGCTCTGCGGGCATCTTCGGCGGTGTCATTCCCATCCCAGCACGCCGCTTCCTAAGGAAAAGGGAAAAGAACAGAAAAAAGGCATTAGTAAGCATTCTGCAAATCTTCACTTGTTTTTAAATACTGTACGAGCTTCAAACGCTTACCTGAATCCCAGCCGCTCTGGGGGAACTCTGTCTCCAGAACTTCTCATCCATCTGCAAGAGGGAAAAGACACTCCAGGTTAGCGTGGAAACATCTAGAGGCGCCGCATACCGCGCTTACTCACCGCATTTGTTCTTCATAACCGACATCCACGCTGAAAACGTTGCGCCACCTAAAAGACACAGGAAAAGTACTCAGTTCAATACAAATACGAAAGGGGTGCATCGCGCTCTCACTCACCTACAGCGCTACTCATCTCAGCAGCACGCCGCCATCCCCGGACACCGGCCATCATGTAAGGAAGGAAAGGAACAAAGTAAGAGAACTGTTCAAAAGAGTCATTATACTTACCTGTCGGACTCTTGCCAGTGAAGTAACTAGGCAGCAACGAGCCTGCATCAATCAACACCCCCCTGCGCTGAAAGCAGGACGCAGAGCACACTATCCAAGAAAACAAGGTGAGCTGTGGATCAAAGGGAAGGGTTGGACCCCGGGGAAGGAGGGGTTCAAGCACACATAGACAATAGGGAGTTAAACTCTACCAATCCTGTGTTTCAGGCCCAGTCTCCAGTCGAATAGCCTCCAGGGAAGGGTTTGAGGTCGTAAGAGGTCAGAACAGGCTGAGTGACGTCCCCGTGGATACCAGATGAGCGTTACAATTATTAGGTAAAGTAAGGGTTTTGCCCCTTGATTTTCATCTAATAAAAGTCTTTGCCAACCACCATGCCAACATTGTGTCAGACTCCTAATTCTCCACCCTTACATATGGTGTCAGAGAGGGACCTGGCCTAGTTGATGCAAGCAGGGGAACCCTAACATTTACCAAGCTTACTGATAGGGCCTCCAAACCCTTAGTGGCCACTTGCAAATCAGTTGAATTTGACTTTTCCAATCGTGAAGACCTGATTATAGAACCAGGCAATTGACAAATTATACCTAGTAGCCTGATCTTAACATGAGGATAGCACAGGAGCAACATGCTGGTGTTGGAAGCAAGACCACGCAGAGCAACAGAGGTTTGAATCCCAGATCCACACTTAGAAACCAAACTCAGGTATTAAGCGCGTTATAAAAAACCCATACAAAGTAAATAAAAAAAACTCCCAAAGGTACCTTTATCAGGTTAGCCTGGAAATATGGTTTGTATGTTCTGCCCGGGGTGGTGGACCCAGATTACATGGGAGATTTTGAGATTCTTCTTCGAAATAATGGAAAGCAGTCCTACCACATTAGGATCGGAATAAGGTTTCCCATGGGGCTCCTAAAAAAAGGCAGTGTTTCCAGACCTGCTGGAAGTCCCTGATCAAGGTCAAACTGATAGAGGGGAAAACGGTTTGGAAAGGCTGGCATAGAATTACCACACGAGGCAGGGATATCCACACCAAGGGCAGAGGCTGATGAAACTGAAATAATGCCTGACCTAGCCTTTGCTCAGTGCAACAACCCAATGTTGAAGCATTCCTCAAACTGGAAGCGGAAGACCAGGGAAGAAAGAAAGATGGTCCCTTCTTTTTTCTCAAATGGGGTCGTTGTATAGGGGGGACACTACCCAGGAGGGCATCCCACGATCCAAAATTGTAGTCCCACAAAGTCACTGCAGGGTGGTGTTGGAAATTACCCACACCCACCTCACCTCCGAACACATAGGGGCAGCTAAGATGCAAGGACAGGTGGTGAGTAGATTCTACTGGCTAGGGGTTTTTGCTAACAGAAAGAACTTCGTAGCAACATGCTCTTTGTGACAGAAGACAACTCAACATCTTCCCCCTCCAGCCCCGCTACATGCATTGCCCCTCATACACATACCCTTTTCCTGCATAGGAGTAGATATTGTAGGAGTACTAGAATCATCCCATCTTTTTTTTTTAATAATTCTGTTTATTACGTTTTAGTAACACAACAACAAAACAGACATGAATCAAAGGCATACATCAGATCATGGTAGTAAGGCAGTTTTCAAAAAAGCAAAAGGAACCCAGTCGGGCCGGGAGCCATCAGGCATTTGTGGGATAAGGCAGGTAACCAATGTTAACAACAGTACATTTCTATTTTCAACGGCACATTTCAGTTAGCATCCAGCCATTTACCCCATATTTTTCCGAATTTGCGGGGGCAACCCCGTGCATTATAAATCCGGCGCTCCGAGGCCGCGCATCTGTCCAGCTCATTGCTCCAGCGGTTCACAGATAGAGGGTCGGCAGAGCCCCAGCTAGTCGCGATCAATCTTTTGCCTGCCCCAAATGCCAGTGCCAGAAATATTTTTTCATATTCCGAGAGATCCACTTCACCTCGGATTCCCAACAGTATCATTTTGGGATCCCTGGGGATTGGTGTCGCCAGGGTGGCTGAGATCTTGTTGATACAGTTCTCCCAGAAGACCTGTAAGACTCGGCAGTCCCATAACATATGGCAAAAAGTGGCAGGTTCTGTTTTGCACCTGAGGCATGTCCCGTCTTCCAGTCCCCCCCATCTGGCCATGGCAGTGCGTGAATAGTATGTGCGGTGGAGGATCCTCAGTTGTATAAGCCTGAGTTTGGAGTCTATACCTATTTCTCTAGGGGACATCAATGCCTCTACCCAGTCCTCTGGTTCCATTTGACCTATGTCCTTTTCCCATTTTTCTTTGAGCCCATCTATCTGCGTCGCCCCAAAGGAGTTAAGGGCTTGATAGAGCGTGGAAGTGACCTTGGAGTCAATGTATTGCGGAAGGATGTTGGTCTCAATGAGAGTACAGGGGGGTATGGTTGTCGTATCAGGGAATTGGGTGCGGATGGCGTGGCCCGAATCATCCCATCTTGGAAACAAGTACATATTAGTCATCATAGACTATGCAGCCCGCTACATAGAAGCTTTTCCAATGCAGAATAGCTTGACACAACACATTTTAAAACATCTCATTCCTTTTTTGTCCCCGGTAGGCTTCCCTAGAGAAATCCTCACAGATCAAGGGACCAATTTCACGACAAACCCATGGTTGATTAAGTTGTTCCGAATGTCTGTATATCATCCCCAGATGGATGGACTCGTTGAGCTCTTTAGTAAGACTCTTAAAAGCATCCTCTGAAAGTTAGTAGAGATGGACTAAGAGACTGGGATATGATGGTTCCCAGTGCTTTCTTTGCTATTAGAAAGGACCCCCAAGCATCCCTGGGTTTCTCACCGTTCAAACTGTTATATGGGCGTGAACCAAAGGATGTCTTAGATATGCTCAGAGGGATCTGGGAGGAGCAGGAGGCAGAGTTACCCTTGTCCCGGACAGCACAAAGAATAAAAGAGCATATAAAATTGTCCGGGAACTAGTTCATTCCCATTTGTCCAAGGCCCAAGAAAACCGAAAGGGGTTGTATGATCGAAAAACAGTAACCCGTTCCTTCTCTATCAGGCAAAAGGCTTTATTTCTTCTTCCCATGTCCTAAAAATAAAATGTTATCACGTTGGCATGGTCCATATGAGATCTTGGAACAGACTGACCCATGTATTTATAGAGCGGCCCAACCGGATAGAAGACTCGAATCGTAGATCTACCATATTAAAATCTTGAATGAATGCAAGAAAGATCAAGTGGTGTCCTCTTTCATAGTGATGGCCAGTCTGCTAGCTGAAGAGGTCGGAGAACCTAATCTAATTCCATGCGACCTTCCTTTGGCGCAACAGCATAATGTATAAGGCCTCCTAAACCAGTCCCCGGATGTTTTTAGTGAGGAAGCAGGAAAGGTCAAGGGTATATATAATTACATTCGCACTTCCCTTGGCAAAGTAGTGAATGTAAGGCCCAATAGAATTCCAGAAGCTAGAAAAGAAGAAGTCCTCCAATAGGTGGAGAAAATGCTGTTAGCCAACATCATAGAACCATCTCAGAACCCATGGTCTTCGCCAATAGTCCAAAGGCAGATCAATTGAGGAGGTTTTGTATAGACTTCCGAAAGTTAAATGCCATGTCCCAGTTTGACAATTATCCCATGTCAAGGATTGATGACCTGATTGATCGACTGGGCACAGCCATTTATATTTTCAGGATCTCACCAAAGGCTATTACAGATTTCTTTGAACCCCAAAGACAAGGAAAAAAATGCATTCTCCACCCTTGGAGGACTAGTTCAATTTAAAGTAGTCCCATTTGTTCTTCATGGTGCTCCAGCAACCTTCCAAATGTGAATATACCTGCTACTGAGACCTTATTCCAGCTTCTGTGGAGCTTATTTAGATGATATCATCATCCATAGTAAAACCTGGGTACCCAACTTTAATAAAGAATTTGTATTCCAGACTGACATCTCGAATGTGGGCCATGGGGCAGGTCTATCACCGAAATAGGATGGAGTGGAACATCCAGTGATGTATATGAGTCAAAAACTGTTCCCTAGAGAAAGAAACTATGCCACGATAGAACTGGAGGCAATAGCAATAAAATGGGCCCTAGGACATTTAAAATATAATCTCACCAGGAGAAAGTTCACCTTAGTCACAGACCACTCAGCCCTTACATGGCTAGGTTTAAGAAGGACACAAATGCCCAGATCATGCGCTGGTTTCTTGATCTGCAACCCTTTTATTTTAGCATGTAATACCGCAAAGGTCAGGAACAGGGAAACGTTGACTTCCTGTCACGCTTCCCTCTGACAGATGGAGAAACCAGCTGCATGAGGGGAAGGGTATGTGGTGAATCCCAGAGTATTGTTACTGCTCCAATTGGACGATCCACTTCCTATGAGGTCAGGGAGGTAAGGCTGCTAGTCCCCCTGGGGTTGGTACGGGAAACCTCCTATGAGACCAGTGATGACTATTATGGGAGAATGCAGTTTTCTCACCCTACCACTACCTTCCTTATACTCCTATCCTTCACCCACCTTTGCACTTCTCAATACCTCTATGTATTAATGTAAAGTAGAGGAACTCATCCTCGTAAGACATACTGAGATGAGGAAGAGTAGGGATTAGCTAGATGGAGTACATCAAGAAACTTAGATGAAGAAGAACTCTCCTAACCCAGTGGAGAGTAATCCTGACAACAATGGATCAATAAGATCTGCAGAGGAATAAGGAGCCTACTGTAGAACCAAGGTACACACTCCATTCAATGTGGACACTTTAAACATATAAAAAGGAAAGAAGGACTCAAAAAAGTGTCAGATTCCAACTAAAGGAGCCGCGAGAGCCAGCACGACCCTGGATAGAAGAAAGCTGACCGCGATGCTGAGAAGAGAGCGGGAAGGTACAGGAACGGTCAGGAGTGGGAGAACCACTCGCCAGTGCCACCAACAGAAGCTCCAGGCATTCCTTACAGCCAGACAGCACGAGAAGGGAGAACCGTGCCAACCCAAGGAAGTGTATCGCTACGGAACTGCTGCAGCCTGGAGAGAAACAACAAGGGTCGATGAAGCCCCACAGGTGATCACAGATGCCAGGGAAAACCAAGGACAGCTGTGGACCGAGAGAGAAGATACGCACATTGCTTGCTGGGAAGGCTTTGGGGCCCCAAGAAGGTGGTGGAGAGTCCAAAAGGGGAGAGCAAGTCACGTATACAGGGTCTGGGACCCAAAAGAAGGAGAAGAGGTTTTGGCTTACCTTGAGTGGCACAATAGTACTTGGCAGGGGAGTGTACCAAGTCTATCCAGAAGGAGAGCCACACAAAGGAAGCAAGTCTGTGACCCACAACCATAAAAAGGAGGAAAGATCCTCAGTAACTCTTCCTAGTAACAGTACCTGGCAGGGTGATAAGCCAGGTGGACTGTGTATAACGAAAGGTAAAGGAAATCAGTGGAAGAAGCCATTCCCCCTGACAACACGAACTGCCAAGAAGCCTGAGAAACACCAGGGGAATGGAGACATTCCCCATCCAGTATTGTGTAATTTGAAAATCCAGAGACAAGGCAGGGGAAGGGACGGGGATTCGAGGCGATCATAGCCATCATTGTGCATCACACATGCAACTACCGATTTACTTGTACAAAATGTGATAAGTGATTGCCTTTGATTTAGAATGGCTGTTCTTATGTCAGTGCAACTATTACTATGTAACTGTGATTCATATTTTATGTTTTCTCGTATTTAAAGTACTTTTTTGTCAATTATTATGTAACTGTGATTCACAATTTATGTTAGTTTGTATTTGAAATTTTGTTTGTGGAACAATACACAAATATTGATTTACGCCACTTCTTGTACTATGACAGCAAAATATTAACCACCATACTAGCTAAGCAGTTAGCGAGGTTAGTAGGACTCCTGATACATGAGGACCAGAATGGTTTTGTACCGGGCTGTAACACCACAGCCAATCTACGAAGGCTCCAACGCGTAATGGCACAAACCACGGAGAGCAAGGAAGATCTAGCAGTGCTATCGCTAGACGCTATGAAGGCGTTCGACTCCATATTCTGGGAGTAGCTGATCGAGACCTTAAGGGAATTTGGACTTGGCGAGAACTTCATCCGGTGGGTCAAGGTACTATACAATGCCCCTGTGGCGAGAGTAAAAACTGGTAGCAGGGTGTCAGAAGCCTGGGCAATACAACGGGGAACCCGACAAGGATGCCCATTGTCGCCAATGTTATATATCCTGGGGCTGGACCCGATACCTATCTACTTTAGGAAACAGCTCTTCAATGCAGGGATTAGGGTAGACAGGATAGACAACATTATCTCGCTGTACGCGGACAACGTCCTCCTATACCTAAGAAATCTATAAATGAACACGCCAACAGCGCTAGAAATACTGGACAATGTTGCAAGATACTCCAGAATAAAGTTCAGCAGAGAGAAATCATGCTCATTTCCTCTCGCTGGGCTCAAGGGAATAAAAACTGAAGACCTACCTAAGATCGGGATCCAATGGCAAGCAGAAACATACCGGTATCTCAGAATAAATGTCAAGCACACACCTGCTCTCACCCATGAATGCAATACGGAGGCAGCGATGGGAGGGGTGCGCAAATGCATCAAATTTTGGTCTAAACTACCACTCTCCATGATGGGCAGAGCATCAATCACCAAAATGATAATATTCCAGAGGTTCCTATACTACTTTACTAACATAACCTACTACATACCCCCATCCTTCTTCCGGAAACTGGAAACCCTAATCACAGATTTCCTGTGGGGCCCGTCCCGACATAAACTAACACTGAATATCTTAACACTCCCTTACAAGGAAGGTGGAATACAACTACCCGAATTTCAGAAATACTACCTAGCAGCCCAATTAAGTCATGTTATGAAGTGGCTATCAGATGAGCCAACAACTGAGACAGGCTTCCTACAGCAATTGACTGCCCCAACATACCTCAAAGAAATACTATGGAGCCTGCAGGTTGGGAATGATAATGAAGCTAGGGAGGAAAATTTGAAGAGCTGGGAGAAGTCCGAACTTTACACGTGGGGAGACATGTTTGAAGAAGGAGAATTCAGGGATTTCGACTCACTACAAACAAGGGATGGGCTGGCAACCGGACAATTCTTATGGTACCAAAGGGTGAAACACACAGTGAAAAAAACTGGAACACATGGCCTGAGGAACCGGAACCGCACCCCCTTATGCAGGAGATGTACAACCTGAGCGATGAATGGAAACCGACATCCAGACTATATACCCAAATAAACTACAGACCCAACCCAAGAAGTGCGCGTCTGAAAGAAAGGTGGGAGAAAGATCTGGGAACTGAAATCACCGAAAACGAATGGAGCAGGGCCTTGCAATACCCAAAAGAGGTGTCACGAAACACCAGGTTCAGACTCATTCAGCTGAATGTCCTTTACAGGACCTACATGACCCCGTACAGGGTAGCCACATTCAACAAACAAACCCAGCCACGATGCCCATGATGCTGCAATGAACACGCAGACTTGATCCACATGTTCTGGACCTGCCCTAAATCACAGAAATTCTGGTCCACAATCGAGCAAACCTGCAGGAAAGCAGGAGTAGAAAGATACGAATGGACACCAAAGGAGCGCTTACTAAGCACACATCCCAGGCTAAGCAAAATCAAACAGATAGTAAAACTAATGGACATGGCGTGCATCCTCGCGAAGAGAACGATTGCAATGGCTTGGAAATCACCCGGAGGCCCTAGACATGAGCTCTCGATCAGGGAGATGGAGAGGTGGACCACTGCTGAAACAAAAGCCTGGGAAGACGGGAACAGGCAAGGAGGAGGCGAAATAAGCTAAACACTGGAGTCGTGGAAAGCCCTAATGAGAGACATGATCTTCTCAACAAACGTTCAGCCCCCCTGAGCCAACACATAACCATGAATTGCACACCTGGAGCACTACCACCAAGACAAAGACCACACCCCCCCCAATGGTAATCCCCCAAGACATGAAACTCGCATCCCGCGAAAGACTCACATGCAAAAGACGAGAGAATTACAACGATAACAAGAAGGAGGACAGTTATAGTTATTGTTGTTTAATGTTAATTTTTGACTACAAGGCAGACACAAGACAATACTGGTTGTTATGAAGCAATAACCTGTGTTTAAATGCTCTATGTTTATATATAAATACCAATAAAAATATTTTAAAATTACGCCACTTCTTGTCATAACTCATTGTTTCTTTTGATTGAAGTACAACCCGTGTTAAGTGATGGGCACCCATAGACCCTACTCGATGATCTCTAACTATAGAGATTCGACAATTTGATTTATCACTAACCCAAAAAGTGGACTATTGAGTGAACTTCCTTTTTTGCGCGTTTGGAGAACTTTAACAGAGATACATTTCCCAGTTGACAGTGGAAGGGACGGGAGCCAATCCCCCAGCAAGTATTGTATTATTTCAGAAACCTGAGTAAGGGAGACAATCCCCCTACAGAGACTTGAACAACCAGAAAACCTGAGAAAGGTTAGGGGGAGGGAGTCAACTTCCCCCGGGATTTAAGGTGGCTGGGGCTAGCCAGGGCTGAGCCCCGGCTGTCTCTCAAAACCTTCATCAAGCCGGGCTTCACATTACCCCAGTCAGCCTTACAACCACTTTTTTTTAACTTCCTGTGCGAGGGATTTAAACCTGTGCACTGACAGTGACTAGCCAGTGTCATATTGCACTGTGCTATTACTTAGCAGGGGGATTTTATGTGTTTCATTCATAGACTGCTTCACACATAAAGCCCATAACAAGCTTAATGTGTCAAGCAGTTGTGAGACAGGTATGGTATCAAGAGAGACACACTCCAAAGGGTTAGTTCAAAAACTTCTATATACTAGAGCTTTTGGGTTGGTGTAATGCCTAACTGGCCCTACCTCTAAAGGGGCAGTTCCCTTAACTGTTGTTTCTAATGGCCGTTGTTGTCTAGTAGTCCAAAAGAAAAGTCTGCCTGTGTCTTAACCTATGGTTGCCCTCATTCTATACAAAAATGTGATCGGGAGTCTTTCAAAAATAAGAAAACAGTGGTTCAACAAAAATTTGAACCAGGGTTGGTTTCAGGTGGTCTTCTTACCAGGTGCTGCTTGGTGAATGTCAAACAATAGAGATGTTTGTAGGACCTTCTTTATAGGCCCCTTGTAGTTAACAAAGTTATTAAGTTATCAAGAAAAGTGTATCACAGTTCCTGCTGTATCTTCTTGGGGTTCCCTTCCCAAGCTTCAAACATCATAACAACACAACCAAAAGGTCAAGTCTTCAGGCCACTTGAGGTTCCCTTCCCCAAACTCAGGCCCCTTTCAACTCTTAAACACAAAGTCACTCTTTATCAGGTTGTACTCTGATTTCTTTAAATTCCAACTGTTAAACACACATCACTCTTGGAATATTTGGGGTAGGACCAGAGGCTTTTCAGAACGTCAGGCTTTTAGCCTTTCCTAGGTGCGCACACTCTGACCCTGTTACCCCTCTCGTGGCTCTTGTCCCTCTCACCTTCTCTTCGTGCCTCTTGCACCTTCCTGCTTTGCTTGTGTGCCGGCACCTTTTGTTTCATTTGCTTCCTCGTGCACTCTCGCACTTTCATTTCTTTCACTTTACTTTCTTCTATCCGCTGTGCTCCTCTTGGGCCACTTACCCCGACTTTACTTTCAACTTGCTTTCAACATTTGTTTCGGGTTGCTTGCCCGCTTTCAGTTCTGCTTGCTTTCTGTGCTTTTTGCTTTCGCTCACCTTTACTATTTCTGCTTACCGCTTTTCGCTACATCTTTTTATCTTGCTTTACTTGTCTTTCTCTCTGTGTCGCCTGGCACTTTCACAATACTGTTATCTTGCTTTACTTGTCTTTCTTTCCGTGCCGCCCTGCACTTTTGCAATACTGTTATCCCACTTCAGCCACACACACGCCACTGGGTCTCTGCTTCTTACCCCATGTAGCGCAATGCTGATGGGTTCTTACTGAGGGATGCGGCTGAGATCAGGGTCTCACCACCTGCCCCTCTGACACCTCGGGACCGGCCGGTGTCTCAGAGGAACGAGCACTCGCATGGACTCTGCCAGCAGGGTCTCAACTGCCTTACTCCGGCTTGCAGGAGGCACGGCTCATTCAACAGCCCGCTCTGCACAACGGGTTAGTGTTCAGCACATTGCGCTCCTCCCGATCCTTCTTCCTGCAGCTCCCAGCTTCTCAACTTTTCAGGTCCTCTCTGCTTCCGCAGCTCACTCATTCACCTGATCATTACCTCACCTTTTATAGGGAACCAGCTTGTTGAGAGGAGTCAGGTGGAAACAGTCAGTATTGGATGCCTGACTATTAACGGGAAATGTGAGTGTTTTCTACAGTCAGTTGCCCTTGCTTTCCCCATGTTATTCCTAGGGATAGTCTTCATAGATCTCAGTGGCCTCCTCCTCATCTCAGTATTTCTCAAGATTGGGGAGTGGGAGATTAGGTGTGATTTTAAACACCGGACACAGGCTGACAGAGAGTAAGTTTAGGTGTCTTTTGGACTGGGAAAATACCATGTCTCGCCTGAGGGCATTCTCCTCCCAATCTCCCGTGACCCTCTGCCTAGGTGATCCTCCCTCATTTGTCCACCCCTAGGGTCGGTGATCCAAAAGCAATGCCCCTTCCCTGGCCACTTGAATGGAAGATCCTGAGGGAGTGGTTGGTCGAACACCATCAAGTTTCTCACAAACCCTTCCCCTTGCAGTGTGGACTGTATTGCTTCCCAGGGGCACCTTGAAAGGAAGTCAACATTCCTTTGGTCTTTACCTTTTCGGTGTTCCACTGAGAAGCAATACGGTTGTAAGTCCAAGAACATCCACAGAACTATTGGACTATTGGGTTGGACTCTTTTCTCTGACTGATCCATAGCAGGGGAGAATGATCAGTGATCAGCCTAAACTTCCTACCACCAAGCAATACTTAGATGTATAATGGCCCACTTGATGGTTAGGGCCTCCAGCTCGATCAATGAATAATTATTTTCTCGTGGGAACAACTTTCGGCTGGCATATAGAATCGGATGTTCTAGCCTGTCATGGATTTGGGATAGGACTGCACCTAGACAAGTTAAGGAAGCATCTGTTTGTAGAATAACATCTTTTGAAAGGTCTGCTACTTTAAGGATTGGGCCATAACATAATTTTTGCTTCAGGCTCTAATGGCAAATTTCATCCTACTTGTCCCATTTAAGCTTCTGAAGTTCGGCATTATGTAACTTATCGGTCAATCTAGCGGTCTTGGTGGAAAAAGTAGGTATAAACCTCTAATAGTACCCAACCAGCCCCAAAAAGAACCATAAATCTTTTTTCGTTCCGGGCGTAGGGGACGCTAAGACGGCTCTAACGTTTTCTTTCTGTGGTTGAAAACTGCCTTTCCCAAAAAAGAATCCTAAATATTTCACGGCAGACTGGGCTAACTTGCACTTCCTCGGGTTGGCTATTAACCCAGCTTTTCTTAAGGCCCTTATCACAGTGTATAGATGGTACAAATGGTCTTCCCATGTTGGACTATGGATCACGATGCCATCAATGTATGCCCCGCCTAATTCCGTATGAGGATGAAGGATTTTGTCCATCAACCTTTGAAATGTTGCCGGGGCACCATGTAACCCAAAGGGTAAGACCTTGAAGTGGTACAGGCCAAGTGGAGTGAAAAAAGCAGTCTTTTCTTTATCTGGCCCATGTAGGGAACTTGCCAGTACACTTTTGTTAAATCTAGAGTGGACAAATAGACAGCACTATACAATTTGTCAATGAGATCGTCACTAAGAGGCATTGGGTAGGCATCGAAGGCTGAGATTTTATTCACCTTTTGGAAGTCCATACAGAACCTCCAACTTTTATCTGGCTTTTCCACCAACACAATCAGAGAGGACAATGGACTGATGGATGGTTCTATAATGTTTGCCTGGAGCAATTGTTCTACTTCTTTGACGACAATATTTCTACGGGCCTCAGGGAGCCATTACAGTTTTAGATGTACTACCTTGCATGGAGGGGTGCGGATGTGGTGGTATACCCCTTTTATCCTGATTAGTTCTTCCCGAAATATATGAGGGAATTGCTATAGTAATTCAAGAAGATCTTTTTGTTGTTTCTGAGCGATCTCAGAGGGAATTGGCGTGTTATTGCTCACCTCTTCCAGTATTAGACAAGATAATACTGTGGCATTGGACTCAGAGGTGTTCTCCCTCTATTCTTTGAATAGGTTGATATGGTAAGTCTGCATCTTTCGTCTGCGATCTGGCTGAGCGATCTTATAATTATATGGCCCTGTCTTATCCACCACCTAATATAGCTCATGCCATTTAGAAATAAGCTTGTTATCTGAGGTAGGGAGTAACACAAGGACCTTTTGGCCTATGGAGAAAGTTCTAAGGGTTACATTTTTATCATAAGACGCTTTTTGTTGTCTTTGCGCTTTACCAAGTTGATCTTGAGTCAAAGAGCGTGTTGTGTGTGTGTCACCCACGCATCTCAGGTATTCATAACTCGGTATGGCCTAATTAACGACAGGAGCCGAGGAACGGATGAACCATCCTTTATTCGGACTACAACGTAACTAACTCTCCCAACGTTTTTCTCCCGTCGCTCCCCTTCCGCCCTCCTCCTCCCGCCCTGGTGTGCCCTCTTCCTTAAAGGGGCCGCATCCCTTTCCTCTACAACACCTCCCCCGTGCTAATCATAAAGGGGGGTGTTCACATTTGTTCAATGAGTCTTGCAGGTCTGCGCACTGCTCTGTGTGGTCTGCCTGGTGACTCTCTGGTTTCACCAGTTGTCTCAGTTGGGGGATTCACCCTCTCTTCAGTCCCTAGGTCCTCGGTTACATTCACGGGTTCTTCCACATCCTCCAAGTACAGTCTTTTGAAGAATGATGCATTTCGTGTTATCTCGCTGAGCTCTCCGGTTGCAGTTATCATGGGTCCTTTTTACGGCGGTGATCACTCGAGGTTCTGGGCTGTAGCGCGTCTCTGTCTTCCTCAGCTGTCTTTGTTGGACTAGTACTGTCTGTCCTACTTCTAGTTGTGACTCTTTGGCATTCCTTTTCTTATCGGCCCATTCTTTGGCTTTTTCTTTCTTTTCAGCTTCCCGTCTTCGTATGGCTGCGTCTTCTTCCGGTGTATAGTCTTCCCATTGAGGGATGCGTGTCCGGAGTTTATATTTCACCATTAATTCCAGCGGCATTCATCCTGTTGCATCATGGGGTGTATTTCTATAGCTTCTTAGCATGCAGCAAATCGCCTGTGAATGCGGTATTTGATCTACCAGGGCTTTCTGTCGGGTTTTTATGGTTGCCATGAAGCGTTCCACCATTCCGTTGGCTTGGGGCCAGAGCGGTGTGATTTTGTTTTGTGGAGGATGCCGAGATGGTCTGCTAGTTTGGCGAAGTCTCGTCCCTGGAACGGGGGTCCGTTGTCGGTTTTGACTACGTTGGGGATACCCCATTCACTGAAGAGTTCATCTATGATGGGAGCTGTGTCATAAAATGACATTGATGGCGTCTGTTTGATGAAGGGGAACCTTCAATACTCATCAATGGCCACAAGGAGGTAACCTCCTTCCTCTAGGGGTCCGTAGAAGTCCATTGCGACCCTTTGCCAGGGCCTCTCTGGAAGTGCCGTCGGATGCATCAGGTGTGGATCTGTCTTTTTCGCTGCTAGTTGGCAGGGCCTGCAGTGAGCCAGTATCTTCTACTATGACGTCCATGAAGGGGAACCATACGTGATTCCGTAAGATCTTTTTTGTGTTCTCGATTCCTCAGGTTTTCCGCAGGTCTTTCGGTGCCACTAATCGGTTGCCTCGTAGTAGTATACCTTGGTCGGTGGCTACCGGCTCAGCATGTATCTTGGCCAAGCGGTTTTGGTCCTTCTTGTCTGTCCCCTCCTCTCCGTTTCCTCTTTCGCGCACGTTGTTCCATGTGTTCGTGCGGGTCAGGTGTATGGCTGTTGAGATGATGGGGTCAGCTTTGCTTCTGGCTGCAAAGACCTCTGTCGATATGGTGGGCGGCATGGCATTGGATGACAGATATGCAATGTACTCTTCAGCTTCGCATGCTAGAGAATAGTCGATCCCCGTCATTGGGTGTCTTGACAAGTAATCGGCCGGGTTAGCGTCCCCTCCTGGCTTGTTGACAATGTCGTAGTCATATTCTTGCAGTCTAATTCCCCATCGCTCTATCCTGGGGGGCATCTTTGTTTTGGGATTTCCAAATAGCGATAAAAGTGCCCGATGATCGGTGACCAGTATGAATCTTCGTCCCACAACGAAGTGGTGGAACTTCTCACAGGCCCAGACGGCTGCGAGGCTCTCTCGTTCTGCCTGGGAGTAGGCCTTCTCAATGTGGGATATGGCACGGCTGGCGTAGGCTACCACTGCATATTGTGCATTGTCCTTGGGGTTGGTTTGGGCTAGGATGGCTCCGAGGCCGACAGGGCTGGCATCAACGGTGATGACGGTGTTCCACGCGGGGTGAAAGTATGCTAGTTGGTGATGGTTGGCTAGATTGTCTTTGATGGTTAGGAAAGCTGCCTGGCATTGTGTGTACCAGTCAAAGAGGCTGTCTTTCTTGAAGAGAGTTCTGAGGGGGGTCGCTAATGGTGGCATAATTCTTGAGGTATCTTGCACAGTATCCTGCCATTCCTAGGAATGATCGTAGTTTCGCTGCTGTTGAAGGGCGTTGAAGTTCAGTGATGGCTTTGATCTTGTCCGGGTCAGCTGTCATGCCTTTGTTGGAAAATATGTGCCCAAAGAATTTGAGGCTGGTCTTGTTGATGTCACATTTGGGGCCGTTAAGGGTCAGACCAGCTTCTTGTAGGATTTTGCACACGGCTATGAGTGCCCTGTCATGTTGTTCCTGATTCTTCCCAAATATGAGGATGTCAATACTATAGTTTGGGGCATTGACCTCCGAGGATATTAATCTTCTGATTGTCTCTTGGAATATTTCCGCAGCCGAGGATATGCCGAAGTTGAGGCGTTATATCTGAAGAGACCCTTGTGCGTGGCAAAAGTAGTTATTGGTCTGGAGGCTAGGTCTATGACTAATTGGTGGTAGCCCTGATTGAGATGCAATTTGGAGAAGTTATTGGTTTGGTTTAGCCGGATGAGCATGTCTTCCAGGCTTGGTCCAGGGTGTCTCTCCCTTTCAATGGCTAAGTTTGGAATGCGCATGTCAACGCATATGCGTGGTTGTATATTGTCTTTGGGGACAACTACGATGGGGGACACCCACGGTGTCGGTCCTTCGGCTTTTTCAATTATGTCGTTCTGTAGTAGCAGTTGCAATTCTTTGGATACCTGTGCTTGAAGGTGGAAGCCCACTTTGCGAGGGTGTTGTGGCATTGGCATCACTTTGTGGTCGATGTGTAGTTTTATGACAGAGTTCTTAATCATTCCTACCCCTTCGAAAAGCTTGGGGAATTGTGTCTGCAGGGTCTCTTTGGTGAGGGGTCGGCAGGTTATTGTCATCAGATCCCCTCCGTCGGATGGTTGTCCTTCTATCACTTCGGATGGTTCATATTGTAGGTCTATTAGTGCCAGGGCCCTGGCCGTCCTGTAGCTGAGGAGACATCTTCCTATTGAGGGACTCTGAATGATGTGTATTGCAGCCGTAGTCATGAGGTCTCGGTGTGTCAGGTCGCATTGAAACTGTCCTCTGGACGTTAGTGGAAGTGCTGCTCCCCACTGGAATATGTGGGTTTTCAACTGTCGTAGGGGGTAGAGGTGTGCTATGGCCTGATATAGTTCATCATTCATGACATTCACAGTTGCCCCGTGTCGACAACGAAGTTGTTTCTGATGCCACCCATTTGAATTGTCACTTTGGGGGCTGGTGTCTCTTCTGCGTTGACACTGAGCAGCCTGACGTATTGTCTGTCGTATCCATCCTGTAGATATTGTAGTTGTGGGGTCTCATCCTAAAGGGATCTTGGTGGGGAGTTGTTGTAGGGATCGTAGCCTGGTGGAAGGGGGCTCATGTAGCTTTCTTGCTCCTGTGGTGGCATGCTCTCCCTCGAATAGGTCGTCTCAAGGGTGGTCATCTGCGTTTGGTCATAGTGGTGGAAGTGATAAAGTTCATGAGGCTTCCTGTCGGGCTCAATTTGTAACACTTCTAGTGGTCTCACAATGTTCGGGCGTTGATGAGGGCTTGCGGGGTATGTCACTCCCCTCTCGGTGGGCCGTTGGTCATGTTGTCCCCTTTGGGGCTCCAAGAGGCGGTTGGTGTTCTGTGGGCGATTTGGTCCCGTGTCAGGGAGTTGTTGCTTGCACATGGCTTGAAAGTGGTTTTCTAGGCCACATCGTACGCATCGTTGACCGATAGCAGGGCATGGGCCTCTGTGGGGGTATTCAAAGCCACATCAATAGCATTGCCGGTCACTGTGTGGTCGTTCTGTGGTGTTCCTGAGGGTTTGCCTGTTCAGTAGGCTCTGGTATCGGGTGTATGGGGTCACTTGCGCTATGATGTCTCCCTTTTTTGGATTTTCTATGGCAGCAGCTTGGACGTCTATTCTTTCGTACACTCTGGCTAGGTCTAATATTTCTTTAAGAGGCAGGGGCTTCTTTAAGTGTGACGACCCGTGACCCAGAACCCCACTGGCATGGTCACATGCCAGGTAGGGTTAGAACTCGGGGTTAATTTGGGGCCACAAGGGCCTTACATTATCACCAGGGACTCTCCTGGAGTCAGTCCTGGCACCTTTGGCGCCAGGCTCATATTTGGAATGGGACTTGAGGGGACTACTTTTTGTGTGGAAGCCTGCAGCCAACATGGAGACACCCACAGAGTCTAGTCCCTAAGAACCAGACTGTGCAGTGCAGTGTTGTAGGGTGTGGTAACACGGACTACTTTACCTGGACTACTTTACAGGGGTAGGCTATATAAACCACACCCAAGTTAAAGAACGTGCTTCGCGTTATTCTGCAGCCAGCAGCGTGACGCTCATCGTGTTCAGAGACCAGCACCTGGCGTTCCTGGAATCGCGGACTTGCAGAGGAGACAAAAGAACATCATTAGCAGTCCCAGCTTACCTGCAGCTTTCCATCCTTCGATCCCGGCTACTTGCGGTCTTCCATCCCGTTGGCAGCATCTTCAGGACATCACGCACGCACCGGAACGAAACACCTGGAGGGGAGAGAGAAAAAAGGACAACGTTAAACAGGTTACTCACGGCAATCACAGCAGTAACCATAACCTCCTCACCTGGCTGGGCATATCTTGGCCGGATCCGCTCCGGAAATCACCGCACGCCCAGAAAGACCATTGCGACCTGAAAAGGAATAAAGAATACAGGTTAGCCCAAAAAGACATTAGCGCGCCACACTTCGCGCTGAACCTACCTTTCTTCATACGCTCCGCGTCCATAAATCCCGGCAGGAGCCTGACCCAAGCAGTGCACCCAGCGAACCTCCGCACACCTAAGGGGGAAACAATCAGGGAAAGACATTAATAGCACGAAAGAAAAGCAAAGGCCTTCAGAGACTGCTATAATCAAACTTACCTCCTTAAAGACACTTGAATGGGTTGTCACCAGTGAAGTTAACTCGGTCACTTCAACGCGCAGAAAACTACGCGCCCCTGCGCAGAAAGCAGGACGGAGAGCACGCCAGACATCATAACAAGGTGAGGAGGGGGCCATCAGGTCGAGTCCAAGGGGCTGGTGGGAGGAAATTAAATCTGTGCCTAAGTCCAGTCCTCCTGTGTTTTCAGGCCCACCTGCCATAGAAGACATCATCCCGAATTGAGCACATCCGGGGGAATCCGGCAACCAGGGCATACGGGCGTCCCCGTGGATACCAGGTGAGCGTAATATTAAGAGGTGCTTTCTGAACATTGTTGAGATGCACCCCTCAATTATTCGCAGTCTGATGGCCTCATCATCATTGAAGTTGGTGAAGTCACACTTTATGATTTTTCTTTGGAGGCAGATGACAAATTCTCCTATGGATTTGTGATCTAGTTGGACACACTGATTGAAGGTATAGCGTTCATAGTCTCTGTTGGGTGTGATTACCAGCTTCTCGCTGATAGCTTCCAGAAGGCTTGCATAAGTGTTGCAGTGTTGGGCGGGGATCGTGCGTATAATGTTTTTGATCTCTCTTCCCGCTACATTTGTGAAGATGCTGATCTTGTTAGGGGGATCCTGAGTGCCAATGGCCCCCACAAAGTCTTCGAATTCCTCAACCCACTCTTCCCAACGTTGACCCTGGTCATGGCGAGGGTTTAGGGTGAATGGGCTCGGTCTTCTCATGAGGCTGGCGTGTGAGTTGAGGCTGGCGTTGGGAGACCGTGGATCTGCAGCTGCTTGAGCTTGGTCAGTCATGATTGTTCTCTGATTGGGTTTATAATGTCTTGGGCTGGGTTGGGGCTGTTAGCTGGATTCAAATTCGAGCTCTGTTGTTCACTGATGCACGTGAGGTGCTTGTTTGAAAATGAGTCGGTCCTTGTGGCCCCGTGGGCAGGTAGTGGTATGTTGGATCCTGGGCCTCGTGATTTGAGAGGCTTGGCTATTAGGAGCGACCTGTGTGGTTGTCCTGTGGTGTGGCTGGATGATGATACGCTCAAGCGTATCTTGCATGCACTCCACGTGGGTGTTTGTGTCGGTACCTTGTGGCGTGGGCCCCTAGTTATTTGTGCAAGCGTGTTGGTGCTGATTTCTTTTGGCGCAGGCACTTGGTAATGCGTGTCTGCGTCTAAGGGTGGGTCTTCCTTCTTTTTATTATAAGGTTCTCGGAACTCCCTTGGTGTATTACAGTGTTCTCTGTATGCGCGGGAGGCGCAGGGTCTTTACCTGACCTTGTTGTGCACTTAGCTGCATGGTGAGGTCCCACGGCGTACTTCCGTCAGTCTCTCTTGCGCTGCCAGTCCCGCGGTCCGATGGTGCTCCTCTCGCTGCTTACAGCCGGCGGCGCTTTCTTCCGATGCTGGAGGTCTGCTCTGCTGGGCTCTCCTCCGGCGGCGCTGGCTTCTGCTGCTGGGGTTTGCTCCAGCGACGACCTACTTCAGCTGCTGGGCTCTTCCCCGGCGGCACTGGCATCGGCTGCTGGTGTTCGCTCCAGCGACGTCCTACTCCTGCTGCAGCAAGGTGGCTGCTCTGCGGCGTCTTCCCGCTCTGCTGGCCCAGTGCTCTGGGTCACCTCTGCTGTGGTTGAGCAACCGCGCCGTGTTCCGTGCTGCTGGGCTGGTGAGCCCCTCCTGCTGCACGCCTGGTTCGGCGGCTTTGTCGCCAGTTGTGTGTGTGTCACCCACACATCTCAGGTATTCATAACTCGGTATGGCCTAATTAAAGACAGGAGCAGAGGAACGGATGAACCATCCTTTATTCGTACTACAACGTAACTAACTTTCCCAATGTTATTCTCCCGTATCTCCCCTTCTGCCCTCCTCCCGCCCTGGTGTGCCCTCTTCCTTAAAGGGGCCGCGTCCCATTCCTCCACAACAGAGCGGACGGTTGCCATATGCTCTTTCTTTCTTCCAAATTTGTCTTTATATTGAAATCTCGATGAACAAAGCAAAACATCAACTGCAATATAACATTAAAAATGGGAACATCAAAACTCCTTTTATTATTTCCATTTCCAAAGACCCCCCAAATAATAACAAATAATAAATAATAAGATAAACAAATAATTTTAATAACAATTGGCTCCACACTAAGTGCACCTTTATATATCTCAAACAGTACCCCAAATCATTATTCTTCACCGAACATTCCCATCCCTTACAGGGGTCTCTCCCTGTGTAAGTTACATTAGTTTTGAAATAAGTGCTTCAGGGTCTGCAGCCTAAAAAATATGTGTTCCTTGTCTTGCACAAATTTGAAGAATGGGCCCGGATTCAAGAGAATTGAGTCATGTTCTCCGTGATATGTGCAGTCAACTTTTCCATAGCCACTATTTCCCATATTTTAACCCACTAGTATGACAGAATTCGCCCCTCAGTCTTTTCCAACAATGTGCACGGTTTAGTTTAACTGCCAGCAATAGGTGTGTTATGAGCTCTGCCCTGGGACCCGATGCAGGTACTTATCCTCATCGGGAACATCACGTAGCAACATGGTAAGGGGGCATATAGGGAGTAAACAGCCCATGATATCTTTTATCCTCGATCAGATTTCTTGCCAATATGTTTGAATTGTAGGGCAAAGCCACCACATATGTGTGAGATCCCCCAGCAGCCCAACATTGGTCCGGATGTTCAGGTATGATCGCATGTAATCTCTGCAGAGTCATGTACCAACAATAACATATTTTTATCGCACACTCCTTGAACATGGTGCACCTGGAGCTTTTTTGAGTTCAAGCCCATATTTTCTGACATGAATCCGTTGAGATCTCTGTCCCCAATTCTTTTTCCCAATGTATCATGTATGGAAGTTTGTCTTCAACCAAGGCTTTTTCTAACAGGCGATAACAACTGGTAATTTTTCGAAGTCCTTGCCCCTATGAGACACTTGGAGTTCAATTCCTATGGGGAGACGTGAATATGCCCGAATAATTCGGGCATTGGACACCCAGTGTCTAATCTGAAAGTATCTAAAACATTCTGTTTCAGGTAAGGTAAACTTTTCTTTGCATTCTATGACTGTGAGAGGATTTCCGTCTTTGTATATGTCCCTGAGCTGCAAGATCCCAAATGATTCGTATTGTGCAAAGATTCCTTTCTCCATTCCTGGTGTGAATTCACTCTGTCAAACGCCAAACGCCATAAAGACCAGAGCGGTGTTGACAGGTTCATTACGATGGAGATAGTGTCCTGATGTTATCATATCCGAATCTATTCTTCATGAACCCCACTTGGGATTCATTAATTATTTTCCCAATACAGCCACTCAGTCTGTTTGCCATTATTTTGGTAAAAATGTTGATATCTACATTTAACAAAGATATCGGTCTATAATTCTTACAGTGTCTACTGTCTCTCCCTTCTTTTGGTATTAATGTAATCATGGCCACAGTCATTGATTGGCACAAACCTTCCCCCTGTTAAAAGGAATTAAACAGCTTACAAAAGATTGGGGCTAAAAAGTGATCAAATGTCCTACAAAATTCCACTGGCAAACCGTCTAAACCCGGAGATTGTCCCAACTGGAGTTGCCCGATTGCTGATAAAACATCATCAATTTTAATATCTGCTTCTAAAACCCTATTATCATCCAATGACAATTTCTTCATGCCAGTATGTTCAAATAGGCTTTCCAGTTCTGTTTTAACCCCCAATTGCATGTAAGCTTTATCCCAGCTAGTAAGAGTGGACCGGGTGGATTCTAACAAGAGGACCCTGGCAGATTTTGGTAGGGATATGATATGATATGATAGTTTACTTATATAGCGCCTATACACAATGGCTCTCATTACAACACCGGCGGTAACCAATGGCGCTGTTAGCACCATGGTTGCTGCTGGTATTGTAACGAGTCTGCCAATGGTAAATGGGGAAATACCGCCCCATTCCAAGGTTGGCGGGGCAGTAATTCCTCATTTACCATTGGCCCTTCCCCATTCTCATTTTTGCCCCATAGGGCTCAATGGGACTGGGGAAGGCGGTAATTACGGTACCGCAAACTGCGGTACCGTAATTACCTCGGAAGTCCCTTTGCGGGTCCCTACTTTAACGCCTTGTCCAGACCAGCCGTTAAGGTCGGGAGCCGCAAAGGGACCTCGTAATCAGGCGTTAAGAGTTTCACGGCGCCGACACCTTTTACAGCGCCGTTAACCCCTTAACGCCAGGGTTGTAATAAGGCCCAATGTGTTTCAAAGCGCTTCAAGGCAAGGGAGGGAACAAGGGAAAATACGACGACATTCTTACAGGCAATGAACAGTAAGGATGTGAAATTAACTATCGTCCTCGGCCTGACGACATTTCAGATAGTGCAAGTGCTAAGACATAGATAAGGAAGGGAGCGGAAGAGTGGGAAGGAAATGGAAACAGACAGGCGACTACCGTACTAGGCCTGACGACATTTCTGGTAGAGCCGGAGGAAAACAAAAGGTGAGGGAGAGGGGTGCAGAAAGTGAGGAGAGGAACAAAACAAGCGACTATCGTACTAGGCCTGACATTGTTTCAGATAGTGCTGGAGGGAGGGGGGAGGGGAACAGTAAGGGGATGGGGGAGCGACAGACAAGGTTGCTATCATACTAGGTCCAGGGACAATTCTGATAGAGTAAGTGCATAGAAGAAAGTAAGGGGAGGAGGGGAGGAGGGGAGGAGATAGGAAAAGGGAGAGGGGAGGGGAGGACAGAACAGAGAGTAAGCAGTCAAAAAGAGTGGAGAACTAAGAAGGGAGAGCAAATACAATTGCAAAAGTCAGTAGTAACACATAATATTGCAAGTCTGGATACAAGATGAAGATGGGAACAGCATGATTCAGGGCCACCATGAGTACAAGATGCAAAGGAAGTCCAGCATGGGAGTCGAGAAAGGTTGACACACCATGAATCAATGAAGTCCATAAAAGTAAAATCCAGCATTGGCCACAAGACGGTGATGGTGACACCAGAATGTATCAGGGCAGACTCCTGTGTGCAGGAAGGGGGGGCACAAGGGAACAACATGGAGGTACCAGAGAGGGTGGGGAAGGCCTGTGGGGACAGAGGGTGTAAACACATGTTGGCGCATGCTTACCTGCTGTCTTAGCAGGGGGTCGGACCCTGGATCCTCCTGGTCTGAACAGGCCCAAACAGGAATTGCCCTTTTCTTTGACTGCCCTTCTCTTTGGATGCCCGGGCGAGACACGCCCTTGATCTAAGAGTTAAGAGCAGGAAGGAAGAGGCAGGGCCAAGAAGGTGGGTGGTACTTAGGCCAGGTGACCTAGATCCACTTACACCTGCTCCCCAGCTGCAAAGGAAAAGAGGCTGGAGAGCTCCTTAAGTAGGGAAAAGAGCGGCAAACAGGAAAGCACCAGGCGGGCGGGGCTTGCTAAGTGGTGAAAAGGAGCGCCAACCAGGAAGGCACCAGGTGGGCGGGGCTTAGGCCAGGTGACCTAGATCCACTTACACCTGCTCCCCAGCCCCAGGATGGCAGATTGGCTAGAAAGAAGTGGGTGCAGCGTAGTTCTATTATCTTCCATTTCGGGCGCCTGTCATCTAGCGCCCATTCTAACATTGGCGCAATGTGTGCTGCTTGGAAGTAGCACTGTATCTACGGGACCCCCATCCCCTTGGGTCTCAGGAGTATGTGGCGCGGAGTTCTAGGTGGTTTCTTTTTCCAAATGAATTGGCTTATTGCTTTCTGTAAAACTAGAAGGTCTCTTTCAGAGATGAGGATTGGCAATGCCTGGAAGACAGACAGGAGTCTTGGTAGAATTGTCATTTTCATTGCACTGACTTTACCCAGCCACAATATTTCTTGCATTTCCTAACGTTTTAGGGTGGCTTTGGTCTCTTCCCACAGGATGGGGATGGTGGCTCCCATAAGGGTTTTTTACAATTTAGTAATGTGCGCCCCTAGGTATCCAATCTCATTATCCACCCACCAGAAAGGAAAGGCAGTGCCAGTTGGGTTTCAGGTGGTTCCCTGATTGCCTTTCCCACCGACTTCTGGTGATTAATGCAGACGCCTGATACCATGAAGAATCTTTCAAGGACATGCAGTAAAGGTAGGATCGACAGGAGAGGTTTCTGGAGGAAACAGAAGATATCACTGGCGTACAGCATCACTTTATGTGTGCTACCCTTGTGTGTGGAGCCCAGTATGTGTGGATTGCTCTGTATCATTTGTGTTAGGGGTTCTAAAGTCAATGAAAAAGTTAGGGGAGACAACAGGCATCTTTGCCTCGTGCCCCTACCCATAGGGAGTGAAGCTGACCTGGCATCATTTACTTTGATTATGGTGGATGGTATTTGAAAGTTAACCAATATTCGTTTAATAACGATAGGGCCAAAACCATAAGCTAGCAATAATGCCTGTAGGAAATCCTATGGCATACTATCTAATGCTTGAAGTGCATCCAGGGGAAAGGAGTGACAAACCCCCTAGGAGTTTTGGGGCAGTCGCTATTAAATCAACCACCCTCTGAATGTTGTCATGAGCCCCTCTATTTTTAATGAAGCCCATTTGGTCCTCATTGATTAGGTGATGAAGGACCTCTCCCAGCCGTGTGGCTAGGATTTTACTATAGAGTTTGGCGTCGGTGTTCAGGGGGGCTATGGGGCGTTAGGAAGTGAAGATCTCAGGGTCTTTCTTCAGTTTAAAAAGTAGTATGGTTATGGATTCCATCATAGAATCTGTTACTTTCCTAGATTTGGAGAATTAATTAGAGTGGTGAGTTGCAGGGTTAGGGGGCCTGCAAATTCTTTGTAAAATCTGTTGGTAAACCCATCTGTGCCAGGGGCTTTTCCCGCTAGAAGGGAATGTATGGCTTGGGCTACCACTTGGGCAGATATAGGGTTCTCTAATGCTCTCCTCATAGTGTCAGAGATTTGGGAAAGTTGTGCCTGTTCACTTCTCATCCTCACCCCTCAAGTCGCCAATATGATTACAAGCTGATGCTTTCTTGAGTTTAGCTGCTTACCGCTTATTTGCTTTGTTGTACCTAGAGTAGAATTATTGTTTCGTCCTAAGTATGGACTGTGCTGCCTTTCCCATCAAATGAGTTTCCAGGGCTTGTCTAGCTATTTGTAGTGTCAGGGCTGTATGAGAGTAATTAAATGCGAGGCTGAGTTGCACTATAACTACTAATTATTGACTACAAGTAAGTATAAATAAATATGGTAAGGATTAGGAGGGAGTAGAGTCAACCAGCTGCCACGGCTCTCAGATGTTAATCTTTAACTTGCATTCGGATTCCTTCTCGGGTCACTGGGTTCCATGGCTCGCTCCAGAGCACAGCAGGTTAATGAGCTGTGCCTATTTCCAGATGAACATGGATGCTACACTATTCTGAGGTCCCGAAATGAGCGCCTATTCCCTTTTGTTGCATGCACTCTCACTTTCTCTTGAACTATCCCCTCCAGCATGGTCCGATGAGATTCTGAGTTTTACCCCAGGCCACTGGTCGCCCAATGATGATCCCCCGAAAGACCGCCTCCCCCGCATCTGTCACATTTTCTTGAAAGCAGTTGATTATAGCCTCCTCTATATGAGCCCTAGCGACCGCATCTGTTAGTATAGCCTCCTTAAATCTCCATGGGGGTTTCTGTCATGGCATGCCCCGACCTAGGTCTAACTCCAGATTTACGGGAGAGTGGTCTGTGGGCGCTTTCGGTAAAATCTCCATTTCTTTAACCAGTGGGATGAGGGTAGTAGAGACCAGGAACATATCTAGTCTGGAGAAGCCCCAGCGCACAGCAAAGTAAAAAGTATATGCCCTCTCCCCTGAGTGGAAGAAACGCCATGTCTCTATTAGTGAGAACTCTCTTAAGAATGTCGCCATAGCGTAGTAGCTATGTCTGTCATTAATAGTGGGAGTTAGCGATTTATCGACAGTTGGGTCTACCACACAATTGAAGTCCCCCCCGCCCCAGTATGATTTCTCCCTCCATAAAATTCCCCAATGTCTCTGAGAATTTCCTCATAAAAAGCTTGCTTTTCAGTAGGGCCGTATAATATGCCCAATGTGAGTTTGCGATCTCCCAGGTTACCCTTGAGTAGCATATATCTCCCCTCTGCGTCACGTAAGACTTCCAATGTTCGCAATGGTAGGCCTTTGCGAACCATGATTGCTACTCCCTGTTTTTTAAGGCAGCTAGTCGCAAAGTATGCTTGCGAGTACACTTTAGTGATGAGATGCTTTTCATCTTCTTTTAATAGATGGGTCTCCTGTAAGAATACCAGATCCACCTCTAAGGAGGAGAGTCTTTGCAGTACAGCTTTCCGCTTCAGTGGAGAGTTTAGATCCCGAACGTTCAGCGTCAGACATGAGATATCAGGGGACGCCATCATGGATCGCTTCCAGCCAAGATTCCAGAATAATTGGTAATCAGGAGAAGCCTCACGGAAAAACAGTTTTGAGATATAATGCTTGAGAACCTTTGAGTGACCAGAACCAAAAGAAAAAAGGAAGGAGAAGCAAAACCCCAAAATGTGTGAGCTCTCAAAAATGAAACCATTGAACATCAGAAAACCAGCTTTCAGTTATTCGCAATAACATTTCCTTGGGCAACCTTCAACCCCCTAATCATTTACCCCCCGTAGTTCATAGCAAATAATAACATGTTTGCACCATCTTAATCCCCATAGGAGATTATAGTCCCCTGACGCTAGTTCCACATACCTGTCAAACCTGGATCATCGATGTTCCGAGACCAGTATGTCCATCTGTCAGTGTGTCAGGTAGGGGCGTTCTGACCCAGGGTGCTCCCCTCTCCAGCAGGTGTTGTCCCTGAGATTCGCTTCCTTCTAGGTCTCCTCGCGTTACCCTTTCTACTCCAGCTCAAGCTCATTTGTGGTCTTGCCTCTCCCAGATCATCTTGAGTACCGCCTGGGGTCTGACTCATTAGGTCCCCTGCTTCTTCTTCTGACCCAATTGCATGTGATAATCAAATAGGAGTTTGCAGGGGAACCCCCAGCAGTATCTGAATCCCATGTGACTGTAGCCGAGCCGTTACAACGTGTAATTTCCTTTGGTTCGACCAAAGTGCGACGTGCCAGGTCTGGATATAGGGAAATCCGTGCACCTCGGAACTGCCCAGGCTCTTTTTATCGGGCCTGTAAGGAACTCATGGTGGCAACACTAAAGACAGACACAAGTGATCACAGTTGAAAGGTGTTTATTAAACTGTCTGCAGGTTGGAAAAACGCCTAATCTAAACCTAAATCTAAGATGGGAGCAAGTGTTGACCATCAAATGATAATAAGGCAGTCCTAGTAGCGTCATGTTGAATATAAAGGGCCTATACTAAGAAAACCTATTGCCAAACCTTACAACTAATACAAAAGGTGTGTGGGACAGGTCTCAAGAAAAGAAAGAAGTGTTCACAAATAATATGTCAGGATGCAGTAGCCTGGTACTGCCTTCCCCACGTTTTGAGTACGGGGTAAGGTGGAGTCTTGGAGCACCGCACACTCTCAAGCTTCTCCAGCATGAGACAACAGTTCCACTTGCAGCTATCAGGACCATTGATGGCCAAGTCTCATTGCTCTTGAAAGTCTCTTGCCTTCGAGGGCCTGAAGTATTCAAATAACAAAACAAGAAGTTCCTTCAACAAAATGAAAGTCTGTTTCCTGATTTCACTTAGGGAGAGGATTTTTCACCCTTGGGTCCCACTCTTCCGGGCGCTGACCCCCTCTTTACTTTCAGCCTCCCTCCATCGAGTTCACTACAGCTTTATCTTCCTTCACAATTCTTAATGTCTTTTTAAACAGTTCCAGTGGACATCCCTCGACTGTGTTCATGCTTGTCAACACAATGTTTCTTGGGACCTTAGACTTGCCCCATTTGTGTCAGCATCCTTCTTCCGAATTTACTCTTGCCAACTTCACATTCACTTTCAATGTTTGTGGGATTCACCTTCCTTGCTTTCTCACAGTTCTTAGGTCAAAGGCTTTCCACTGTGCACGGATTTTGCTTGACCTCCTGCATGACCACTTTGACCTATCTTGGCAGCTCTCCTATGACCTTCTGGTATCTGTAGTTTCACTCAGACGGGGATCGACCAGAGTTTCTCGGAGCAGCACCCACGTGGTACCGGTCCCCTTTTGAGGCTGGTCTCCCCTTTAAAATGTTACAGTTCTTCAGAATTCTCTCACTTTGCCACTTTGTGACTTTCATTCACTGCAGCCCGGCTCTTATCGCCTTTCCCCTCCACTCACTGGCTGTGATGAACCACTTGGTTTTCCTCTTTAGTGGAGTCAAGGCTGGTACCATGGAAGCAGTAGTCTCCCTCACTCCGGCTTATCCGCGTCGATATGCTCAGTGTACCATTGACATCTGCTGCAGCACACTTGGGCTATTGTCCTCGGTCTTACAATACTCTCAGCGGAGAGTTTGCAGGGTTTTGACGAAAAGGGCAAGGTCGGGTCTCTCCTTGTCAGCCTCTCAATATTTGCCGCCTTTGTCCTCCTCTTGCACTGCTGGGTCTGGATATCTGTGCCGTCATGCGGTCTGCCTTTCTTGTACTGTGCTCTCTTGCTCCGCCTTTTATCCCTGTACGGAAGGGAAAGGGGTGTCAAGTGTGTGTGATTTTGATCAATTGCTTTACTTTGCCTGACCCTTGTATTGGGACATGTCAGGTTAACAGCTCTGGTGTTAGTCCATTATCTGGTGTCTCGTGCAAAAGTGTTCATTTTGGGAAAGGGGGTCAATGGTTTTGAATGTCCTAAGTGGTAGGATGGGGACAAGGTGTTGAAAGAAGGGGGATACCGCGTCTCACCGTCGGTGTCCCAATCCCACTCCCCAAGCACCGCCCGTCCAGGTGATCCTCCCGCACAAGTCCACCCCCAGGAACTGGATCCAATAACGATGGCTGTGTCCTGGCCACCTGGTTGACAGATCCCTGGGGACTAGTTAGGGAGACAGCTTCAGGTTTCTCACAGGCCGCAGCCATGATCTTTTCTTTCAGCTGAAAGTAATGGACTCTAGATAGAACATCAGGCAGGCGATTACGACGCGGTTGCATCGAGGAGTAGGCTTGGTCCGTCCTGTAAAGTTCGAGTGCAGCAGTGTCTGGGAGGTCTAGGAGATTCCGGAACAAGTCTTGCACATATTCGGGAAGGTCCTGATCCAGGATGTCACGCAATATGCCCCATATCCTGATATAGTTTATGTGCAACCTGTTTGCTAGGTCCTTCTGTTTAGCCCATGTTATCTGCAGCTGTTCTTCTATGCCCAACACTCTGTTACTGAGCTCTGGTTGGTCATGGACTTGTTTGCACAGCGTGTTTTCAACATTGTTTACTCATGATTCCAACCCCATCATATGTGAATTGAGCTCTGCAACCGTTTTGGCCATTGCTTCTTTAGTAGCCTAGATCTCCATTGTTAGGTCCTGCTTCAGCGTGGAGAGCATTTCCATAAGATCTTCTTTGCTAAATGAGCGTGTGGTGTTTAAGCAGGCCACACCAGGAGGCGTCAAATGGACCTCGACTTGAGTCTCTTTGGCGTTCTTTTTTTTTTCTTTTTCCTGCAGACCCAGTAGTGATTTGATATCTCCCACTTTAGGTTTTGCTGCTGCCTTTGCCATCTTCTTCATGCAGGGGCTTGCTCCCTATTATATCCCCTCAGAATCTTGTATTGCTGTTGCCCCAGCCATGAGTATTCTCATCCCCAAAGTGCCTGCGTCTATAACACCAACCACGGGGAGTTTGTAGTCAAAATTCAGTAATCAAAGCTTAGTAATCTTAGTAGCGCCAGCAGGAAGTTTCAGGCTGTTAGTGTCACCCAGGATTGCGTTGTTACTAAGAAATCAAGGTAAAGTCCAACTTCTTTAAAAACTCAGTCGATCACCAGTTATGGCTATTTGTGGATATGGTGGAAACCACCTAGCGAAGTCTGGCGCTCTCAGATTGCTCAAAAAATGAGCCTGTCATTCCTTTATGTTCTGTCAATATTTTTCTATTTTCTTTGCTTTGCATGAAGTAGTATTTCACTTATTCTGATAATATGTTATGTCTACCAATAATGATAGAGTCCTTCTTGTAAAATGCCAGGAAGTGTTTAATTCACACAATTCATTAGACAGTAAGGAAAGACTCCTAGGTCTGCATATCACAATTCAACAATGCATTTCGGTGCAGAGCACAATCTTCAGGGCTATAGATGGTTCATATTTGCATATAATTCCCCAAGTTGTACAATTATTTGCACATTACAAAGTTCACAATAAAATGCATTTAAATCAATTCCAATGTAAAGTAGATACCATTGTGTGTCAAGTGTGTCCAATATTCGAATGGGAGACAAAAATAAAAGCAGAAACAAACATCACCATCAGTTTCATCATTATTATTACATCTGGCTATGTGAGTACATTATTCATATTTCGCAGCATTGAAACTGCCTGAATTGTACCTTTGTGGCAGAGTCTCTCAACTTAGAGAGTACACAATCTTTCCTCTGATCGTCCCGTGACAAGCGTCTAGTAACAAGCGTGGTAACCTACAATATAAATTTCTGTTAGAATATTGACTGTTTCAAATCTGTGTATAGTATTCTATAGCGGCACACATCTGAAGCAACGCTCGCCGAGGGGACCCGCGTGGACACACCGGCCCTCGGAAGCTTTTATCGGTTACTATGGAGACCTAACATGGCATCGGCCAACAGCTGCGAAACGCTGGCGCGCCTACGCCTTGTGTCCCACCCTCTCATGGCAACGGGAGAGCGGGACTTGGTCTCCACATTTACTTTTGCATTACTTACAATTGCCTCATCTGCATTCTGATGAGGACCTACTGCCTAGTTACGTCTATGATTTTCTACTTGAGTCAAAGCATATAGTCTTTATTGTAATGTACTCGGTCGCGGATTCAGTTCTCAATAGTTTCTGTTTCTTGCCATGGAGACCCTATTTGGCGCTCTGTGGCAGCAATGCCGTTCTGACACACCTACACCTCACGTTCCGTTCTCCCAAGGCACTGAGAGGGCGGGACCTGGTCTCTCGGTTTTGCATTACGCTACTTGCGATTGGTTCGCTTTGCATGTAATCTAATCGGCTGAATAGTCTGCCATGTGGTCTGTCTCCTTAATCAGTAGATAGAAGGAGTTTCTATATGCAATGCTCTATGTCTATTTCACAATTAAAAAGGTCAAAAATATCCACAATATCACTCTCAAAATGTTCTTAATACCTTATCAGTTGTCTATCAACAAGCACGTGTAACATGATCACTATCTAGTTACCATAGATACTCTGACCACAGCCAGAACAAGTCAAAGGTATAGGGCACGTAGTTACATGGCCCCCAATCTCACAGTAAATCTCCCTTCTGTATTCTCTCATGTGAGCACATTTCACCCTCCCTACCTGGTGTCCCTGTCTCAATTACTCTTTCAGGCAACCATAGATCTGTGTATGTATCACAATTTACATCAATACAAGATATTACATCTTATGCCTTATGTAGACTCAACTCCATTCTGCTTGCACCCACAATGGTAATAATATCAACCTTCACAATACTTTAGGATTACAGAAAGCCAACAACATGTATCTCCTCATTGAGTCCCTTCTGTGTCAATGTTCCCAGACTGTCCATCCAGAAAGATTCTCTCTGGTCCAATCTTTTCTGTATGTTCTCGTGGGGATCCCATTTTGACACCACTTCTAAGATCTGGAACCAAATCTGTGCCAGGTTATGTTTTTCCTCATCCCAATGTCTCGCCACAGCCTAATTCACATTATGGTTTCTAATGCATGACCTGTGTTCGTTCCATCTTAGTTTCGCTGTTCTTTTAGACTGTCCCACGTATATAGGCTGCACAGGCACTTTATTGCGTATATTATGCTTTGCGTATCACATGTTGCATAACTGTGTAGTTTAATCCGTTCACCAGTATGTGGATGGTTGATTGTGTTTACCCAGGATTGCGTTGTTACTAAGAAATCGAGGCAAAGTCCAACTTCTTTAAAAACTCAGTCGATCACCAGTTATGGCTACTTGTGGATATGGTGGAAACCACCTAGTGAAGTCTGGTGCTCTCAAATTGCTCAAAAAATGAGCCTGTCATTCCTTTATGTTCTGTCAATATTTTTCTATTTTCTTTGCTTTGCATGAAGTAGTCTTTCACTTATTCTGATAATATGTTATGTCTATCAATAATGATAGAGTCCTTCTTGTAAAATGCCAGCGTTTCGCAGCTGTCGGCCGACACCATGTTAGGTCTCCATAGAACCGATAAAAGCTACCGAGTGCCGCGCATCCACGCGTGTCCCCTCGGCGAGCATTGCTTCGGATGTTTGCCGCTTAGGTAAGCGCAGTGAGTGAGAATACTATAGACAGATTTGAAACAGTTAATATTCTAACAGAAAGGTATATTGTAGGTTACCACGCTTTTTACTAGACGCTTGTCACAGGACGATCCGAGGAAAGATCACATACTCTCTAAATTGAGAGACCCTGCCACAAAGGTACAATTCAAGCAGTTGAAATGCTGCAAAATATGAATAATGTACTCACATAGCCAGATGTAATAATATTGATGAAACTTATGGCAATGTTTGTTTCTGATTTTATTTTTGTCTCCCATTCGAATATTGGACACACTTGACACACAATGGAATGTACTTTCCATTGCAATTGATTTAAATGCATGTTATTGTGAACTTTGCAACGTGCAAATAATTGTACAACTTGGGGAATTGAATGCAAGTATTAACCATATATAGCACTGAAGATGGTGCTCTGCACCGAAATACATTGGATGAATTGTGATATGCAGACATAGGATTCTTTCCTTACTGCCTAATGAATTGTGTGAATTAAACACTTCCTGGCATTTTACAAGAAGGACTCTATCATTATTGATGGAAATAACATATTATCAGATGAAAGTGAAAGACTACTTCATGCAAAGAAAATAGAAAATATTGACACAACATAAAGGAATGACAGGCTCATTTTTTGTGTAATTTGAGAGCATCAGACTTCACCAGGTGGTTTCCACCTGGTTATCTTTTTTGTACTGTTTGTTTTGGTCGTGATGTCACGGGACCATATCAGTCGGATAGCTCCTAGTACTAATTAAAACAGCAAAGAACTTGATACATAGAAGAAACATTGAACTATATTAAATATAGGAGTGGTGCCCAGCTCTATCCTTCCTCCTACTTGTGGATATGGGGAACTCTGCCAGTGTAGCAATTTCTCTCTCTTTAGGTGGGCTTCCTTTGTTTGCTCGCAATATCAGAGGATGCAGTATCTGACTTCTCCTATCTCTGCACACAAGCCAGTACCTGTGAGATCGTTCCTGCGAGCCGCTTATCCGGCATGCTCCATTCGCTTCTCTCCCCTATCTACGTACGCTAGGAGGCATCTGCTGTGTCAGAGCTCCCGCTCCACTGTGTGTTTGGGCTTTGATTCACCCAGCCCGGCCTCCGCTCCAGCTACCGGCATTCCATTCAGCTCCACTTGTCACCAGCCTCGGATCGGAGTTCCCAGGCGGTTATATATGCTCCCCATGCCCTGGCTACTTGATCTAGAGCATCCTGCTTGGAAGGCAAGCAGGGTGCTCCTCCGAGTGTTGCTGCAGGGCTGTAGCCGCCATTTTCCTTCATGGTGCAGGTACCTTTAACATCAGCGCGGAGCACGGCTCTCGCCCCCGACTGCCACCACCTTCGCTCTAGGTGCTTGGTGGGTGGTGCACTTCAGTTACCAGGGGTATGGTCACTTCACATTGAAATGTTTCCAGGGCTAAGGGCCACCAGATGATGGAGTTTATGGCAGGAACGACTGCATCGGTTGCTGCCGCTATATGCTCTTTTAACTGAGAGGCTGTTTGGGACAATGGTATTGGAGTCTCTTCCCTCTCTTCCCAGGTCTCTCGAAGCATATCCAGGATGTCCTGGGCTTCTCGTCTGTACAAAAATTCAAAGGGTGATAAACCAGTGGAGGCCTGAGCGTTTTTTCCTTATAGCAAATAGAGCCCATGGCATCATTTGGTCCCAATTGGTACGTCCTTATCAACACGTTTTTTTAGAATGGTCTTTGGTGGGATGGTTTCTGTCCGACTACTACACAGATCAAACCCAACAGACCCTTTTGTTGCTACTGTGTGGTCGGAAGCCCTATCACTTAACTTCTACTTCAGGGACTCCCAAATTTTTTTAGTTGAGTTGTATCTCACAGCTGACACCATATGTGAGACAGGCATGGTATCAAGAGAGAGACAGACTCCAAAGGGTTAGTTTGAAAACCTTTCATTACTAGCTTGGTTGGTGTAATGCCTAACTGGAACTAACTCTAAAGGGGCAGTTCCCTTAACTGATGTTTCTAATGGCCATCGTTGTCTAGTAGTACAAAATAAAAGTCTGCCTGTGTCTTAACCTATGTTTGCCCTCATTCTATGCAAAAATGGGATAGGGAATCTTTCAAAAATAAGAAGATAGTGATAAAACAAAATGGGAACCAGGGTTGTTTCCTGGTGGTCTTCTTAACAGGTGCAGCTTGGTCAATGTCAAACAATAGAGCTGTTTGTAGGACCTTCTTCACAAGTCCCTTGTAGTTAGCAAAGTTCTTAAATTCTCTGGGATTCCCTTCCCCACGTTTCAGTTTGGTCAAATTCCAAAATACCATAAAAAGAAAGGTTTATAACAGTGCCTTCTGTATGCTTCTTGGGGTTCCCTTCCCCAAGCTTCAAACCTCTTAACAACACAACCAAAATGTCAAGTCTTCAGGCAACTTGAGGTTCCATTCCCGACGCTCAGGCCCCTTTCAACTCTTAAACACAAAATACCTCTTTATCGCGTTGTACTCTGATTTCTTAAAGTTCCAATTGTTAAACACACATCACTCTTATAATATTTGGGGTAGGACCAGAGGCTTTCGAGAACGCCAGGCTTTTGGCTTTTTCTAGATGCGACCGCTCTGACCCTGTTACCCCTCTCGTGGCTCTTGTCTTTCTCACTTTCTCTTTGTGCCTCTTGCACCTTCCTGCTTTGATTGTGCGTCAGCACCTTTTGTTTCATTCGCTTCCTCATGCACTCTTGCACTTTCCTTTCTTTCACTTTGCTTTCTTCTATCCGCTTTGCTCCTCTTGGGCCACTTGCCCGGCTTTACTTTCAACTTGCTTTTGACTTTTGTTTTGGGCCGCTTGCCTGCTTGCTTTCTGTCCTTTTTGCTTCTGCGCTGCTTTTGCACACCTTTACTATTTCTGCTTTCCGCTTTTCACAACATCTTTTATCTTGCTTTACTGGTCTTTCTCTCTGTGCCTCCTGGCACTTACACAATACTGTTATCCCACCTAAACCACACGCACGCCACTGGGTCTCTGCTTATGATGTGAAATGATATGATATGGCATTTATAATGCGCCTATACACAAGTGTTTCAAAGCGCGATGAGGCAAGGGAGGGGAACAGCGGGAAGAACAGAGACAACAATCTTACTAGGCCAGGTGACATTGAGATCGTGCAAGTGCAGGGGAGGGGAGAAAGTTAAAGTGCGGGTAGGGGGCAGTGCAATACATAGGATCAACAGTAAAAAATAAATAGAATAAATAAAACAGTAGGTAAAAGTGCGGCCAGCTAGTGGCAAGTGCAGACATCAAGTGTCAAGAGCTGGTGGTGACTGTAGGGATATAGAAACAGCTCCCAAGTGCAGGGGTTGCCCGGGAAGCAGTGCAGATGTGCAGCTGGCGGGGAAGAGGACCTGGGCCAGAGATCAGAGGAAAGCCATGTGACCAGTGCAGTTTCAGTCTGTTCTGCAGGGGAGAGGAGGAGAGAAAGCAGAAGCAAAGAGGAATGTATTGAGGTGCTTCCGGAACCGGAGATGGTTCTCCTCAAGTTTCAGGGTGGCTGTTCCAGAAGGAGTCCCCAGCTGAAGAAAGAGATCTACCACCAACTCGTTGCTTGGAGAAGCGACTGACCCTGGGGGAGTTGGAGGCGGATGAGCGAAGCGCTCGCGAAGAAAGATATTTAGGAAGAGAGAGTTGGAGGTATTGAGGCCCATGCGCCAGAAGGCCTTGTGGACAATGCAGAGGGTTTTGAACTTATTCCTCGCAGCCACTGGGAGCCAGTGCAGAGATTTCAGTCCTGGAGAGATACGATCCCTGGGCTTGAGACCAAGGACAAGTCTCGCAGTCCTGTTCTGGAGGAGTTGCAGAGGGCGGAGAGTAGAAGCAGGCAGATTTAGAAAGAGGTTGTTGCAGTAGTCCAGCCTAGAGAGAACCAGAGCTCTCGAAGGGGGGAAGGAGTGGAAAGGAAGAATACCTCTGAGGAGGTGCAGCTGGTAGTGTGACTTCTTAGAGATGTCACAGATGTGAGGAGAGAAGAGAGTGGAGTCGAAGATGACTCAGAGGTTTTTAGTCTCACAGGTGGGAGAAGGCAGAGGACCAAGAGAGGCCAGGCAGAGAGCGACGGGAAAGGAGGGAGCAGGTTTGCCGATGAGGAGAATCTCAGTCTTACTGGCATAAAGGCAGAGATCATTGGCGGCACACCACTCCTGGATAGCAGACAGACAGTCAGAGATGAGAGAAGGAGAAGACATGCCGGAAGGGAGCCTGAAAAAGAGCTGAGTGTAGTCCGCATAGCACTGAAAAGTTGGGGCAGAAAGCTGCAATGCGGTGGGCAAGAAGTGCTTGGTATTGGTTGAACAATCAGGGAGAGAGGTTAGACCCCTGGGGAACACCACAAGTAGAGATAGAGGAGAGGAAGGACCCAAGTTGGACCTGGCAGGGTCGATCAGAAAGGAAAGAGGTCAGCCAAATCAGGACCTGATCGGTGATACCCAGGTTATCACAAAGATGGTTGAGCAGGATGGCACAGTTGACCGTGTCAAAGGCAGAAGAGAAATCAAGTAAGATGAGGACACAGGCGGTATTGGAGTCAAGGTTGTAGAGCAGGTTGTTCAGGAGAGCAGTTTTCATGCTTCTGGCAGCCCTGATGCCAGACTGATGGACATGGAGACAACCAACCAATTCAGTGTGAAGATTAAGCTGGGAGATGGCCAGCTTTTCCAGGAGTTTGCCCAGGAAAGGAGTGAGGGAGATTGGGCGGTAGTTAGCAGGGCAGGAGGGGTCGGCTGAGGGTTTCTTAAGAAGAGGGTGCACAGACTAGTGCTTCAGGGGGGAAGGGAAGACTCCAGTGGCAAAGGAGTGGTTGCAGAAGTCAGTCAAAGCAGGAGCCAGGGTGTCAATGTGGTCCTTGATGGTTTTAGAGAAAGAGGGGAGAAACTGTTTCGACAAGACTTTCATAGATCAGACTTGTCTAGAAACCTCATCTGGGGAGAACAGGGGAAAGGCAGAGAAGGAGGGAGGAGAGGTGGCCACAGAAGGGCCGGAGGAAGAGAGGGGAGTAGAGGTAGGAGGAGGAGAGGAAGAGAGATAGGACAGGATATCCTGAGTTTTAGAGGTGAAATGAGAAGCCAGGGCCATGCAGAGGGCCTGGGAGGGGACAGGCGAGGCAGAGACTGCAGCAGGATTGGCCAGCTTTTTGCAGATTTTAAAGAGTTTGGCCGAGTTGTTGGATGCCGCAGAGAGACAGGCTTGGATGAGGGCTCTCTTCTTGGTGCAGACAGAGAGCCGGTATTGTCTTTTAAACAGGCGGCAGGCCAGTTTGTCAGAGGATGTACAGGAAGCACGCCATTTCCTATCAGCCACCCTGCCCTTGTGTTTAAAGGTGACGAGATTTGAGTCATACCAGGAATTGCACTTGGCTTTGGGCTTCAAGCAGATCCTCATGACAGGGGCAAGAACATCAAGAGTATCAGATATAGCAGAGTGGAGCATAGAAAGGGCTGTGTCAGGGTGGGAGTCAGCCGAAGGGGGTTGAGAGGGTGAGAAAGTGGCAGCAAAAGCCTCCACTGACACACGCTTCATGGGCCGGATAACCGAGAAGGGAGGTGGTAGTGCTGGTGTTGGCATGGCCTGAGGGGTGGAGAGAGTGAGCTGGGAGAAAAGGAGAAAGTGATCACTCCAGGAGAGAGGAGTGGTGAGTGGGATGGAAAGGGGAATTCTGTAGAGATCAGAACATCCAGAGTGTGCCCTGCAGAGTGAGTGAGACCAGAGGGGAGGATAGAGAGTGAGAGAGAGTTGCAGAGGTCGCGAAAGAGTCCAGAGGAAGAACATGATGCATCCAGGTGGATGTTAAAGTCTCCAAGAAGGAGGAGTTGAGTGGTCGAGACCAGGAGGGAAGAGGATAGGTCTGCCCACTCAGAGAGGAAGGAGGAGATCTGACCAGGTAGCCTATAGATGGTAGCCACAGTAAGGGAATGGCTAGGAGAGAGAGAGCCTGCAGCCGAGGCATTCGAAAGAGGAGTAGGCCTGGGTAGGAATGACAGAGGCAGGAATCCACTCAGGGAAGATCAGGGCTATACCCCTGTCATGGTGTGCTCGTGACCCGCATGCAGCCCTTCCACATCGGTGAAGGGGACGGCCGCTGTTACGGTCGTTTCACCGGAAGTGACGTTGGGGTTAGGGAGGCGGGTGTTACAAGGGAAGTTTAGTTACTGATGGTACGAGAATAAAGTAAGACGTGTTCAGCAGCTCTGGTGTCCAGCGTATCATTACAGCTTGGCCCACTTAGCGTATGCTGCAAGCGAGTGGCCCCCCAGAACTGGTATATGGAGTAAAGCCACCTGTATGCTTCACAACCCCCTCCGGCACGATTGGACCTGGGCGCAGAGAGGATCCTAGGGAAGGACACATGAAGGGTCGCAAGCAGAAAAGACAAAGAGAGACGAGGCAATAGTAGACAATTGGACAAGACGACAGGCGCTCAGACAATGGTAGAAACGTTTGCTAGATTAATGCTTTGCTAAGAAGGCAAAACCCCGGAACGGCACTACTTTCACAATGTAGTTTAATTACCGGAGAAAAACACATCTAAGTTGATTGATTGATTGATTTATTGATTTATAGAGCGCTTTACACCAAGGCGCTGTACAGTAGAACAACATTATACATAATAACATCAACAATGTAACAGATGAAGCAAAATTATATCATGAATCATTCGATAAAACAGTGACAAGAGCAATTGACTGAAGGGGAGAGCGAACAAGGAGTGGGATTAGGCAGGTGGGGGAGGGTGTGGTGTAGAGTTAGAAGAGGGAAATTGAAGAGAGAGAGAGGAGGGTAGGAGAGGGGGGAGGAAAATCAAGGGGAAGAAAGAGGTGGGGAGGGGGAAGCAGAGAGGGTAGAGGGGGGGTTTCAGGGAGGAGAATGGAGAAGGAGGGATTTAAGGGAAGTGCGGAAAGAGGGGAAGGACGTAGAGGGGCGGATAGTGAGAGGGAGCGAGTTCCAGTGTAGGGGTGCAAGGAGTTGGAAGGAGCGGAAATAGGAGGAAGCACAGGGGGATGGAGGTACGATGAGAAGGAAGTGGTCAGCCGAGCGAAGGGATCGGGAGGGAGAGTAGAAGGAGAGAAGGGAGGAGAGATAAGGAGGAGCAAGACCATGGAGGGATTTAAAGACAAGGCAGAGAAAGTAAAATTTTAGCTGTGCGTAAAATGGTAACCAGCCAAGTCACTCCGCCCTCATGAACATGGCTCTCTGGAACGCCAGATCCATCTGTAATAAAACTACAGCTGTTCTTGACTTATTCCTTCGCCTTAACCTTCACTTCCTCTGCCTAACTGAAACCTGGATTCCCCCTCATAACACCTCTGTCCCTGCTTCCTTAACGACCTCCTCTTCCTCCTTCTTTCACACCCCCCGCCCCTCTGGCCGCGGTGGAGGCGTTGGACTCCTCTACCATCCCAAATACATCTCCTCCTCCTCCTCCACTCCAACTCTCCCTTCTTTCCCTTCCTTTGAATTCCTTTACAGATCTTTCTCCTCTCCCCACCCTATTTCCTTCCTGATCATCTATCGTCCCCCTGGCCCTCTTTCCTCCTTCTATGAAGACCTTGACCACCTCCTCTCACTCATCTCTCCCTCCCCCTCTCCCCTATCTGTACTAGGTGACTTTAACATTCATCTTCCTTCTCCTCCTCAATCTTCTCTCCTCTTCTCCATCCTCGACTCCTACCTCCTCTCCCCCCTTCCTTCCCCCCCCACTCACTCCTCTGGCTCCACCCTTGACCTCATCTTTAATTCTTCCTATCCCTCTTTCCCTGTCTCCTCTCTTCCCGTTTATCTCTCTGATCATGCCTTACTCTCATTCTCCCTTTCCCCTCTCTCCCACTCCTCTACTGCTAATCTCTCCCCTCCAATCTACTCTTGACGTGACTTTCGTAACTTCGACACTACCTTCTTTTTTGATACTTGCTCTTCTTCTCTTCCATCTCTCCAAGACTTCGCCTTACTCTCTGCAAATGATGCTCTATCCTCCCTTTTCTCCTCTCTCTCCTCTGCCCTTGATCAACTTTACCCCCCCTCTCTTTTCCATCCAACCCGTAAGCCCTCTCAACCTTGGCTTACTCCTCATCTCCGCTCTATGCGGTGCCTTCTCCGACGCCTAGAAAGTCTCTGGCTCAAAACTCCCTCACTTTCTAATCAAACCTCCTACTTCTCTTACCACGCACTATACAACTCCTTCCTTACTTCGGCTAAATCTTCCTACTACTCTAATCTTCTCCACTCTCAAGCCTCCCACCCTCGTCGTATCTTCCAAACTCTCTCCCGACTTCTCTCTCCTCCCACTCCTGATCCCTCATCCAATTCCACACTTTCTCCTTCTGACTTTGCTAACTTCTTCTCCTCCAAAATCCTCACCCTTTGGCAAAAAATCAACTCCCTCTCCGATTCCCCTTCTTCTCCTCCCCCTCTCCTTCCTCATCCTTCATGTCCATCTTCTCACCCGTTTCCCCTTCCAAAGTTTCCTCCTTTCTATCCAAAGCTCGCCCCACATCTGCCCCATCTGACCCTCTCCCTTCCCTTCTTATCCCTAAGATCTACACTCTTCTTATCCCCTACCTTACCTCTTTCTTCAACATCTGCCTCTCCTCATCAACATTTCCCTCTGCGTTAAAGCATGCTACGATTATTCCTATTCTGAAGAAAACCTTGGCTGATTCCACTTCTCACTGTTAACTATCGACCTATCTCTCTTCTACCATTCCTCTCCAAGCTTCTTGAGCGCCTTGCCTATACTCAGCTTTCATCCTTTGTCAATACTTCCTCTCTCCTTCCTCCCTTCCAATCTGGCTTCCATCCCAGACATTCCACAGAAACAGCTCTCACTTCTATCCTTAATTCCCTCCTATCTGCTCGCTATGCCAAGCAATCCTCTATTCTTATTCTCCTTGATCTCTCGGCAGCCTTTGACACTGTTGATCATCCTCTCCTTCTCCACACTCTTTCCTCCTTTGGGTTTCAAGGCCCTGTTCTCAAATGGCTCTCCTCTTATCTCTCTTCCCGTTTCTTTGGTGTATCATGGGGTGGCCGGACCTCTCTTTCCTTTCCTCTGGAATACGGTGTTCCCCACGGTTCCGTACTTGGTCCTTTCCTATTCTCTCTTTACACTTCCCTCATTGCCCCTGTTATCTCCTCGTTTGGCATCTCCCACCATTTCTATGCCGACGACACCAACTCTTTCTCTCTTTCTCCTCCTTCCCAAATGACTTTCACCTAAAACTCTCTTCCTGCCTGACTGCCATTAAGAACTGGATGTCCTCCCGCTTTCTCTCTCTTAACACTGATAAAACTAAAGTCCTTTTCTTCCCCTCCAACTCTCTTCCTCCTCCCTCTCCTCCCCCTTTCATTCATTTTCCTCCCTCCAATCTCCCCATCTCTTCCCAAGCTCGTAACTTACACGTTCTCTTTGACTCCTCTCTTTCTTTCTCCCAGCACATTTCACTCACCTCTCGCACTTGTCGATACCACCTCTACAATATTCGCAAAATCCGTCCCGCTCTCACTTTCCACGCTAACAAACTCCTAATCTCCTCTCTCATCTTTTCTCGCCTCTTCTATTGCTCCTCTCTTCTCTTTGGACTACCATCATCTCATCTTGCCCCCCTTAAATCCATCTACCACTCTGCTGTTCGCACCCTTTGTCTCCTCACCTCCTGTAACTCCATCTAAGTCTGAGGGTCTGCTAAGTGGCAGGGTTTTCAGGGTAGAGTGAAGGCTCTATTCCTCACCCGAGCCACTCCTACCTTACAAGTCGCTGCTGGTTGACGGCTGGCCACTGGCTTCCCCTGCTGACACCTTCTTACCTCATGTAGCTTCTTAGCCCATGTAGCACAGCACTGGTGGGTTCTTCCATGGGGATGCGGCTGTGGTCAGGATTTTACCACCTGCCCCTCAGGCACCTCTGGGACCGACAGCGTCCCAGAGGAATGAGCACTCACACAGACTCTGCCAGCAGGGTCCCAGCTGCCTTCCTCCCGCTTACAGGAGGCGCAGCTACTTCAACACGCTGCAGCCGCCCTGCACACCGGGTCAGAGTTCCAGCACGTCGAGCTCCTCCAGATCCTTCTTGCTGCAGCTCCTAGCTTCTCAGCTTTTTGGGTCCTCTGTGCTTCCCGAGCTCGCTCATTCACCTGATCATGACTGCACCGTATAAAGGGAACCAGCTTGTTAAGTGGAAACAGTCAGTATTGGAGGCCTGACCCTGCCCTGCCCATGCTTTGCCCATGTTATTCCTGCGGGGATAATCTTCATAGATCTCAGTGGCCTCCTCCTCGTCTCAGTATTTCTCAAGATTGGGGAGGGGAGATCAGGTGTGATTTTAAACACCCACTATGGTTGAGGGAGAGTAAGGTTAAGGTGTCTTTTGGACTGGGGAAAATACCATGTCTCGCCTGAGGAAATTCTCCAATCCCCCGAGACCCTCACCCAGGTGATCCTCCCTCGCTTGTCCACCCCGAGGGTCGGAATCCAAAAGCGATGGCTCTTCCCTGGCCACCTGAATGGAAGACCCGATGGAGTGTTTATGAGAACACTGTCAGTTTCTCACACAGTCTATTGTATAAAACAAAAGAAATTGTGCACCTATGAAACAGCACAGGGCACTACAACACTCGTTTGTCAGCGGCAGGGCTTGGGTTAGCACAGGGTAAAAAAAAACACTTTTTTAAATTGTCCCATGCTTGGGATTCCAACCCGAGCCCTGCTGATGACAAGCCAGTGTCACATCGTACTGTGCTATTTCATAGGTGCTGAATTCCAATGGTTTCATTCAGTTGACTGCTTGACACAGTCTATTGAATGAAACAAACTGAATTGAGCACCAATGAAAACAGCACAGTGCAATTCGACACTGACTTAGGGGTCGGGTGAATCCCCAGTGCGAGACAATTATAAAAAAGTAACCCAGCAACTTTTTATTGTCCTTGAATGGGGACACTTCAGACCAAACCCATAATTTAGGCCACACCCCATCATTGCAGCCCAACTTCGATTTCTCACACCACTTAAAGCACTGCATCCCCTTAATACCACAAATTGGGACCAGATGACAGGGAGGTCATGCCCCTGGCCAAAGAGTTGAAGAAGCTAATATGCCAAAGAGATCATAGTGAAGACAACTATGATAAAGAAGGAACATTTCTTGTGAACTGTGTTTTGGAGAAACCTGGTAAACCTGGAACTTTATGTTGTTTACAAATGGTACCATAACCTGAGGAAGAGAGACATCACCTCAGACCACAGTCCCAACTTGAAGTTGCTGTACCCCCCTCAGTTGTTTAGTTTAGTTCAAAGTGTAAGGAAAGGAAATAGGTTTTTGACGCCGGGCGGTGGGCTCTTTTTTGGACATTCTGACAGATTCCATAGTTTTTTTCAGTTGAGGCACGGAACCCCCTCTTAGTATTGGGGATAGTTGGGTGTTCCCCCCTTTATTTTCATCTTATAAATGTCTTTGCCAACCACCATGCCACCATTGTGTGTGACTCGCACATCTGCACCCTTACACACAGTACAATTCTAGTGTAGCTAAATTCAAAGCAGAGGGTTGCACTCCTAGTGCGGCTGAATTCAGAAGCAGTGTTAACCAACTCATCCAGTGGCAAAACTCAAATGTGGTGCAACCCACGCAGTGGCATAATTCAAAATGAGGTTCATTACTTTTGGGACACACTGGTGGATGAAATGCAAATAGTGGTGAGATTTATTGTAACAAGCCCCCTGTTGGAACACCTTGGGAGGGTGATATACAATATGAAAAGTAATTGGATACAGTTTATTAAAAGGAGCGTAGTAGTACTCAAAAGAATGGAAGGTTATAGGGTCAGGGAGGAATGGACAAGGAATAAAAGAAGGGTGGTAGAGAATGGCTGTTCCGCCACCAGTGCGTATTGGGTCTCAGGAGTGAGATAAGGCTGTAAGAGAGGTGAAAAAAGAGGCAGGAGTAACAGATTCAGAAGGGGAGAGGCGACTTTCAGTAATATAGAGAAATTTGAGATTAAGACAAAGAAAAGTATCCATGATGGAGTGATTCTTATTACAAAGAGAACAAGCATTGATGAGACAGACAGATAGGGATTGCGGAGAATCAGTGGTCAGTACATGAATGTGGTTATCTGGATTACGAGAGCCAGGAAAATGTGACGTGGAGATGAGGGGGGGTGGGGTAATAACAAGAATCGTAAAAAAGTCATGGGATACGGGCCTGTCGCCCATGAAGGACCAGGACTTAACTTGCAAGGCCGTTTCTGATGGCCTATAGAAGGCTGTGGAGGATGGCTTCACTTCAGTTTGTGGGATACGAAGCAACGCCAGACAGGCAAGTGTCGATCTTTGATCTGTGTTCAGAGGACTGTGCGTGTCCATGTTAACAGGTCCTTTCCCCTAACCACGGGATGAGCATGGCTCTTCATGATTTTCTGAACCCAGCGAGTACAAAAGGAGATAAGAATATGACCTGTGTGTTCTTGCAACAGTGAAACGTCCTGCCAGGACTCCATGATGCCTCATGAAGACTTATTCAGGTATTTAGTAAGATATTTGGCGAAGTACTCTTTCCTAGAGCCCTTGAACCACTACACCTTGTAACCCTTTATTACCCTTTCAATCTTCAGGTGTACCAGCACTCTACTACCATATTAAGGCAGGAGCCTATCTATTTATTGATTTAAGTATTGTTCCCCTATACAGCCTTCCCCTAATCTTTTTCTCTTTGTTCCCTCACAGCGCCTGTTTCCAAGTACCATTGCCTCAGGGTGTGTGTCCAGTAGCACTCCTGCCTTGGGGGATCTGCTCCCCTTTGTAGTACTCTTGCCAGGGGGGCTTATCCTCTGGTGTAGGAGGTTCAGAGCTTTCAAAGGCTTCTGAGCGTTCTGCAACCAGTTCTGTTCAGTACTGACAGATTGCAAGAACCTGATTTCCCACTCCTGGACTATAGAGGCTATACCTAAAGATTTGGCCACAGCAGTGCCGACATTACAGGTGAATGCAGCTACCTCTTACCAAGAGAACACTCTGCTATATCAGTGCATGATCGATTTACAAGGGAAAGTTGATCAGTTCACAAAAGAAATGGTATTATCTAGTAGTCCAAGGGGAAAGGTCCCAGCTGCTCTATGAGAACTAATGCCAGCTCAGAATCACATCCTGTCCTAACGCCAGTCAACTTGCCGGCCCCAGGAATAAATACAGCTGTTCCACCTCGCCCTATTCCTTCCAAATATGGGGGAGACCCTAAGGAATTCAAATGTTTCATGACCCAGTGCAAGATACACTATTTAAATCGGCCTTAGTTATACATCTGAGATCAGTGAAAGGTCTCCTTTATTTTATTTAACCTAAAAAACTGCTTTAGCCTGGGCCACCCCTTACATAGATGGACACAGCTCTCTATTAACCGACTACGAAGGCGTTTTGAAAGCATTTCAGACCATGTTTGACATGCAGTAAGCAGGTCAATGCATCAGAAACAGATTACTGGATTTTTGTCAAGGTAATAGAGACCTCCTCTCTTATTTTGCCCATTTCAAGGAATTAGTGACCTGAAGATGCCCATTTAACGATCTTTCACAATGGCTTAAAAGAAGAGCTAAAAGATGCCTTATGCCTGGTTGTCTCCCTTCCAGACACCTTTGCAGAATATTTGCCTTAAGTAATCAGGTTTGACCAATGTAATACTGAGCAGAAAGGAGAGAAAAAGAGATTGGAGTTGCGTAGGTCACTACCTCCTTGGGAGAAGGACCCCATCCCTTCTAGTGAATCAGAGCCCTTGCAAAAGGATAGTACCCAAAGGCCCATTCATCCTGATGAAACAGAACAAAGGAAAAAACAGAATCTGTGTTTCTATTGTGGTGATCCTGGCCATTATGTCAGAGCTTGTTCCGAACACAACCCCAACAGCATAGGAAATTCGATAGCTCGTCCTCAATAGGGAATCTGAGGACAAGTCACTGCCTTTCAAATTCCCGCCCTATTATCTGTCCCCTCACACCCATTCAGTCCTCCTAGTTGATTTGTCTATGACCAACAGAAATGGGAAGGAATCATAGCTCTGCTCGACAGTGGAGCAACAGAGTATTTTATTGACATCCAGTTCGCTCATTAGAAAAAGAGGCTGTCACTTTCTAAATCTAGAACAGAACCCATTATGTCAGTGGATGTATTTTCTCTTATATCAGGACCTAAAGCATTACAGTCACTATCTCTCCTTAAGATCTGTGCTTTGCAGCATCAGGAATACCTTGCTTTTGATGGCATTGCATCTACGCATTTCCAGATGAGACTAGGAATAGCATGGCTAAAACACCACAATCCTCTCATAGATTGGAGAAATCAGAAATTGACCTTCCACATGTTCTCAAATCCTGAGTCCTTTCAGCCTGGGAAGCTACACAACTGCAACCTCTAGTATCACCAAGAGCACTCCTCAGAGAGTTCTAGTTACTCAGCGAGAACTATCCTCAGAATATCAATCATTTGCAGACTTCTTCGATCCTAAAGAAGCAGACACGCTTCATCTACTTCGGGAATACGACTGCAGAATCGAAATAGCTCCAGGTGCTAAAATATCTTATGAACCAACCTTTACCCTAACAGAAAAGGAGAATGTGATACTCAAGCAATACATGGATGACAATCTGGAAAAACGATTCATTCAACATTCTACTTCTCCTGCAGGAGCCACAATCTTTTTCATACCAACGGAAGATGAGATAGAACTTCGGCCATGTGTGGACTATCGACAATTGAACACCATAACCATCAAGAATAAATATCCATTGCCCCTGATGCAGGTGTTGCTCGAATAAGTGGGAGACAGCCAAATGTACATGAAATTGTATCTCAAACGGGCATGTGATCCAAATACCTGACTAGGTGGAATGAAAACTGCTTTCCGGACAAAGTATGACATTTGGAGTACTTGGTTATGCTCTTTGGGTTGTGTAATGCCCCAGCGGAGTTCCAATATTTCCTCAATGACATCTTCTGAGATATCCTGGATATCTACATAGACATATATCTGGAAGATATTCTCATTTTTACCCCTCATATGGTACTCATGTTATTCATGGACAAGAAGTCCTCAAACGACTATGAGCCAATCGTCTGAACACCAAAGCCTCGAAATGTGAATTCCATAAGAATCGGGTCATATGTTTAGGTTACATTCTAACCCCATGCGGAATAGAAATGGATGCCCAGAAGATCTCCTCAGGCCTTAAGTGGATGGTTCCTAAAACCGTTAAGGAATTGCAACAGTTGATAGGGTTTTCTCATTTTTACCAGCACTTCATTCCTGATAATTCCAAAATTTTGCTGCCACTGACCAAGCTTCTGAAAAAACGAGTATTTTATGAGTGGACCAAGGAAACAGAACAGGCCTTTAATACTTTAAAAAAGAGGTATAACACTTCCCCTGTTCTCAAGTCACCTGATGCAGATCTACCATACATTCTGGAAACGGATGCCTCAAATCCTCCGGGTGGATTGTTGTTACAAAAGGATCCAGAGAAAAGGATATTACACCCCGTGGCATACTATTCACGTATCTTCATGTCTGATGAGAGAAACTATGACATCTTTGAAAATGAACTCCTAGCTATCAGGGATGCTTTCCTCAATTGGAGACATCTACTTGATGGGGCACGTCGCACCATCCCAGTTTACGTCGATCACCGCAATTTAGTATTCCTCAAGGCAGACCAATCAATGAACCAAAGGCAAAATCGATTGGGTCCATTTCTTTTCAAGATTTGACTACTTGATGACCTTTAAACCTAGAATTCAGACCACCATGGCAGATTCCTAAGCATACAAAGGAGAAAGAGATGATAATAATTGGCTTCCTTTCGTTCCACCAGAACGAGTAATAACTTCAACTAAACCTGACCTCTTTACATATGAGAACGCTTTGAGACGTACCTATAACCCAGCTATGAAACAAACCTTCCTGCTCATGTCTTCATCTACCACCGGAGAACCAGGTCTTCTATTTCATCAGAACAAGTTATGGTTAATTACTAGAGAAAGCCAACACACCGTTTTGAAATGGTGACATGACCTACCTGGATCAGGCAACTTTGGAATAAGGAAGATAAAGATATGATTGGTGTGACCCCCTGAAACAAGAGGTAGCTGATTAGCTTCAAGAATGTGGAGTCTGTGCCAAAGCCAAATCAGTCCATAGGAAACCCATGGGACTTCCCCATCCATTACCTAGCCCTAAGAGAACCTGGCAAGTGTGCTCGATGGATGATTTTATATCCGACCTTCCTCAAAAAGATGGCAACACAGTGATTCTCATGGTGGTGGATGCCTTTTCCAAGGTGGCCTATTTTATTGCTATGAAACAAATTCCTTCTGCACCCATGTTGTCCCGGGGCTTCCTCCATCAGATCTTTAGATTACATGGCCTTCCAGAAGCTGTGATCACTGATCTATGTTTACAATTTGTATCCTCCTTTTGGATACAAAAATAAAGCAAAGCATTTAGAGTTTCAGCTAAACCTTTCATCACCTTAATATCCACAAAGCAACAGACAAAGTGAAAGAGCAAACCAAACAGTAGGTGACCTGTGGTGTTATATCACTGTGCAAGAAAATGGATGGACTTAATTTCTGCCTCCTGCTGAATCGGTTAACAATGATTCATTCCATACTTGTATCCAGCATACTCCTTTTCATCTAAGCCATTGGTCTTCAAACATTTGTAAGCCAAGCCCCCCTTGGAAATAAAGTTTTGAAGTCGAGCCTCCCTGGTCATTGGGGTCACGGCAGGAGTCCTGTGTAGATGAAAGGGACACCACACTTCACCAAAGACATCATAGGATAACTGGGAGTAGGGATCTTGCCAAGAGACCAACAATGCACATTCTTATACCTGTTCGGTCTCCCAGGAGAGTAAACGCAACATGCTTTTATTTAAAGTGGTCCCACTGAAGCCGTTATTGGTCATTTAGTTAGTTGGTAAATAGAAAATAGTCATAGAAGAGTAGTACTTTCCAAATGAGGAAGAGTGGGTGGGTTGCTTATGTGGTAGCAGGGTTGGGTCAGAGACTGTACGAGAAACCTCATGTCCCAGGTTGTTTCATTATGGAACTATGGAGTGGGGGTTAGCATAGGCCAGTCTGAACCAGAGTGCATCAAAAACCTAGTTACTAAGCATGTGATTTACAGTGTAATGTGCACACCATCACGCCAGTATCTTGGCAATTTACTTTTAATTGATTGCCACTGCCTCCTTGTCTAGGTCACCCCTTTTGTCGGACAAATGGTGGGGGCATAATTGGGGCGAGCTGGGGTGTCATTTATGGCCGCAACCACCAGATTTCAGCCAACAAACTGTCGCATTGCAGCAATCTTGGGCTGCGGACCACATTTTTTAGAAGGTTCTGGACAAGAAGACACGTGCGTGCAGCCTTGCGGCTGCACACTTAAGGCCGTCGTCCACCCGTGCCAGGTGCGTATTATTGAAGATCACAGCACGGGGAGATGTGGCAACCACGGAGCTGAAGGACTCCTTGATGCAGCTTCCCTGAGGCATGACAAGCAGTACAGAATGCGGGCCATGCAGCAGTGACTATCAGAGAAGCTCTTTTCTCAATGTGACGTCCAGCTTCCCTGGGCGCCTCACGGGGCTCCTGGATCCAAGATAAGTACAAACAACGCTGCATTGCTGAATAATGTTAATGTCAAGATGCACACATATAGCCATTAACACAACGCATGTGCGATGGTGCTCAGTTAGTTGAACTCCTTAAAAACCCTACCTCGGTAACACAAATTTACCCGGGGTAATGTGATGAATGTTGGGAGCTACGAAAGCTGCGTTTCTGAATAATGTTTAAAACGCACGTGGGGTCATTAACACAACGTACGTGTGGGGTGCTCAGTTAGCTGAACTGTGTAAAACTCCACTGTAGGCAACACAAATCTATCTGAGGTATGTTATGAGTGATTGCCACAAGAGAACAGTAGGAAAACTGGACAGTGGCAGAAACTCAGTGTGAGCTACGTTTTGTTTTGTGTTCCATTTCATGCTTTGTCAACAGGCCATGAGTATTGTGAATTCATGTGGGGAAACCCCAAAAGTTTGTTTGTTTCATCATGCAATCATGTTCTTGTTTTTGTCTGCTTTAAATCCATTGCCATATGTTTCACATGACTCATAGTTCTAGGGATCCACTATGGGAATGAATGTCAAGTTAATCAGTATGCTTCCTAGGCGTAGCGTTGAAAGTGATGTGTGTTCATGATTCATGTTACATGTGTAGGAGGTTGGGAGTGTGCTAGAGCTAGGCAGGTATTCCTTGATAGAAGCAGGCCAGTTCAGGTAGTAGGAATCTATGTGGCAAGGTATTAGGTGTGTTTATTCTTAAACTCCCCATACCTATCCAATCTCGTTACCCTAACCCTCTTTCCGGTTTCCCTCATTCCCACTTCCTATCCACCACCTCTCCCTAATCTCTCTTGCCCCCATTGGCTGCCTCATACTACTAAATTCCAGGAACCCGTGCCAACCACAGTGGGATGGTCGATTCTATTTGGCTTCTGTGGTTCTGGAGAGGGAGTCTGTACCCTTTCCTTTTTCTGGTTCTGACACCTTTGCCTCTCCTCCTTCCTTCTCCAGTCATTATATCCATTACTCTGGTACCCCTTTACTTTGTTCTCCCTTCCTTCACTTACACCTGTTCTATCTCCCTCCTTTGCTCTTTCTCTTGTTTACTCATAGTCCCTGTTTCACAATCACCTTTCTCATCTTCTCAAATTCTGCCATTTCATACCCCTTGTTGCATGTGTACATTTGTGTCTCCTTGTTTCCTCTCGGTGTGCCTCCCCTCTTTCTCCTGTTCTTTCCTTGGCCTCCTGTTGTTTCTACTCTCCATCCATCTTCTGTTCCGTCTCCTGTCTGTCTTCCATTTTGTCTCCTTTTTATTTTGTCCCTCTGTTGCATTTCGTCTCTTGCCTTTCTACAACTCTCGTTCTGTCACTTCTCTCTCTACCACTCTTGATCTGTATCTTCTCCTTTTCTCCCACATGTTATCTTTGTTCTCCCTCACTTTCTTTCTCTTTTCCCCTTCCATAATGTGGTTTATTTCAGTTCCTCACATTCCACCTGTTCTCTTACTGTACTATGTCTTCTCTTGCTCTTCCCCTACTGTACTTTCTCTTCTTTCACTCCTTTAAATGTTGCCTCATCTCGCAGTCTTCTCTCCTATTTCACTCCAGCTTTCAGCTCTCTACCTGTCTCTAATTATTCCTTCTCATTTTGTGTGCACCCACTACTTGTCTGTCCTTGTGGTCTCTGTACTTCATTTGTGCCATTTGTTACCCGTTTTATCTCACCCTCCATTTTGACATTTTCACCCTCTTTGTCCTCCTTTTTATTCTGTCTTGTTCCTTCCTGTTCTGTCTCACCCTTTCCTCTTTGCTTGAACTTACCCTCTTTTCCTCCTTGTTTCCCACTTTTCTTCCTCCTTTCCCTATTTTCTTCCTCCTTCCTCCTCATGCTTCCTCCTCATCCAATTAAGTGTCTCTCTCGCCTCCCGTTCTCACTCACTCACCTTTCTATTTCTCCTTTCCGCTCGCACTGGTCCTCTGAAAACGCCAGACACAACTATTCCTGGTGTAAGAGAGCAGGTAGAGGCCACAGTGTCTATCTCCATATCAGCACTTCGGACACCAAAGACAAAGGAAATAAACAAAGCATGGATGCTCTTCCATGCTGTGTTTATTTTGTGAAACTCGCACCACAGCTTCCTGTCTCCCTTCCCTCATGACAGAGCTCAGTTACGAGAAGGGCTGCACTTGCCGCTCAGCGGAGCGGCTGTTAATTGTTCTCCAGCTGTGGATTTTGCGCCCCCCCAGGCATGTCTCCGTGCCCCACCAGGGACCCAGGGAGGCATGCCCCATAGATTGAAGAATACTGAAGATGTGCATCCATGTTCCATCCTTGTTACTTCCCCATCAAGCAATGTGCCGGCGGCCACAGAATTCATACACCACATAGAGGAAGAAATCCCACCCCTCTGTATGAAGGGCAGTGAATGTCATGTCTGGGACAACTGTTTACAGTAGGCAACCCCTGCAGTGAACCCCCTTTCAGAGGGAAGAAGTATGTGATTTGATGGAGACAGACAGTCTGTTCTCGCCACAAACCTCAAGGGAGACATGCGCTTTGATCAGGAGTCACAGAGAGCTCAATTAACCAGAGAGACACTTTGATCCAAAACAGACAGGAAGAAGGGTGGAACTTAGTAGTACATGTTGTCATCCCTTACCTTTCCTGTTGCAAAGCACTCTGGTTATGACCTCACGCATAACAGAAGATTGTTGGTGGGGACCCAGGATTGGTTAATTAAGGTAGGCTTAGCCTGCACCAGTCACTTCGGCATCTAACAACGCGGCCAAACTCTTTAAAATCTGCAAGGAGATGGCCAATCCTGCTGCATTCTCTACATCTCCTGTTCCCTCCCAGGCCCTCTGCACAGCCTTGCCTTCTCGTTTCAGCTCAAAAACTCAGGACATCCTGTCCACCTTCTGCTCCTCTACTGCCTCCTCCTACTCCTCCTCCACTTGGCCTGCCTGTGGCCGTCTCTCCTCCTCCTTTCCCATGTTCACCCCTGACGATGTTTCTGGACAAGTCTGATCTATGAAAGTCTTGTCAAAGCAGGTTCTCTCCTGCTCATCCAGAACCATCAAGGACCACATTGGCACCCTGGCTGCAGCCTTGGCTGATTTCTGCAATCACTCCTTTGCCACTGGAACCTTCTCCGCCCCCCCCTTAAGCACTACCTTGTGACCCCCTTCTAAAGACGCCCTCTGCCGATCCTTCCTCTCCGGCTAACTATCGCCCGATCTCCATCACTCCTTTCCTGGGCATACTCTTGGAAAAGCTGGATATCTCCCATCTTAATCTGCACACTGAACCTGTTGGTTGACTCCACGACCACCAGTCTGGCTTCAGGGCTGCCAGAAGCACGGAACCTGCTCTCCTGATGTCATGGTTACGGGCCTGGTTTCCACTTTCAGACCCTTTTCATGTTTTGTTCCTGGTGGCAGGTGGGGAAGGCAGGCAGGAGCAGTATGGGTGAGGGCTTGGAGAGCCAGAAGCTTGTTAATAAAGAAACCTCACCATCCAGTCATACTAAAGAGAACTTCCTGTTTCCTCCAACATGGATCTGTGGGTGCCAGCCTAAAGCGAGCAACGTGGCCTAGTCTCTGAGCGTGGCTGCCTATATAACCCACACCCAGAGACCAACACGGGCTTCATGTGAATTCTGTATCACACGCTTACTGGCATCCTCATGCTTCCTAGAACTTACCTGTTACTTTGTTGGGTCCCCACTATCGTCGGCATCTGGAAAGAAAGAGAGAACAAGAGAATAGCAGCGAGCTCCTGCACCGGAGTTATACTCAACCACGACCTGTTACTCCTACGGCATACCGGCACCTGGAAAAGAAGAATAGAGCAGGTGAATAACAGTAGGCTTCTGCATCAGAATATTGCTACTCTCGCCGCTGCACATGGAAGATACCGCTTGGAGACCGCCAGCAGCAACTCACCTCCGTTGTGCAGTCTTCGTCCCAAGCAACTTCTGATCCACTCGCCGGCTCCTCCAGCCGTCCAGCATCATAGTGACTCCCGGAACAATCCTGTAGTAAAGACAAAAGATACAATTAGAAGCTTTTGACGTGCCGCATGCTCTCTGCATTCAAACTCATACGAACCACGCTGTAACTCAGCATAATTAACCCAGTGAAGTAACTGGGTTTTTGGTTAACAATACTTACCTGGCAACTGTACTTACATGCAAGACAGGCACCCAAATCCAGTGAGTAAACTGGTTCCCAGAACTTTTCCTCGGCACAAGAAATCCAGTGTAGCAACTGGTCCCAGAGACATTGATCTGGAGCAGAAATCATCCCAGGACATTAGTCGTTTTCAGCGACCATCACAGCCGGACCACTGCAACTCCACGTACAGCAGTGCTCACACTCAACCCCTGCATCGCGTGAAGCAACGACACCGACAGGGTACCAGACACAGCGCCCCTGCAAGAACAGGATGGAAAGCCCACCATATTGAACAGAGAGGTGAGTCACGCCCTAGTTTGGGGTAACTAAGAAATCCTATATTGAGGGGTAGGGAAGGGGCGGTTGGGGCTTTCTTTCCACTCCATCATCCTAACCTATCACCCTTTCGACAGATCATCCTTCCAACGATATTGAGAAGAATAGGAATTCGGGGGAAGTGCCGGAGGACTGCATCGTTCCTGCAGAGATTCAGGTAAGCGTGACACCTGAACACCTGTGAAGACCCACTCTCTAACCTTAACTTTAACCTTCCCTCTGTCCTCATTCTCCCCAATCTTTCTTCTGCTTTTGATACGGTCAACCATGCCATCCTGCTCAATCGCCTCTGTGATAACCTGGGTATCACTGATCAGGCCCTGGCCTGGCTGACCTCCTTTCTCACTGACCACCCTCTCAGGTCCAACTGGGGTCTTTCCTCTCTTCTATCCTTCTCTCCACTTGTGGTGTTCCTAAGGGGTCTAACCTTTCTCCCTGGCTTTTCAACCACTAGCTAGCACCCCTTGCCCACTGCATCGCTACTTTCTGCTCCAACTTTCAGTGTTATGCGGATGACACCCAGCTCTCTTTCAGGCTCCCCTCAGCCACCTCTTCCCCTTCTCTCATACCAGACTGTCTGGTCGCAATTCAGGAATGGTGTGACGCCAATGATCTCTGCCTTAATGCCAGTAAGACTGAGATCCTCCCCGTTGGAACACCAGCTACCTCCTTTCCTCTCTCTCTCTGGCCGCCCACTCTGGCCCTCTTCCTGCTCCTACCTGTGAGGCTAAGAACCTTGGTGTCATCTTCGACTCCACCCTCTCCTTCTCTCCTCTCATCTTTGACATCTCTAAGAAGTCAAACTATCAGCTGCACCTCCTCAGTGGTATTCTTCCTTTCCCCCAGAAACGTACTGTCTCCAGAGCTCTGGTCCTCTCTAGGCTGGACTATTGCAACAGCCTCTATCTAAATCTGCCTATCTCTACTTTCTGACCTCTACAACCTATCCAGAACCGAACTGCAAGACTTGTCCTTGGCCTCAAGCCCAGGGATCGCATCTCTCCAGCTCTGAAATCTCTCCACTTGCTCCCTGAAGCGGCATGGATCAAGTTCAAGATCCTTTGCATCGTCCACAAGGCTTTCTATGGCCTGGGACCTCACTACCTCCAGCACTCTTTCCTAAACATCTCCCTTCCCGAGCTCTCTGCTCATCCACTTCCAATACTCCAAGGGTCAGATGCTTTTCCAAGCAGAGAGTTGGGGGCAGATTTCTCTCTTCGGCTGAGGCCTCCCTCTGAAACAGCCTCCCTGCCTCTCTCAAACTTGAACAGAACCACCTCAGGTTCCGGAAGCAACTCAAGACCTTCCATTTTGCTTCTGCTTTCTCTCTTCCTCTCCCCTGCTGATGTCCTGACTGCTCCGCGCACTGGTCACCTGGCTAATCTCTGAACTCGGGCTCAGGCTCCTGCATGTACAGTTGCCCTTGCACAGCCTCTGGGCTCCCCGCCCTTATGGTCTGTATCTGCAACCCTACAGTCCCTTCTCTATGCACTTATAAGCCACCCACTGGCTGCACTTATTGAGGTACCTGCACTTCTCCCACCCCCTCAACACTTGTCCCCTTCCACTTCTCTGCACTTGTGCGATCTGAATGTCACAAGGCCTAGTAAGAGCGTTGCTTTTGTCCACCCTCTGTTTCCCCTTCCTTGTCTTATCGTGCCTAGAAACACGTGTGCACAGGCACGTATTAAATGCCCTATCATATCATATCACTGGGGCCCATTTGCTTTAAAAGATGGTTGAGCCCCTCTTTTGGCATATCATCTGATGACTTCGAAAGGAGTAAGAAGGATTCATTTGGCCCTGGGTGAGGGTAAAGTCTGCCTTACAGCTTCTGTCAGTGAAGGAAGGCCAGGATTTCCAAGAGGGAATCAACTCCCAGGGAACAGAAGGAGATACCGGATTAAGAGGATTCATCCAGCAGCTCCAGAACCGGTACCCAGCCAGCACAGCATGCCCTGCTAGGTTCTGCCAGCAAGCTTCCTAGGTGGGAAGTGGCAGAAAGTCTCTGAACAAAGGACAAAGCTGTTGCCTGCAAACACTCTCCTCATCTTTGGCCGTCCACCCTAAAGGGTGACACGAGCCCTGCAGAGAAGCTAGGAGGGTGTAACAACAAGCATCAACCAGCCTCCATCTTGTTAGTACATTTTCGAGGCAGTCGAGCCTTCAAACAGCAACTGCCTGCACTACTGACTGTTGTTACAATGCAGTCACTAAAGCCGTCCGAGGCGCCTCGACCAGCATTCCAGATCCGCCAACCAGCACAGAGACAACAATTCTTGACCCTGAGCCGCCGTGTAGGCCAGCCTCCAGCCGTCCGTCCAGCCTTGCTTGCCGAACTGCCTGCTGCCTGATACCCGCAGCTGTCTCCCTTCTTGAACTTTGTCACAGGAGCTGCAAAGCGTCCTGGAACCGACTTGACACTATCGAGCATCAAGATCATCTCAAGCACCAGGTACATTGTGGTTCTGTCCCCCTGGTCCTTCTCCGAAGGCCCCTAGTGACATTTAGCCCCCTTGTTTGTTCCCTTGGTGCTGAAACCAAATAACCTTGAACAGTTAAGACTGAATGCTTTACCGACTACCCTCCTTTCAGTATCCAGAGTGCATCTCTTTCCTTCATGAAACTGTCTGTCCCCTGTGTTCCTTTACAGGGTGGGTTGTTAGAACTGTCTTGTAATAATAATAAAGTAGATATTTTTATACAACCTTGACCGGACAGTCCCTCTTATCATTGGATAATAATTGTATTTTCACTGTGTTACAACTAACCAACGATCCACAACCTTGCAGAGATAAGCCTGACGTTCTTTCCATATTACCAAAATTGGACAAGGAGGTTTATAATTTACTTGTGTTTCAAGCTATTCGGATCCCTTCTGTTTAGAAACCGATATTCATCCCTGGACCACTGGTGCCCCCGGAAGTTGATTCGTCACAGGGTCTCACAACTCAGACCCCCAGGGATCCCGTACTCAAGTGGCCAGGGAAGGGCCATCATTTTTGGATCCCAACTCTGGGGGTGGACAAGCGAGGGAGGATCACCTCGGTAGGGGGTCCTCAGGGAGTGGGGGAGAGACACCCAATGGCGAGGCATGGTATCCCCCTTTTCCAACTACCCCAGAAATCCCTATCCCTATCTATTTTTGTTACGCTCACCTAATCTCCACAGGGGCGCCGAACGGAGCTGGATGATCTGGTGGTGAGTGGTGTCTTGTACTCCCCTCCGATACGAAAGCAGGCTTGCCTAGAAAGGTAAATCACATGTTACCCAACCATGTGGATGAGGGCGGCTCCCGCCTCCCGTGGCTTCCTCTTGCACCCCCCCCCGCTATATCTCACCTTTAAGTTACGAATAGCGGGCTCTCCGTCCTGCCACTGTTCGCAGGAGTGTGTCGTAGTTCTAGGATCTAGTTACTTCACTGATCCTATTGAAAGTTCCAGACAACTGTGACTCTATGGTAAGTCTTATTCCAAAGATATGGATAGCTAAGAGTTCAAGTTGCAAAAGTTCACTCTGTACCTTATGCAAAACTCTTTCCACCCGATACTGTTTTTCTGCACAACTAACCTGTTGCTTTTGTATTCTGCAGTTGCGGAATCTCCTGAACAAAGGCTGCGTGATGAAGAATTGTGAGCCCGTGAGGATTGCTGCCTACAGGTGAGAGCTGTCTCGTGCAGGATTATAAGTCAGAATGAGGCCTTCCCACTGCTCTGCTAACCTGATGTCTTCTTTCTGTTTTACAGATGCGGCAGTCCCAGACCGGCGATCGGAAGATGAAGCGGAGATCGAGTGATGACGTTCCAATGATTTGCTGGTAAGTATTAGTGCGGCGCTGAACTGCGATGAAGAGGGTGTGGTCTGCAAGGCTAATCTGATGTTCTTTCCTTTTCAGTTCTGAAGAAGCATGGACTCCCGAGCGGCTGCAATGAAGAGACTGGTAAGTATCTTGTTCTGCTCTTCTTTCTCACTCTTCTTTGCAGGTAGCTCGAGACCAGTGGACGGGCGTGGCTGATGGCTGGCCTAGAGCTGCAGACACGGTGAGCGTTACGCTGCAGGAGTGCAGAATAACGTGAAGCGTGTTTTGTATGAAGGGTGTGGCTTATATAGTCTTCTAAAAGTAGTTCCAGCAACCACACCCAAGCAAATAGTCCCACGGCAAATAATCCCTTTACCCTGCCTCATATTGGTTTGCACGTGCCTCTCTGGGTCTGAAACGTGCCATGTTGGTGATGGCAGTATGAGCCTGGCACCAATGGCACCAGGCCTGAGTCCAGTAAGCCCCTGCAAGATTCCTTGGGGCTTGCAAGGCCCCCATGGGACCCAAAGTCCCTCCCAAGGGGGTTTGTCCCACTGGTCCGGGTTTGGTCGGGTAGTTTCGATGGAAACGGTTCACTAGGCGTGGTGCATGAACAAAGTCACTTGGTTTCCATGACCTTTCTTGGGGACCATAGCCTTTCCAATCAACTAGGTAGAAAAGTTTTGATTTGACCCACTTTGAGTCTATAATGTCTTTGTCCTCGAATTCTGGTTCCCCATTTACCAAAATGGGTTTTGGCGGTTTCGTTATCCGAGTTCCTGGTTGTACTGGTTTCAACAGGGAGACGTGAAATACGGGATGGACTCGCATGTTCGGGGGTAGCTCCAGTTTTACTGCCACAGGGTTGATGAAGGCCTTGATGGTGTATGGTCCCAAATACCTGGGGTTAAACGTGTGGTTTCCTTTTAGTGGTATATGTCTGGAGGCTAACCAAACCTCATCTTCAATCTGGTATTTTGGAGCTTCACTCCTATGTTGATCTGCACATTTCCTGAACCTTTCCTTAGCTTGCCTCAGATGTTCTGTTGCTCTTTTGAAAGCTTGGGTGATGGTTGCATGTAGGCTGCTTACGGCAGGCATTTCTAAATGTTGAGGTGGGTCGAGTTCTGAGGTTCGTGGATGCATTCCATAAATTGTATAGAATGGAGTTTTCCCCGTGTTGGAATGGAACGAGTTATTGTAGGCATACTCAGTAATCCATAAGATGTCTTTCCAATTGCTTTCAGTTTGATGTAACATGCACCTTAGGTATTGTTCCAGAGTTTGATTGGTTCTTTCGGTTTGACCGTCTGTTTGGGGATGGTGACTGGTTGAAAGTCGTACGTCAATCTGTGCCAACTGACAACATTTTCTCCAAAATTGAGAGATAAAATGACTGCCCCGTTCTGAGACTAAGACGGAGGGGAATCCATGTATCCGAACAATTTGTTCTAGGAATTCTTTCGTCAAGATTGAAGCGGAGGGCAAACCTTTTAACGGAATGAAATGGGCCATTTTAGAAAACAGGTCCACTACCAACAATATGGTGTTGAAACCATTACAAGGGGGCAGTTCCGTGATGAAATCAAGAGACAACGTATGCCAGGGTGTAGGTGGTACATCTAGAGGCTGAAGTAGACCGGGTGGTTTCTTTTTCTGGGCCTTGTTCTGAGCACAAATGCCGCACAAAAGCACAAATTGTTTGATATCCTTATGCCATGTCGGCCACCAAAAATGTCTCTTGATCTTGGCTTCGGTTTTTGCAATTCCAGGGTGACCTTCTACCAATGAGTCATGATAATTTGAGATGACCTGTTTTTGAAGCTCCTTACTAGGCAAGTAGAGACGTCCTTGGAAATAAGGTAAGTGATTGACAACTGAATGGTGTTCACTTTTGGTCGACCTGTCTTGTAAGGCCTTGGAATCGAGGAGGCGTGGAATTTCCTTGTGGATGTCGTCCAGGGTCAATGTGGTAGTGATTCCAAGGATTCTCCCTCCCGGGATGATGGGGACCGGATCCAGATTTGAATATGCTTCTTCCATGCCTATGCGAGACAGCGCATCAGCTTTGCCGTTTCGGCAACCAGGTCGGTAAGTGATCATGAAATCGTATTCTGCAAAAAATAGTACCCATCGGAGTTGACGAGAACACTGAGCCTTGGCCGACTTTAGGTATTGTAAATTTCGGTGATCTGTAATCACAGTAATGGTGTGTTTGGCCCCTAGGAGATAATGCCGCCAAGCCTTGAATGCTGCCTTGATGGCCAGCAGCTCTTTATCGGTTACGGCATAGTTCAATTCTGGTGCTGTGAATTTTCGTGACCAAAAGGCCACTGGGTGAAGTTGACCTGTCTCCGGATCTTTCTGGGAAAGAACTGCTCCCATTGCCAAACTAGAAGCATCAGTTTCTACTATGTATGGGAGATCCGGGCGAGGGTGTTTTAGGACTGGAGCTAAGGTGAATTTTCCTTTTAAGTCTTGGAAGGCCTTTTCCGCTTCGTCCGACCAATGGAAGCGTTTGTTCTTTCGTAATAAGGATGTGATGGGATGTGAAAAGCCGGGGATGAATCTGCGATAGAAGTTTGCAAATCCAAGCATACTCTGAACTCCTTTAATTGAAGTTGGACGGGGCCATTTGAGGATAGCATCCACCTTCCTTGAGTCCATATGAACACCACATTGAGTTAGAACGAAACCAAGAAACTCGACCTCTGTAACGTGGAAGAAACATTTTTCCAATTTAGCATACAACTTATGTTGCTGCAGTTTTTCAAGTATGGCACGGACGTGTTTCACATGATCCTGCTTAGAAGCTGAGTACACTAGGATATTGTCAATATATACGACGACACAAACATCGATCAGCTCTCGAAGGACATCGTTCATAAAATATTGAAAGGCTGCTGGGGCATTACAAAGCCCAAAGGGCATCACTTGATATTCGAAGAGCCCATACTTAGTGCGGAAGGTGGTCTTCCATTCGTCCCCCTTTTTAACTCTTACGAGATGGTACGCCCCTCTAAGATCCAACTGAGTGTAAATTTGAGCTTCTTTTACTTGGTCCAGCAGTTCCGGGATTAGAGGCAGGGGATATCAGTTTTTAATTGTTACCTGGTTTAATGCGCGGTAATCTATACAAGTCCTTAGATCTCCTTCCTTTTTGGGGACGAAGAATAACGGCGAAGCCGCTGGAGATTTGGATGGACGAATGAAGCCGTTAGCCAGGTACTGGTCCAGATATTGTTTTAGGTGAAGATTTTCAGGTTCCGTGAGTGTGTAGATTCTACTGCATGGGATCTGAGCTCCAGGTATTAAGTCGATCTGGCAATCATACGGTCTATGGGGTGGTAAGGTGTTGGCTTGGTCCTTCTGAAAGACATCCTAAAAGTCCTGGTATTCCTGAGGTAGTTGGTTTGTCAGACTTGTGACTGTTGCAATTGCCTTGGATTCTTTTGGGTAGCAGGCGTGAGCACAATTTGCGAAAGTCAACCTCTTTGTCAGGGATGGCACTCTATTAAGAGTGGCACAGGACACCCAGAAAGGGTGTGGGTGGTTGTGCCAAATAAAGTGGACAGATAAGAACACACACAGCGGAAAGGAAAGAGAACGAAGAGTAGGCAAGAGTAGCAAGGGAAAAGATACAGAATGAATACCCTCTTGGGGTGTATGCAGATATAGAAAAAGAGTATTCCACGAACCTTGGAAATACTCTAGCCTTCTGCACAGTTTGCTATAACAGAGGCCCACGCTGTTTGCTCATGACTTGGAACAGCAGCTATGGGTGTCTGTAATGTAGAAACGAGACAAGGGAAGGGGCAGAGGTTGACTGATGGGAACCAACAGTCAAGCTCTGTACAAAAGGGTCTACAAACAGTACAAGAGAAGATACTACAGACAAATCCATGAAAGGAGGTGATAGCAAACTAGCAGAAGGAAATGAAGGGAAAGTCGTGTAACAGGATAGGATAGCAGAGGACAGTAAGGAACAAGGTAGGTAGTAGGCAGCGGAGCGTGATAAGCTGCAAAGTAGGAAGGCCCAGAGGACAAGGGCTGTAGGTAGCCAGAGTGAGGTAGGCTGCAGAGCAGGGAGCCCAGAGGACAAGGGCTAAGGCAGCCGGAGTGAGGCAGGCTGCAGAGCAGGGAGCCCAGAAGACAAGGGCTGAAGGCAGCCGGCGTGAGGCAGGCTGCAGAGCAGGGAGCCCAGAGGACAAGGGCTGAAGGCAGCTGGCGTGAGGCAGGCTGCAGAGCAGGGAGCCCAGAGGACAAGGGCTGAGGCTGGAAAGCAGCAGAGCGTGATCAGCTGCAATGTAGAGAGCCCGCAGGGCAAGGGCGGAGGCTGGAAGGCAGCAGAGCGTGATCGACTGCAATGTGGAGAGCCCGGCAGGGCAAGGGCGGAGGATGGAAGGCAGCATAGCGTGATCGGCTGCAATGTGGATAGCCCGGCAGGGCAAGGGCAGAGGCTGGAAGGCAGCAGAGCGTGATCGGCTGCAATGTGGAGAGCCCGGCAGGGCAAGGGCGGAGGCTGGAAGGCAGCAGAGCGTGATCGGCTGCAATGTGGAGAGCCCGGCAGGGCAAGGGCAGAGGCTGGAAGGCAGCAGAGCGTGATCAGCTGCAGTGTGGAGAGCCCAGAGGAGCAGGGCTGTGAGGCAGGGAGCCTGGAAGGCTATGGCTGGAGGCAGCAGGGTGAAGCAAGCAACAAGGCAGGGTCCAAGCAGGAGTGAAGGTAAACAGCATACAAGATCCGTAGGAAGACGCGAAAGGTGGAGGAAGGCTCTCAGATGCAAGAGGCTGAGCCACTGCAGGCAGCAGCCTTTATACTGCCTAGCCCAGCACAGAGGCAGGCTAATTGGTTGCACCTGGCTAAGCACACCTGCAGGCAATCGGCCACCTCCCTTTCTGTTCCTGGGCTGGTGGAAGCAGGGCAAGTCCCTAGGGCTTCTGGGGGGTGTAGTTCCTTTGATAACCAATAGGAACAGCCAGGAATCGATGCTTGTACCCAAGTGCATTATGGTATACGTAGTTTGTTGGCAAAAATAATAAGGCACCAAAGTCTCGCAAATGGGAAATAAAGTTCCCAAAGTAAATATAGATGGATCCAAGAGTCTTTTGTAAATAAATGATAAACAAATAGTCCATATTGAGCGTAAATGGATGCGCCCATGGCGCAGGCATGACAGTATGCCCCTCTCCAGGCCCCTCTCCAGGCTCCCTGAAAACCGACCTATAGGAAGAATGTCTGTCACACCGTACAAGAGTCTTAATCCAAAAAGGCACATCATGAAGCACCAGAAACGGGTTGCAAGGTGAGAGTCTTGAATGACGGAGATAGTACCAATGTTCTGAACATTTGATGTAGAAATCAGAATAGACGAAGTCTTTGGAACACAGACCCCAACTGTGTGTGCATGAAGAGAGGAACTGCGAAAAACTGCTGCAGGCTCCATGATAGATTTTGCTTTGACGGGCAACCGTATGGTGCTGGAAAGTGGAGCCATAGGTACAGCAGAGTTGGTAGCTTTAGGAAGGTTTTTCAAGACATCCGGAGCAGCAATGACAACGTTAGGGTTAGCCGCAGAGAGTTCAGGAGTCACAGCGGCGGTTTTCCCATGATTGGTAGACAGTTCAGAGGTTACAGCAGCACTGAGATCTTGAATGGCTGTAGAGAGTATCAAGGCTGTAGCAACTGGGTGTGTGGGTGTCATGAGAGAACCAGCGGGCTGGAACTCACCTGAGACTGGTAGAGTAGAGTCTGGCAGTCTTAGTGCTATAGATACACCAGCAGGAACAACTGGAGCAGTAGTCTTAACAGGGAAACCCTTCGCTGACTTTGCAACAGTTAGCATGGCGGATGTAGGATCAGGAAGAGAAGGTGCTGAGGGATCAGGTTGTGTAGCAGAGGATTCTGCTGCAGCGAGCACAGCTGCGAAGGAAGTAGAAATCTGGGCATCGGGAGCATCAGAATTAGCGGTAGCTTCAGGAATCACAGTAGCTATAGCAACTTCAAGATTTGCAGCAGGGACTTGAGGAGTCTCAAATGTGGCAGGGAGTTTAGGAACCACAGCAGCAGGAAGATCATGAATTGCAGTTGGAAGTTCGGGTGCTGTAGCAGCTACAGACAGTTCAGGTGTTGCAACTACTGGTAGATCGGGTACCACAACCACTGGCGATTCAGGGGGTATCGAAGAAACTGAAGATGTTGATTGCTCAAGAGTGTTATCTGATAGCACAGCCACACTTTGGCAAGCCCTGCTTGCCAACTCAGCATGCTCGGTGTGAATTGCGCCAGTCTCTTCAGCTGCCGTTGTCATTTCAGAAGAGGTTGTAAGTGTGAGTACTGGACAATAGGCAAGGGTGAGGGCGGAACCATCCTTTGACTCAGAGGGATTTCCAATCAGAAGACCACCCTTGTTTTGTGGTGTAATGGCTGTGTGAGTGATTTGACCCACCAGAGGAGTTAATTCTTTTCTGTCAGTACAACAACCTGAGTTTCTGTGGCTGGAAGGTGAAAGAGCTGTGTCAGTCTTTAGAAGGGATACATATGCTATATTTAGGTCTTCCATCTGCTTGGTATAAGTCTGTATACTTTTCTGCATGGCAATTCCAGGCCTTATCATGTCGATCTCTAAAGATAAGATGTCAGGTGTTGGACATAGTGTCAGATGGTCTGGTGACTTGTGTCCCTTCATAAGATTCTTATAATGCAAATAAACAAAGTCATCATAGAGGTCTGCGGTCTTTCTTTTAAGGCGTAGGAGTTGTTCGTGTAGCAGGTAAGTATCATTAGCTTGATCAAAAGCTTCAGAAGCTGGTGTGGCAGAAAATTCGGTTGTAGCAATGGGAAGACTGACCTTAGGGTTATTGTGGTTAGTAGATACTGTGGAAGCATTAAGACAACCGATGGTTAGTATAGGTCTTTTGTACCCAGGACCAGATGCACAAACCTCAGGATAATGACTGCCTTGTCCTGTCAAATAAGGGTTTCCAGCATTCTGGGGAGCTTGCCAAGCTGATCTTGCGCATATCACTCTGGCAACAGCGTATTCTGGTTTAGAGTCTCCCACAATGAGCGCTATATCCTTGTCTGTTGCGGTGTTAGAAGGCCTGTCAGAAGATGCAGGAGTGTTTTTCACTGTTTGGTTTAACAAGATCTGTAAGAATTCATTATCTTGCTGTAGCTCTGCAACAGATAAGGACTGCGGGTCATAGTCGCAAATGTCATAATAATTGTACATGGAAGAAGGGTCAGCTATCCAGTGAATATAGTACTGTGCTTGTAAATCTTTGTTTACTAAGGCGAGACTGTCCTTTAGACTAAGGTTCTTGTTTGCTGTCTTTAGGGAAACCATAGGTTTATGCAAAGGTTTCTTAACCCGAAAGGAAAGCATCTTTGTTCTGTGTGTCCCTTTCCGGCCTATGGAACAAGAAATTTTTGGCTCTTGCATTCTGTCAGGGATGGCACTCTATTAAGAGTGGCACAGGACACCCAGAAAGGGTTTGGGTGGTTGTGCCAAATAAAGTGGACAGATAAGAACACACACAGCGGAAAGGAAAGAGAACGAAGAGTAGGCAAGAGTAGCAAGGGAAAAGATACAGAATGAATACCCTCTTGGGGTATATGCAGATATAGGAAAAGAGTATTCCACGAACCTTGGAAATACTCTAGCCTTCTGCACAGTTTGCTATAACAGAGGCCCACGCTGTTTGCTCATGACTTGGAACAGCAGCTATGGGTGTCTGTAATGTAGAAACGAGACAAGGGAAGGGGCAGAGGTTGACTGATGGGAACCAACAGTCAAGCTCTGTACAAAAGGGTCTACAAACAGTACAAGAGAAGATACTACAGACAAATCCAGGAAAGGAGGTGATAGCAAACTAGCAGAAGGAAATGAAGGGAAAGTCGTGTAACAGGATAGGATAGCAGAGGACAGTAAGGAACAAGGTAGGTAGTAGGCAGCGGAGCGTGATAAGCTGCAAAGTAGGAAGGCCCAGAGGACAAGGGCTGTAGGTAGCCAGAGTGAGGTAGGCTGCAGAGCAGGGAGCCCAGAGGACAAGGGCTAAGGCAGCCGGAGTGAGGCAGGCTGCAGAGCAGGGAGCCCAGAAGACAAGGGCTGAAGGTAGCCGGCGTGAGACAGGCTGCAGAGCAGGGAGCCCAGAGGACAAGGGCTAAGGCAGCCGGAGTGAGGCAGGCTGCAGAGCAGGGAGCCCAGAAGACAAGGGCTGAAGGCAGCCGGCGTGAGGCAGGCTGCAGAGCAGGGAGCCCAGAGGACAAGGGCTGAGGCTGGAAAGCAGCAGAGCGTGATCAGCTGCAATGTAGAGAGCCCTCAGGGCAAGGGCGGAGGCTGGAAGGCAGCAGAGCATGATCGGCTGCAATGTGGAGAGCCCGGCAGGGCAAGGGCGGAGGCTGGAAGGCAGCAGAGCGTGATCGGCTGCAATGTGGAGAGCCCGGCAGGGCAAGGGCGGAGGCTGGAAGGCAGCAGAGCGTGATCGGCTGCAATGTGGAGAGCCCCGTAGGGCAAGGGCGGAGGCTGGAAGGCAGCAGAGCGTGATCCGCTGCAATGTGGAGAGCCCGGCAGGGCAAGGGCGGAGGCTGGAAGGCAGCAGAGCGTGATCGGCTGCAATGTGGAGAGCCCGGCAGGGCAAGGGCGGAGGCTGGAAGGCAGCAGAGTGTGATCGGCTGCAATGTGGAGAGCCCGGCAGGGCAAGGGCGGAGGCTGGAAGGCAGCAGAGCGTGATCAGCTGCAGTGTGGAGAACCCAGAGGAGCAGGGCTGTGAGGCAGGGAGCCTGGAAGGCTATGGCTGGAGGCAGCAGGGTGGAGCAAGCAACAAGGCAGGGTCCAAGCAGGAGTGAAGGTAAACAGCATACAAGATCCGTAGGAAGACGCGAAAGGTGGAGGAAGGACTCTCAGATGCAAGAGGCTGAGCCACTGCAGGCAGCAGCCTTTATACTGCCTAGCCCAGCACAGAGGCAGGCTAATTGGTTGCACCTGGCTAAGCACACCTGCAGGCAATCGGCCACCTCCCTTTCTGTTCCTGGGCTGGTGGAAGCAGGGCAAGTCCCTAGGGCTTCTGGGGGGGTGTAGTTCCTTTGATAACCAATAGGAACAGCCAGGAATCGATGCTTGTAGCCAAGTGCATTATGGTATGCGTAGTTTGTTGGCAAAAATAATAAGGCACCAAAGTCTCGCAAATGGGAAATAAAGTTCCCAAAGTAAATATAGATGGATCCAAGAGTATGTTGTAAATAAATGATAAACAAATAGTCCATAATGAGCGTAAATGGATGCGCCCATGGCGCAGGCATGACACTCTTCTCTCGCCAGTCTATACAAGGATCATGTGTTTGTAACCACGGCATACCCAGGATCACTTGAAATTGGGGGGCCTTAATTAAGTCAAACACAATGGTTTCTCGATGTCCGTCTTGGCACAACAGTGTCATCTCCCTCGTCGAGTGCGTTACACGACCAGAAGAGATCTCTGTTCCATCGACGGTGGTGACCAGAACAGTTGTTGCCTTTGGGCAAAGAGATAGACTCATCCTTGAAGCCAATTCCTGATCCATATAATTACCTATAGCTCCACTGTCGATGTAAGCTCTGACCGCATGCATACGAGACGGGTGCTGGTGGCTGATGAGGATGATTGGCAAGGCTAGATGTGAGGCCTGGGTACCCTTCTTCTCGTTCGACAAGCGGACCTCTACGCTTGCTGGGCAGGGTAGTTTTCCGACTCAGGTTCAGTGCTAACCTTGTCAGCAACCCCGACTGCTTTCTTGGGTGGTTTCACTGGATAGTCTCAGAGGAAATGGCCTGCCATGCCGCAATATAGGCACAATTGTTGTTGTCTTCTCTTATCCCTTTCGGACTTAGACAGCGGTCCTCGCACACCTCCGATTTGCATGGGTTCTGACGTGACTGTAGTCTTGGCGGTGGTATCTTTAGGACGCACAAACATTTGACTCTCAAATCTAGTTCGATCAGCTTTCCGATTCTGCAGTCTATGATCTAGTTGTACCACTAGGTCAATGTATTCCGAACAATCTTGAGGTGGGTTGACCACTTGAGCCAAGACATCTTTTAGCTCACCTCTCAACCCACGATGAAATAACGTGACCCTTTTTTCCTCCGCCAACTGGTTTCCACCACTAGTCTGTTAAAGGTCGCAATATAAGTTAACAGGTCTTGGTTCCCTTGACGAAGAGAGAGCAGTTCGTTATCCAAGGCTTGACCTTGGGAGTGCCGAGCAAACAACTTCTCCATATTCTGCTGAAACCCCTGAAAGTCTCGAAGAAGGGGGTCGTCTTGATTCACTAGCGGTATGGACCAATCCGCTGCACTCCCACTGAGGTATGAAAGAATAAAGGCCACCTTAGCTTGGTCATTCGGAAAGGCCCCTGGTCTGCATAGGAAGTGTAGACGGCACTGGTTCATAAAAACCGCAAACCGCTTAGGATCGCCCGCAAAGCGTTCTGGTGGAGCCAAAGGTATGGCTCCTGGAAGGACCGCTTGCACTGGATTACTGGACTGGTTTGGGACTGAAGCTCCCATTGTTGGCAACGGTGTGTGGCCAGCCTGAGCCTGGAGTAGTTGCCAGGCTAAATCATCGGTGCGCTCTTTCGCTACAATCAGTTCTCTTCGTAAAGCGTTAGTCTCTTGTCTAGCCGAGTGTACCTCTGCGCTGAGTTCACCTAAAAGCTGGGCTAATCTGTCTCTGAGGTTTCCATGGTCCCCAGGTAGAGGTTTGTGTGTGGGCTTTGCGTTCTGTTACGCTCACCTGATCTCCACAGGGGCGCCGAACGGAGCTGGATGATCTGGTGGTGAGTGGTGTCTTGTACTCCCCTCCGATACGAAAGCAGGCTTGCCTAGAAAGGTAAATCACAGGTTACCCAACCATGTGGATGAGGGCTGCTCCCGCCTCCCGTGGCGTCCTCTTGCACCCCCCCGCTATATCTCACCTTCGATTTTCGGATAGCGGGCTCTCCGTCCTGCCACTGTTCACAGGGGTGCGTCGTAGTTCTAGGATCTGGTTACTTCACTGATCCTATTGAAAGTTCCAGACAACTGTGACTCTATGGTAAGTCTTATTCCAAAGATATGGATAGCTAAGAGTTCAAGTTGCAAAAGTTCACTCTGTACCTTTCTTTACAGATTCCCTCTTCGTGCATATGAAGGAGCGAGGTTCTTGGTAGCTGGCTTTCCAAGGTACGATTTGCGCCAGTGCTATGCAAAAGTCTTTCCACCCGATACTGTTTTTCTGCACAACTAACCTGCTGCTTTTGTATTCTGCAGGTGCGGAATCTCCTGAACAAAGGCTGCGTGATGAAGAATTGTGAGCCAGTGAGGATTGCTGCCTACAGGTGAGAGCTGTCTCGTGCAGGATTATAAGTCAGAATGAGGCCTTCCCACTGCTCTGCTAACCTGATGTCTTCTTTCTGTTTTACAGATGCGGCAGTCCCGGAGTGGCGATCAGAAGATGAAGCGGAGATCGAGTGATGACGTTCCGATGATTCGCTGGTAAGTATTAGTGCGGCGCCGAACTGCGATGAAGAGGGTGTGGTCTGCAAGGCTAATATGATGTTCTTTCCTTTTCAGTTCTGAAGAAGCATGGACTGTTTTTCTGCACAACTAACCTGCTGCTTTTGTATTCTGCAGGTGCGGAATCTCCTGAACAAAGGCTGCGTGATGAAGAATTGTGAGCCCGTGAGGATTGCTGCCTACAGGTGAGAGCTGTCTCGTGCAGGATTATAAGTCAGAATGAGGCCTTCCCACTGCTCTGCTAACCTGATGTCTTCTTTCTGTTTTACAGATGCGGCAGTCCCGGAGCGGCGATCAAAAGATGAAGCGGAGATCGAGTGATGACGTTCCGATGATTCGCTGGTAAGTATTAGTGCGGCGCTGAACTGCGATGAAGAGGGTGTGGTCTGCCAGGCTAATATGATGTTCTTTCCTTTTCAGTTCTGAAGAAGCATGGACTCCAGAGCGGCCGCGATGAAGAGACTGATAAGTATCTTGTTCTGCTCTTCTTTCTCACTCTTCTTTGCAGGTAGCTCGAGACCACTGAACGGGCGTGGCTGATGGCTGGCCTGGAGCTGCAGACACGGTGAGCGTTACGCTGCAGGAGTGCAGAATAATGCTAAGCGTGTTCTGTATGAAGGGTGTGGCTTATATAGTCTTCTGAAAGTAGTTCCAGCAACCACATCCAAGCAAATAGTCCCACGGCAAATAATCCTTTCACCCTGCCTCATATTGGTTCGCACGTGCCTCTCTGGGTCTGAAACGTGCCATGTTGGTGACTGCAGTAGGAGCCTAGTGCCAACGGCGTCAGGACCGAGTCCAGGAAGCCACTGCAAGATTCCTTGGGGCCTTCAAGACACCATGGGACCCAAGGCCTTGGGCAGGGTGGTCTGTAGCTGATGTTTGGGGGTATGGACCGTGACAATTTTATGGGAAACTACGTCTGCCAGAATTCCTCCCCACTTCACCTTCCCAAAACAACTGAGAAAAGGAAGAGGAGGAATAACAGGATGTTGTATCAGAGCCATGTCACACTAATGAGGTCAGGCAGAGTCATGCATGTAATCTCAATCACACACACCTGAGACTTGTCAACACTTGGCAGAGTGATAAAAGGTGGCAGGCACAGGGTGAACGAGACTGGGAGCTGTGAGAAGCAGCTCTAACGAAGTCAAAGGAGCAAGGTGCTGTCAAGCGGGATGGCCAGCGGACCGTGCAAGAAAAGCTGCGAACAACAGAAACCATGGCGGGAGTCCCGTGTTTGCAGACAGCTGTGAGCGACTCGAACGGAACGGTGTGTGCACCTGAGAAGCATGCCTTGCAGGTGCTCCAGGACAGCAGGCTCCCCTCCCGAGCACGAACCAAGGTTGGGGAGGAAACACAAGGCTGCGGGCGACAGCCTTGGAAGCAAGCAGGAAGGCATTGCTGAAGAAAGCCCCCCAAACCTCCAAGTACACGACCGGTGAGTGATCTGAAAGCCGGCTCGTGATAAAAGTAAGCGGGGGAGCAGACTTAACAGAAGGTTGTGATAGAACTGCAGAATGCTTAATGAAACAGAACTATTATGGTGTGACAAGAAAGGATAGAGATTAACAGAGGGGTTTATGAGAAATCATCGGCGCTTCTAAAGACTCTGTAAATCTGCATAAAAGTAACATTCCGTGCAAAAGGGAATGCAAGACATGAGAAGCAATTGAGAACCGCCACTAAGCAAAGCAAATACAGATTGAAAGTAAATATTTGATAAAGATTGTGAAAGGGCCAAGCGGCCAAAGAAAGAAAACCTCATGAGAGCATCACAAACCTTTTAAAATTGAGGAAACTGTTCCAATGGGATGTCAGAGTGGTCATGAAAAGGTCTGAGACAAATCCCTGCAGTTTCAAAAATCTTCGATAGGAATAACTCAAGGAAGAAGAAGTTGAAACAAAAAAAATAAGACTTGGGGAAAGGAAACCCAAGGTGAAAGGAAAAGGCAGGCTCGAGCACGGCAGAGGGAAGCCTGTAATGATCTTTTGGTGAATGGAAAGTGCATATTGAAATATTGTGAAATGAAGGTGAACGTTGAAACAGGTTTGAGTCCGACAGAGGAAGGTCTGTGTAGGACAATGGTCCTATAGTTGTTTCTGAACTGAACTGTACATGGAAAATGAGACCAAGAGAGTTTAAAGGAGCTGTTGAACTGTGCACGTGTCTCAGTAAGCCAGAGTGTGCTGAACCTGATGAAGCTGTGCCTGTCACCTATCCATCTGAACTCTCCAAACCCCTGTGCTAGTAAAAGTGGGGAAGGGAACTGCTATATACAAGCCATTCTGACACTTCTTTTGATAACACTCTTTATTTCTTAATTTCCCCTGTACACACTTGTTGTTAAAGAAAGAGGGCTAGGTTATGTTTCTTTATTATAGGCCTTTATCATTTGGCTTCGACTGACGAGGATTGTTTTTCTTTTGTTTCATGGTCGATACTACTCCCATGTTAGAGTTAGGATTAGCTAGGAATTACTCCAACCCTGCTGATTTTCTAAATAAAGGTTTTTGAAAACTTACATCTATTGTCTTGTATATCTGCTGTTGATACCATGCCCTCTTTACAACAAACCATTGGTCATCGAAGTGAAATTGGACCAAGGCAGAATGACGTCATGAGGGAAAGACATGGGGACGCACCAAAATGATATGCAAATACTTAAAGAATAAAGAAGTAACTGAAGTAATAAGAGAAACATGTTATCAAATACTAAGAAAACATATGCACTAAAGAAATAAGTGAGGAGAGATGAAGTGACTGTATATATGCAGAAATGCAAGGAAGTTGAGACACATAGAAGCTTGCAGCAGAAGAAAACATAACGTGGCTAAAACGGCCATTAGAAAAAGTTGGATGCCGGACTCGAGTTGAAACCAATTAAGCTACCGCAGAGACAGACCAGGGTTGAAAAATCAGAAGGCGCTGAAAAAACTGTTGTGTGAGTAGCACAGAGGCGTCTATTGACCAGGGGTCTAGAATGCCACATCAAGGAATAATTGCAAGGCACAAGGGGAGTCAAAAGGATAAGCCATGTACATAAGACATATTTCTCTTAGATTAAGCAAGGAAGAAAACATCTGTAATAGCCAAGTATTGGACAATCAAAGATGCGAAAAGCCTATACAAGATGGAGTGAGCAAGTTTCCAGAGGCCAAGAGGATTAATGACACCCAGCTTAATTAAATCAAATAGCAGTATATGGAAGGACAAAATGGACAAAATCGTAGTCTCCTCACATGTGATTCAGAAGGCGAAAACACGGGCTATTAATTAAGCTCCAGACAAGAATAATGGTGTACCTACACTCCCTTGAATGTCCCAAAACAGAGAACAGGCTGCAAGGTCAACTATAAAGAAGAAGACTTGGTTTAGGGCCTGACCAATGAGAGATGATGGACTAATTGAGCAAGTTGGAAGTAGTCTGACATTGCTCTGTGCACCTGAGTTTCGTTTTGCTTACATGCTGCTAACGAGCCAAAAGTCCAAGGTTGGGAAAGAATGCCAACCAATCAGAGGGTCTATGTAGCAACATGCTATACAGTGTTTCAAAGGCCAACGCGCTGCTGTTATTCTGCTATAATTTATATTATACATATTTAGAGGTGGGTCAAGGCATGCCCACTAGATAAGGGGCATCCAGTGATATTACTAATACTTATATGATAAATAGGTACATATGTTTCCTTAACCAATCCCTCCCTTCAATAGGTTTTACAGTTTGCCACGTAGGATGACGTCATAGATTTTCTTTTTTTTAAAAATAATTTTATTAGTTTATTCCAACAAACAATACAAACCAAACTTGCAGTGCATATAAAACATTTTAAATATACATCGCTTCATCATGTCCACCGCCTCTTCCCTTTCCCTCCCCCCCTATTGAGCCTACTTCCTCTCATGTTCTGTTTCTGCGCCTTGTGATAGGGATTCCTCTTCTGTGGGTTCCGTTGGGTCTCGCATTGGCCCAAATAACTCTGCTATTAGTAATTTCCAGGCCATCAGGGTCTCTGTTTCCTCCCCCTGGCACTGCTTGTTTCTTGCCATACCGTGGTTTCTGCTTCAGCCCATTTCTGTAGATCTTTCCCCCATACTTCTAGTCGTGGTCTATGGCATGCCTTCCACCCCATAGCAATTCTCCTCTTTGCGAGTACATACGCCAGATCTTTTAGTTTGCTCACATGCTTGAGTTTACGTGGTCTAGGAAACCCTCCTATCAAGCAGGCCCACACTGTATCCACCACAATCTTGATACCTTTTTCCGCTAGTCTGTGTGCCACTTCACCCCAACATTGGGACCAACATTGTGGAAATAAATAAATAATCGGGTACACGGAACCAAAAAACGTCCAAATAAATAAATAAACCATGCTGTGGCCAGAGGCAAGTCATGCCCTTTGCCCCCGAGTAGCTCCCCCACCAGCAGAGGAGCGGGATGTGGGGAGGGCGGTGCAGTTACAGGTCTCAGCCACTTCCTTGTTTTTTCATTTATTTGGACAATGTTCTTCGGGTCCGTGGACCCGATTAATTAATTTATTTCCGCAATGTTGGTGGGACCAACATTGCGGAAATAAATAAATTAATCGGGTCCACGGACCCGAAAAACATTGTCCAAATAAATAAATAAACACGGCCGTGGCCGAGAAGCAGGACGGGGGCAGGACTATTACTGCCTCTGGTGCCCCCTGTAAGGGGGCACCAGAGGCAGTTACAGCCCTTCGCCACCGCCTGCTTTAATTTATTTATTTGGACAATGTTTGTCGGGTCTGTGAACCCAATTAATTTATTTATTTCTGCAATGTTGGTCCCGACCAACATTGTAGAAATAAATAAATTAATCGGGTCCATGGACCCGACAAACGTTGTCCAAATTAATAAATAAACCATGCTGTGGCCAGAGGCAAGTCATGCCCTTGGCCCCGGTGTAGCTCCCCATCAGCAGAGGAGCGGGATGTGGGGAGGGCGGTTACTGCCACTGGTGCCCCCTAAAAGGGGGCACCACAGGCAGTTACAGCCCTCAGCCACGGCCTTGTTTTTTAAATTTATTTGGACAATGTTCTTCGGGTCCGTGGACCTGATTAATTTATTTATTTCCGCAATGTTGACCCGAAAAACATTGTCCAAATAAATAAAAAACAAGGCCGTGGCAGAGGAGCAGAACGGGGCAGGACTGTTATTGCCTCTGGTACCCCCTGGTTATTTCCTCACCCATTGACTGTCTACTGCTAAACTAAACCCTTTTGTCATTACCACCCATTACCTGCCCTTCCCCACTCAACGCCCGCCATCCGGGTATGTCTTAGAGCTTTCTCTATCAAACCGTAACATCAAGCCAGTATTATTACTTAGTAGTCTGTTGCGAGTTAATGGCTTAATTGCATTTGTAAATGCTTTACTGGTAAAATGAAAATGTCTTAAGTGTGCCTTTCCCCCACATCTGTTCCTCGAAGCAAAAGTCCTGTTAAAAGCAAGTACTGACAAAGTCAACGATTTTAGCTCGTTCTTAGGTTTTAGGTAGGGCTTGCATGGTGGTAGTCATGATAATATAGTCATGTAGTCATAGCTGGTCACAGAGGAAAGCATACTTCGTTACATCTTGGATACAGGTATTGCGTAGACTTACAAGGTGGTGTGTGAGGGTATGTCCCCTTATTCCTCCCCGCCCTGCAGCACTATCTGAAATGTTGTCAGGCCTAGTACGATAGTCGCTTGTTTTGTTCCTCCCTTCCCTTTTCCCACCACTCTCCCTCACATTTTGTTTTCTCCGGCTCTACCAGAAATGTTGCCAGGCCTAAATCGGTAGTCGCCTGTCTGTTTCCATTTCCTTCCCACTCCCCCCCTTCCTTATCTATGTCTTAGCTCTTGCACTATCTGAAATGTCGCCAGGCCGAGTACGATAGTTAATTTCACATCCTTACTGTTCATGGCCTGTAATAATGTCATTAGGTCCTAAGTGTCACTCACTGGTGTGTGGAGAGAAATGCTCCCTCTTACGGTCTGGTTACAAAGCCTACTTTAGCCATACACTGTCTGTGGTTCCAATGTATTCACAGATATTTAATCCGTGGTATCAGGTTATTAGTTGTGAAGCGTGATGTTTGGGTACTGCTGCCTAATATCAGTCATGTTTGACTGCCACTAATGTACACTCTAGGTTCCAAGAGTACTTTGGTGTCTAGTAAGGCTGGCACTCATTCCTGGTGTTTGGAAACAGGGCATTTTGGCGAGTTAGTGATTTCCAATCAGGCTCGGACTCGCTCATAGAGCAATACCAAAAATGCAAAATGCTTGCGTGGGCAAATACCTACCTGAGGTTTTTATGACAGACATTGCCCACATCAAAGAGTTATTCCAAGGCGACGTAAACATTTCAATCACCGTCGATGAAAAGCCCGAGATGCATGGTGATCCGGCAGTGGCAGTCCTCTTCACTTTTTGTGATCCAAAAAGTGGATGGGTGCGCCATACTATCATGGCAGATTTACTTGCAATGCAGTTTCGGTTGCAGCATTATTTCAGAACGTCCTCAGCAAGTCTGGGAAAGACTGGAGAGATGTAGTGTGCGTTTGTAGTGATTCAGCAAGTTATATGAAAAAGTTGTGTGATGATCTGTCCAAGGGCAATGCTGATGTCAAGGCCTTCCCCATGCGCGACCCCTGCCACTTGCTTGATGGAGTTTTAAAAGGAGCCTTAAAGTCCTCAGATTTGGTTACAGGTGTAGTTGACTTTGTGGTCCATTCTGGTGCACTATTTAGATATGCAAGTGAACTGAAACGCAAATACCTATCATTTTGCACTTTGTATGGCATGAAAGAAAAGGTCATCCCAACTGTCTCCTTTAGCCGGTGGTTCTCTGTATTAGAGGCAGTGAATATCATACTATTGATGTGGCGACCTTTTACCGATTTCCTCCTTAGTGATGATGACTCAGGCAAGAAATGTGAGGATCTGAGGGCGCACATTGATAGTGAGATGAAGAAAAGTACTGTCTACTGTGTGCTCAGATTTTTGCAAGAGAACATGACCGCTGTTGTTGATATAATGAAGAGGCTGGAATCCGAAAACACATATGTTTACCAAGTGTACTATGTCATTGGTGTGGAGGTCAAACTCTTATTTGAAAGAAAGCTGGGTGACACTTTCAGTGAATTTGGGCCTATAACATGTGCACTGTTGGAATGTCTGCCACTTGGCAAACAAAGGACTGTTGAGGAAAGGTTTAGGATATTCTACGCAACAATGCATGAAAAATGGATAGCTATGCTATGTCGAAATATCCCATCAGCCACCATGTCATTCGAACTGAGTGAAGCCTCTTTATGGTATGCCATGCAAGTACTAGATCCCTTCCACAAAAAAGAATTTAGTCAAAATTTTGAAAATTATGCATTTCTTTTTAACCATTTTAAAGACACTGAGGCTGTGTGCAGCCAGTTTAATGCATATTTGACAGAGCCTGTTCCTGAGAATCTGTATCTTCAGGTGCATGAGTATTGGTTGGGAAAGCGCCAACAGTGGGCAGATTTATCAGCTTGTGTGTTGGATATTTTGGCCCTGCCCGTGTCCAGTGCCAATGTGGAAAGGTCTTTTTCCCCGAATAAAAGTCTTTATGGTAAGAAAGGAAAGGGCACGGATGGGAAAAGAGTCCTTGAAGAAGTATTGCATGATTTATTACAATAATTTTGACTTGTAGGAATGCAACAGATTACTGGATTAAGATGAAATTATTTAGAACATCTCACATTGAGAGATTACCCTACATTTGCATGCAATGAAGCAATAAAATAACATTTCTGTGTTTACACCTGGAAAAACAGTTGTCCGCGATTTTTTGAAAGGGGCAAATGGGAAAACACTGATAAACACAGATTCTGCCATTTTTTGAAAACACTGGAAAAACACCCCTGGAAGTAAAAAAAAAAAAAGAAACCCCTAAAACAGGAAACCCTATATATAATAAACTTCATAGGTAGGCAGTTTTATACCCCCTTTCTCATATGAGTTTTGTAGCTTCCAGAAGGCCACTCTATTTCTTGTTCCATGCCAAAGGAAACCCCTGTACATGCCGTCTAATCTAATAAAGAACCTCCTTGCTATCAGGTATGGTATGTTCCCAAAGTAGTGCAAGAGTCTTGGTAGGGCCACCATTTTCAACATTGCCCCACGCCCCATCATTGCTAAAGGTAGCTTCATCCAGAACTTCAGGCTGTTTTCAATTTTCTTGATTGCTACCTCTGTATTATACTGATGCTCCTCTTCCACCATATGGTATATATCTATCCCAAGATATTGAAATGTGCTAACCTCCCATGGCATCTGTAACACCAGTAGCTGTTTTAACGGGATCCCTTTATACCTACCCAATGGGAATATGCTAGATTTTTGGGGGTTCACAGATATGCCAGACAGCCCCGCATATCTCTCCATCACCTCCAGAATGTACTGGAGGTTTTCTTCTGGGTGTCGTAAATACAGCAACATGTCATCCACATACAGTGAGATTAAATGTTGTTCCCCTCCTACGGCGATGCCTATCGTATCATACTGTTGCCTTAGGTATATCGCTAGAGGTTCCAGGGCCAGAATATAAAGCATAGGAGACCACGGACATCCCTGTCTAGTACCCCTACGGAGTTGCCATCCCTCTGATATCACTGCTCCTGTTTTAACTCTAGCCAACGGCTCACTATATAACATTTTTGCCTACTGCAGATATCCGGGCCCCAGTCCATAGCCAGCCAAGGCTGCCATCAACCACATTTGACCGAGTCAAAGGCGTTTATTGCGTCCAGTGATACAATTGCCAATTCGCCTTCGTTCTCATTTACATGCTCAATGACTCGATGGAGTCGCCTAAGATTATTGGATATATTCCAGTTTGGGACATAGCCCGTCTGGTCGGGATGTATTAGTTTACCAATAACCCTCCTCAGTCTGTTTGCCAAGACAGCCATCAGTATTTTACTGTCCTGATTTAACATTGATAGGGGCCTGTATGAACCACAGCTGTGACCAGGCTTATTAGGTTTGGGGAGCGGTATTATTATCGCTTCTCTGAGGGACTCTGGCCATCTTCCCATTTCATATGCTTCATTCAACATCTCTAAGAGTGGGGGGAGCACCTCTTCTTTATATGTTTTATAGAATTTGCTTGGGAGTCCATCAGCCCCCGGAGTCTTGCTGGTGGGCAACTGCCTCACCACCTCTTCTAACTCTTCTAAAGTAATCGGTGCGTCCAGCTCCTCTCGTTCTTCAGCGCTGATCTGCGGCAGCCCTATGTGCTCGAGTGTTTCCGCTATTTCCATGCGATTACTCTCCTCATCATCTCCCTATAGTAGTCTGTAATACTCTGCAAACTCCTGGTTAACTCCTTCCTGGGTATCCACTATACTTCCATCTTCCCTCGTTATTGTTCTGATTGTGGGCCTGGGGGTCTCACTCTTATATAGCCATGCCAAGATCCTCCCTGGTTTGTCCCCTCCTGCATGCTGTCTCTCTATGTACTTTTTATAGTTAAGATTACACAGTCTCTCCCAATGCCCGGCACATTTCTGCTGCAGCCTGGGTATTATTTCATTGTCTTCCTTGGTATCATCTACTCCCCTCAACGCCCTTTCTAACTCCTTCTCCGTTTCCTGTAGTTCAGCCAGGACCCCTACTTGTAGCCGTTTGGACTTTGCTATAGCTGCCCCTCTCATCACCACTTTAAAGGCCTCCCAAAGCGTACCCGCTGAATCTACACTGCCAGTGTTTATCTCAAAGTAGTTTATAATCTCCTCCCTCATATCCTCCCTAAAAAGGTGTCTTTCAGCACCTCTGTCATTAGCTCCTGTGTAGCACACATATAGTCCAACCTAATATGTAGATTTTGTGGAGCAGAATAGTGCGAATATTGTCTCTCTTGGGGGTGGTGTGACCTCCATACATCCCCGAACCTGAAATCATCCAGCAGTGTCTGCAGTGCTTTAGCGGCTGGGGCGGGTCTATCCATTTTTCCATCTGTTCTGTCTACCTTAGGGTTTAGCACACAATTAAAGTCTCCTTCCCAAATCACCACCCTTCCCACACACGTGCTGAGTTTGCTACACAAGGTTCTAAAATATGCCGCCGTGTTTTGATTCGGGGCATACGTATTTATAATGCTTACCTCCCTGTTTTCCACCAATCCTCTCATTATGACCATCCTCCCGTCCGTCTCAACTGTCGTTTGTAACAGCTGAAATGGGACATGCACTGCCACCCAGATGATCACTCCCCTAGCATAAGCCGAATATGATGCGCCCACTACAGTCCCCTTCCATTTTTTCCAGATCATCTCCATCTTATCCTGCAGCAGGACTATATCTATTTTCTCTCTGCGTAGGTATAGCATAACCTTATTCCTCTTTAGTTAGCTATTGAGCCCTCTGACGTTCCAAGTAATTATTTTAAGATCCCCATGGCTTGTTAGGGTCCCGCTCCTCCCCCCACAAGTGCAGTCCAAGACCAAGTGTATTTCCCTTCTGTACAGGCTTATTTCCCAACTTAAACTTCCCCTAACTAAAAACACATCAAACATCCAATAGGATGACGTCATAGATGACATACATTGAGGTATAAAACCTTTGTGTAATCAAAAGTGGGTTCCATGTCATTTCATCGAGGATGGTTTTCGCGCGGATTTTCTTTTGAAAAAACTCATCAGATTTTTATTTTTTTATTTTTGGAGGGTTACCCCCCAAACCCCATCCCCTTTCATTTTTTTCATATTCCCGAACACCCACACCTAATTTAAATAATTTTTTAACCCCCCCCCCCAAAGAAAAATCGATGAGATTTTTCGGCAAAAAAATCACTGTAAAAAACCCTGCGAAAAAACATCCTGCGAGGAAAGGACGTCATACCCAAAAGTGAACGGTGAGTGTGCAGACTACAGTTTGTCGTTCGCCAGATTGCCCTACTTTATTCAAAATGACAATAAAGTAGTACTTTGGCATATTCTTTGAGTCAGTCTGGTTATTTGGGTCTGAGATCATTATTGGTAATTTCATCTAGCACATGAGACGCTTCAAGGTGCTAGAGCACATTTTGGTATCAGTGCGTATGGTTCTGGTCCAGTCGAGCTGGGCCTAGATCTAGACTATCGACTGCTTTCGACATTAGCCGGAAGATCGTGGAGCTTCGAGTGTGGAAACAAGTGGTTGACAGGTGCCCCTTTGACGAAATACCTGTCCGGTCCCCGCAGGTGCCCTGGGAACTGAAGGCGAACTGGTCGATTGTGGAGGAGTTGATGCTGAGGGACTCGAGCCGAGCCACAGATGTAAGAAGAACATTGAAAGGGGCAAATATAGGGAAAGGGACTATATTGTAAATATATGCATATAAGTAACTGGATTTTTGGGGATTAGAAGGAGACGAAATAGATACCTCAATTCCCGGTTCCAAGAGAGGCGGAAGGGTACACACTAAAACTCCAAATAGGGGTATTATTTAAGGATTCCTGAGGCAAGGCCATTAAGAAGAGTGCGTATCAAAATCCAAAATGGGGTAAAAAATTAAATGAGATACATTTACTAAAGATAGTAAAGCAAGGCATGCGCAAAGCAAAACATTTAAAAGTACACATGTGTATGTGTATGGGGTTATAAATATGTCAGTATAAAACCTTTATTGTGTTTAGATTAGGAACTATAAAACGATAGTAAAGAATTAAGGTAATCACCAGATTTTTAAAACAAGAGATTGACGTCAATCAGGAGGACAAAAATTAAAGGCGAATAACAAATAAATAAAGAAGAGATTCTTAAAGTATCAATAATAAAACGGGACAACAAACATTGATAGAAAGTGTAAATGAAGGAATAAAAAGGACACCATTGCATAGATTTTTTAAATTGGTTAAAAATTTGGTTTTCTGGTTTACTGATAATGGGCGGCGATTGATGTTGCCTGTTCAAATTAATCAGTGTGGTATGTTTGATTAAGTAAATAAAAGAAGAAAAGATTTGGTAGGTATCGGCAGTCAAAATCGACTTGTCACCATGGGGAACACTCCCCTTTCACATCTATGCAGTACACTGCCGAGATATACATCTAAAATAAGGCAGTACCACGTGCAGTGGGTGAAGGGCACAACTAATAAAATACTTATGCTGTGGGCGCAAGAAGGTTTGTTGTCAAAAACTGTACTGCAATATATGGCAACATATTTGCATGCTACATATAAGGGGAAGAAGTTGCAGAAAGGGTTGGCCATTTTGGAGTTGTGGAAAATTTACCAAAGCGAGAAAGAAGATCTGCCTGAAAAGGAGTGGATGCTTAATCTGCATAAAGGGGAGGATGTAACGCCTTCGACTCCCCTTTAACCTTCTGAGAACAAGAGCGCAGACACTGAGAAGCAGGGATTATTTTATGCAGCAGCGAGGTATTTTAATCCAACATAAGAGCCACCTGCTTATAGCAGTGAGGACAATGTGGAAGAGAGCAAAAGTAGAGAACGCAAATATATGTCAACATGCGATGAAAGTAAACCGCGTCATGAGAGAAAGGACAGACAGGATAGGCAGATATAGAGGGAGAAGCAAAGAGACAAAGTGGCTTGAAGGACAAAGCTAAGGAAGTAACGATAGTACAGAACAAATGGATGGGAGGACAGCTATTACTCAAACTAGATGGCAAGGGTATTTATGGGTTAGAGAAAGGGAAGAAAGAGAAGAGCGAGAAAAGAAAGAAAGCAAAAAAGAGAAAGCATACAAGGAAGAGAAGGAAAAAGTGAGGAAGCAAAAGGAAGGACAAAGAAGGTATGAGGCAAGGAAAGAAAAGGAGAGACTAGAAGAGAAGAAATGAGAGGAGATAGAAACACAAAGACTGAAAGTACATAGGTTGTAAAAAAGGCAAGAGGAAGAAGAAGAAAGGAAGAAGAGATGAACAGGAGTAGGGGACAAAGGGATGACAAAATAGATTGTCTATTCAATAAAGGCATGGTGCCCATTGCAGCATGAGAACGACCAGGAGATGACAGAGGGTCACACCAGCCCTGCAGGGAGCTGCAAGTGATAACGATAATACAAACATGGGCTGATGAGCAGGAAGCAGAAAACATAGGGAAGAGGTTTGGGGATTTATATAGGCAAATGAGGGATAAAGATGGATATAAGACCAAAGAGAATGTCGAAGGATCTCTATCGAGGGAAACAGGAGGAAGTTCAGATGATGTATTAACAGACGAGCACAGAATGCAGTCTTTAAGTAGATTAGATCTTGATGGGGTGGAGAGGGATGAAAGTCATACAGGCTGGGGCATAATGATGTCAGACGAAGAAAGGGAGGAAAACGAGAGAAAGTGCGAACAGAGGGCGCATGCAGTTTTTTTCAAAAGACTCAAGTGTAGAGAAAGGGGTACAATGGTCAGACTTAGGCGACCCAAAAGAAAAAACACCAGAACCAACACCATATACTGATTGACCACAAACATGATTGTGCAGTACGGAGGACATATCCCCGCCTTATGTAAACAGATTAAGGTTGCTGCCAGGACGAAGACAAACGGGCGATACTAGCCCCACCTGGAAAACACGAAGTGTAGGTGGGTATTATTATGGATCAAGCTATACACAATTCCCTTTATTAGAGAAAGGGGGAGGACGACCACAATATATACAAGGATATATACAAATGGACAAGGATAATTTGAAGTGCAACTTACCTAGTTTGATATGATATGATAATGTGCCTACCACACAATTGTTTCAAGGCATGATGAGGCAAGGAAGGGGGAACAGAGGGAGGACAGAGACAACGATCTTACTAGGCCAAGTGACATTGAGATTGCGCAAGTGCAGGGAAGGGAGAGGGGAAAAGTGCCAGGGGAAAGGGGAAGGGGCAGTGCTGTACATGGGATCAAAACAATAACAAGAAGTACGGCCAGCAGGTGGCAGGTGCAAGGGTAAGTGCAGACAGCAGGTGTCCAAAAGTGCAGGTAAGGGGACTGTAGGGTTACAGATACAGACCCAAGTGCAAGGGTGTCTGGGAGGCAGTGCGGGTGTGCAACTGGACGGGCAGGGATCTGGGCCCAAAATCAGAGGGTAGCCAGGTGACCGGTGCAGTATCAGACAGGAAATCAGCAGGGGAGTGGAAGAGAGAAGGCAGAAGCCAAGAGGAAGGTCTTGAGGTGCTTCCGGAACCAGAGATGGTATTCCTCAAGTTTCAGAAAGGCAGGGAGGCTGTTCCACAGGGAGGCCCCAGCCAAAGAAAGAGATCTACTACCAACTTGTTGCTTGGAGAAGTGACTGACCCTGAGGGAGTTGGAGGTGGAGGTATTGCGGTCCCAGGCCCCAGAACTTAATCCTTGCAGCCACTGGGATGCCAATGCAGAGATTTCAGTGCTGGAGAGATACGATCCCTGGGCTTGAGGCCAAGGACACGTCTTGCAATCCTGTTCTGGATGAGTTGCAGAGGGTGGAGAGTAGAAGAGGCTGTTGCAGTAGTCCAGCTTAGAGAGAACCAGAGCTCTAGAGACAGTGAGCTTCTGGGGGAAGAAGAGGAAAGGAGGAATACCTCTGAGCAGGTGAAGTTGGTAGTTGGACTTCTTAGAGACGTCAGAGATGTGAGGAGAAAAGGAGAGTGTGGAGTGGAAGATGACCCTGAGGTTCTTAGCCTCACAGGTGGGAGCAGGAAGAGGGCCAAGTGAGGCCAGCCAGAGAGTGACAGGAAATGAGGGTGCAGGTGTGTCGATGAGGAGAATCTCTGTCTTACTTGCATTAAGGCAGAGATTGAAGGTGGCACACCACTCCTGGATAGCAGACATACAGTCAGAGATGAGAGAAGGAGAAGAGGTGGCAGAGGGGGGCAGGAAAATGTGCTTAGTGTCACCCGCATAGCACTGAAAGTTGGAGCAGAGAGCGGAAATGAGGTGGGCGAGAGGTGCCAGGTATTGGTTGAACAGCCAAGAAGAGAGGTTAGCCCTCTGGGGAACACCACAGGTAGAGAGTGAGATAGAGAAAAGGAAGGACCTAAGTTGGACCTGGGAGGGTCAAACTGAGAGGAACGAGGTCAGCCAGGCCAGGGCTTGATTGGTGATACCCAGGTTATCAGTTGCAGGAAAATGGATTTATGAGTTAGAGAGAATGACATGAGGAATGATGTTAGCAATGGGTTACATAAAAGGCCTGCTGGCAGACATTCTATGGAAAAGAGCTGACGGCATTTGAAAACGAGCAGGGTATGCGGGTGAGACTACACAAAACATGACACATAATGGAGCGCTATTTAATAATTGCAGAGCAGATGTATGGCGGGCACTCAAGGTACAATATCCCAATACATCAGACATAGGTGTGATTATGACTAGGAAATTGGGAGAGGATGAAAATCCTGCTGCCTTTATTCAAGATATTCAAGAGTGATGGAGTCTCAAGACGAGAGAACCGTGGGATATAACGGTGGACTTATTTTACCACATTTTATGTCGAGGATTGTCCAAGCCAGAGAAACGGCAGATGAAGAAACAGGTAGGGATGGAAGCTAAGCCATGGCCAGAATTACAATTGACTATCGTGCATCATTGCTGATTGTTACAGGAGAAGAATAAGAAGAAAGCTGAGAGTAGAAAGCAGGAGGAAACTAAGTTAGTTCATAAAAAATTGTCAGAGCTAGCTATAGAGGAAGCGGTATTGATGAGTGGTGAAGGTGCGACGACACAAGAGATGCAACCAGCGTAGCAAAGCAATGTAGTGTACCCTATGGATCAGACTGGGTAACATGGGGTTATGAGCTTAGTTCCTTTTACAGAAAAATTACCAGTCTCTATAGGAGAACACAACATGTCTTTGCCATTATTATATTCTCGGCAGACACAAGTTGACATATTAGGGCACGACTTGATGACAAAACTTAACATGACAATATCTTTAACTGAAGGGATAGTGTGCTCCACTCCATGGATATATTATATGAATGTGAGAGAGCTTATATTAGTCTTTACAGGCCAGAAGGCATTATGAGGATTTTGTATGGAGGGACTGTTTTATTATCATGGTTACTCATGTTGATAGATAAGATATTGAAAATACCTGAAGAGTTTTTGTTTAGACCAGAAATACCTATGGATGATGAAGAAGGTTATCCTCTTAGAGAGGGAAGCAGCAGTGGTCAGAGAAGAAAGGGTAGTTGTCCATGGGACAGATGATGAGGGAAGAGGATGGAGAGCAGTGATAGCTCTCAGTGAAGGGTATAGGTTGATGGACTTGACAGACGAGCAGCTTTTCAGGGATGATTATTCAGATGATGAGTTAGTATTTTTCATAAGTCTCACTTATTGGATTAAAGTAGAGAATTGAGAGATACCGCAGAGAATGGCAATGATAAAACATAGTCATTTTTACAGGAAGATTTAGAGAGATTCAAAAATATTTTATGGACTACTAGTCCATATGATGTGGGTCTATTGAAAGGAGTAGGAGCAGTTAAAATCAAACTCAAACCAGGAGCAATCTTGCCACGAGCGAAGCAATATTCTATGTCCAGAGAAGCGGATTAAGGTATATTAGAGACTATTTCTGATACAATGAAGCAGGGAATATTGGTGCCATCTGAATCCCCATGTAACACAGCTGTGTACTCAGTGAAGAAATCAACTGGGAGGGTCCTGGAGATTTATTCAGGATCTCCGCCAGCCTAAACAATATTGTTGAAGCAGATTTTCCTTTAGTTCCAAATCTTGCTACAATATTATGCAAAATCCCACCGTGGGGCCAAATATTTCACAGTTATAGATTTAAAAACGCGTTCTTCTTAATTACCCTTCACAAGCACTCACAAGATTTGACTTCATTTTCGTATAGAAATATGTGCCTGAAACATACTCGTTTGGCCCAGGGTTACTGTGAGTCTCCCGCAATCTTTAACAGAGTCCTCCAGATGGACCTAGGTAATATACAGTTTAATAATTCAGTACGTAGATTACATATTATTATGTAGTGAGACATAAGAAAGGTGCAGAGAGGACTAAATTCGACTCATGACCATACTAGCAGAAAAGGGATACAAAGTAGACAAAGAAAAATGACAATACTGTCAGGAAGAGGTCCTGTATATAGGACAGAAAGTCACACCTGAAAGAACAGATGCAATTACGAAGACATCAGAACATAAAACAATGAGAGAAATGCAACAATGTTTAGGCCTATGTAATTATTGTAGTGCCTGGGTTTTCGATTACAGCACATATATTTGACCACGTTTAAAAGGACTTAAAGAAGCACAGGTAGACAGAAGTAAGATAACATGGACAGATAAAATGACTGAAGGATTTAAAGAATTACAAACAGCGATTAGTACAGCCCCTGTGCTAAGAATTCTAGATTATCATGAAGAATTGTACCTATTTTCCCATTCAAATTGAGAAGTTATGACAGCAGTCCTCACCCAAAAAATGACATTAGGACATGGACACAAACCATTGACTTACTATAGTGGGACTTTAGATCCAGTAATGAAAGGTCCTTATCCTTGCGAAGAAGTGTAGCTGCTGCTGCATTTGATATTGTAAAAGCTGCAAGTATTACAATGCGATGTTCAATGACATTATTTGTTGAGCATGCATTGTTTGCTACTCTAGAAAAGTCCATTGACTACACAAATAGCATCAGGATATGAGGTAATAATTTTGAATCCTGCGATCAAAATTGTTAGATGCAGAATAGTGAACCCAGCAAAATTCATAGCAGAACCCGTAGGAAAGAATGATTATGTGCATGACTGCACAACGCATACTGAGTTTTATGATGATATTCCCTGTGTTAGAGAAAATACTCTCAGAGGGGGGAAATTCTCTTTATTGATGGTTCTTCAAAAAATGACCAGACGAATGGCGAAAGGTATACTGGATCAGCAGTAGTGAAGCTGAACCCTGATGGTAAATTGTTGTGACAAGTGCGAGATTGCCTTCGCATTATTCAGAGCAGACTGCAGAATTAGTGGCGCTTATCGCTGCACTCCAGAGATATGAGGATGAGGAAGTGACGGTGTACTCTGACTCTTCCTATGTGATGCCAACTGTACACGCAGGTTTGTCACGCTGGACAAGGAGGGACTTTCTCTGCAACGACGGCGCACCAGTGCAACATGCGTCCCTATTGGATAAGCTTATTGAAGTACTAATACTCCCATTGACTATCGCAGTTGTAAAATGCACAGCTCACACTAATATGACAGACATGATTTCTTGCTGTAACTAAGCCGCAGATTTAGAAGCCAAAAGGGCCGCTTATTTCAAGAACATTTCTGATTTTGAAGTAAAAAGTGTTAAACAAATGACAGGAAGGTGTATTATGGTAAAGGAATGTTTTAATATGTTGTCTATTGTTCAGTTAATTGAGTTACAAGTAAGAGCCCCACAGCAAGAGCAAGATTTATGGGGAAAGCGGGGTGATCTTTATGCCCCACTGAGGCAATATGGAGGCAAGATAACACTGGAAACTGTAAGGAATTCATGGTTGTAATAATGAAGACAGGCACAAGTTGTACACGGTTCAAAAGTGTTTATTGAACTTCAATGGGTTGGTAAAACGCCTCTCTAACCCTAAGTCTAAAGATGGGAGCAAGCTACGACCATCAAAGTAAAAATAACAGTCCTAGTGGAGTCTTGTCAAAATAAAAAGGGCCTATACTAATATACCTATTGCCAATCCTTACTTCTAAATACAAATGGTGGGGGGTGGGGGAGAAATGATGTATGCAAAAGAAGTAGTGTTCATGAAATAAAAGGTCAGAATAGTTGAGTGGTAAGCTCCCCCTTAGCCCCACCGCCAACCCCCCCGGCGCTATTAGCGCCGGATCACGGGTTTGGCGGTAATGGAATTCCCCATTCCCCACTGAGCCCATTCGGGAATGCCCCATTCCCCATTGGGCTCAATGGGGAATTTTCGTGCTTTTACCGCCGGCGGGAAATCCGCCGGCAGTAATAGCGCACATTTTTGGCGGATTTCCCCCCAGCTCAGAGCTGGAGAGAAATCCGTCAAAGCCCTGATTTGACGGACCCTTAAATCCGGCAGTAATAGCGCGACCACCGGATTTAAGGGTTACCGCCAAACTCGTGATGAGGCCCAAAGTCTCTTGTTCGCAGGATGCCTGGACACATAAAAAAACAAAACAAAGTTCCTCCTCTTCTTCAGGTTTTCTTTAAAGTTCACAAGTTTAAGGGTTCACGGTTTCTAATGGGTCTCCCTCAGCCGGGCTCAGACCCTGAGTCTCACTCAGCCGGTCGTGGACCCTCTCAAACACAAGTTCCCAATAGGTCTTCTCAAACTCCTCCTTTATACTTAGTTCATTGTTCTCTATAGGCCTCTGTAAGGAAGGCATGGTTTCAAAGAGTAAGACAGACACAAGTGATCACAGTTCAAGGGTGTTTATTGAACTTCAATTGGGTTTGAAAAATGCCTATCTAAACCTAAATCTAAAGATGGGAGCAAGCTACGACCATCAAATAATAATAACGAAATCCTAGTGATGTCTGTGTCCAAATTAAAAGGATCTATACTAATAAACCTATTGCCAATCCTTACTTCTAAATCCAAAATGTGTGGGAAACAATGTTACGCAAAACAAAAGTAAAGTGTTCCAGAAATTATATGTCAGGATACTCAAGCTGTTAGCTTCCCTTCCCCACGTTTTGAGCATGGGACAAGGCGGCACACTCGAGCTTAAGCATACTCTCTGGCTTCTCTAGCATGTGGATGACATGATATGATATGATATGAGATGATATGATATGGCATTTATAACCCGCTTATACACAAGTGTTTCGAGGCGCAACGAGGCAAGGGAGGGGGAAACAGGGGGAAGACAGACAGCGATCTTACTAGGCCGAGTGTCATTCAGATCACGCAAGTGCAAGGGAAGGGGGAAAGGGAAAAGTGCAAGGGTGAAGGGAGGGGGGAGAGTGCAGTGCATGGGATAGTAGAATAATAAGATAACTAAAACGGCCGGATGATGGCAAGTGCAAGGTAAGAGCAGACATAAGTGCTGGTAGGGGACTGTAGGGATACAGAATAACAGTCCCCAGGTGCGGGGGTTGCCAGGGAGGCAGTGCAGGTTCAAGACTTCAACATCAGGACCTTCTGTGCCAAAGTCTTGTTGTCATTCAAAGGGCCTCATCACGACTTCAGCGGTAACCCTTAAATCCGATGGTGGCGCTATTACCGCTGGATTTAAGGGTCCGCCGAATCAGGGCTTTGGCGGATTTCACCCCAGCTCTGAGCTGGGGGGAAATCCGCCGAAAATTCACGCTATTACCGCCGGCGGGAAATCCGCCGGCGGTATTAGCACAAAGATTCCCCATTGAGCCCAATGGGGAATGGGGCATTCCCGAATGGGCTCAGTGGGGAATGGGGAATTACATTACCGCCAAACTCGTGATCCGGCGCTATTAGCGCCGGGGAGTTCAGCGGTAGGGCTAATACCGCCCGTGCTAATAGCGTTACCGTTACCGCCCAAGTCGTGATGAGGCCCGATGTCTCTTATTTCAGAGGGCCTGATGCAACACAACACAACAAAACAGTAAAGTTCCTTTCTTCTTAGGATTTTCCCTTATATAACTTCTTTGGTGATTTACTGTTCACCCCGGGCCCCCCTCTGCTGGGCTCAGATGTACTTTAACACAAAAAACCTTCAATTGGTCTCCCTTTGCCAGGCTCGGACCAAATTCACGTACTTAAAGTGGCAGAGGGAGATTAATTGAAGGTTTTGTGTTAAAGTATGTCTGAGCCCGGCAGAGGGAGACCCAGGGTGAACAGTAAATCACCCGAGAAGTTATATAAGTGAAAATCCTAAGAAGAAAGGAACTTTACTGTTTTGTTGTGTTTCTCTATTTCATCAAAATCGAAGACTTTCGACTATGTGTGGGATTTTGCTAGACCCATTGCAGGACCACATCGATTCACATTTATTTGTTCACTTTCAATTGGTGTCCTTCAGCCGTGATTGGACCAAATGTATCTACTGTTATTACTTCTCAGCTCGATACCTTACAGAGACCTTCGATTAAGCACCCACGCGGTGCTGGACCACTCTTTCAAAGGTATTGTAGCTTGCTTTAAAGTTCAATCACTCATCAGCAGTTTAACTTCACTCGTGTCTCTTACAACACGCACTTTAACAATGCTCGTCCATCGCTCGCCATACAATGTTGCTGCTTGCAACCGTGGCTTCAACACAGACCGGTCTCGTATCTGTCTCCCCAACTCACCAGCTTTGTTGATTTCACTGACACTGCTTTGTTCTTGGAGCCAAGGACGGTAATACGGCGGCTCGCGATTTTCTCATCAGTCCAATGAATCTTCTGGGGTTGAGCGTTCTTTAATTTGTCTGTCAACCTAGCTGTTCTGTCTGAGAAATTAGGGATAAACCTACAGTAATAACCGATTAAACCTAAGAATGCTCTGAGGTCTCTCTTGGTTTTAGGTTTGGGGGTATTTAGGATGGCTTTCACTTTTTCTTGTTGAGGCTGGATACTGCCATTCCCTACAAAAAAGCCAAGGTATTTCACGGCTGATTGAGCCAGCTTACATTTGGATGGATTGGCAGTTAAGCTGGCTTCTCTGAGGGCTCTCATAATAGTAAGGAGATGGAAAAGATGGTCTTCCCAAGTCTTACTATAAATTACTATGTCGTCTATATAAGCCCCACAGAAATCGTAGTAGGGCTGTAATATCCTGTCCATAAGCCGTTGGAAAGTGGCGGGGCCCCGTGTAAGGGCAGACTTTGAACTGGAATAGTTCCAGGGGCGTCGAAAAAGCTGTCTTTTCCTTATCAGGTCCATGTACTTGGACCTGCCAGTACCCTGTGGTTAAGTCTAGGGTTGATAGGAAGGTGGCATTTCTGAGTTTATCAATCAATTCGTCAGTGCGCGGCATGGGCTAGGCATCGAAGTCAGAGATATCGTTGACCTGTCGGAAGTCTGTGCAAAATCTCCAGGAATTATTAGGTTTTGTGACCAATACTATAGGGGAGGACCATGGGCTTGAAAAAGGTTTAATAATATTTGCCCTTAGCATTTTGTTCACTTCCTCAACCACTATCTCTCTACAGGCTTCCAGGAGTCTATATGGTTTCAAATGGACTACTTTTCCCTTTGGAGTTCTGATATAATACCTGACGTGACAGTAATTGCTATAGGACAACAAACTGGTGATGGGAACTCCTCTCCATTCCTGAAAATAAACCTTCCTTCCAGTTTCAAGTGGCATTCCACACTGGAAGGAAATACTTTGAAATTCTATACCAATTCACAATCTGAAAATCCCAATCCCATAGCCAAAAGTGATGAGAAACCAGCTCAAAGTGTAGCTGGCATTCAGAAGAAGGGCGAACAGCTCTTCTTTCCGATTCAGTTAAATGACGGGAAGGAGTCTGTCCTCGCCCGAGTTGACTTGAATAGCAAAGAAAGCTTCATCAGTGAAGTATTATTCTGGAAACTCCCAAAAGACCAGACCCTGCCCGCTGTGGAGTCTGTTCATCAATGGGTATGGGGTCTGGAAATTCCCTGTTCCAAACATCTTCTGCTTAGCAGTTGTATGATAAACATTTCTAGAGGTGACAAAAGCATACAACACAATTGTTGGGTCGTGCAAGGTGTTCCTTCCGCCTTTTACATGGGCAGTCACATCCTCAACCGACTTGAGATTAATATGGATCCCAGTTATTGACAAGCCCGGTCCCAAATGGAGAGTAAATCTTAGGGTAAGTCTCAGGGCCCTGGCAGTCCTAAAAAAAGCCTTCTGGTCAGCCCCAGTGCTACCGTAGGAAATTGAAGTTAAAAAATGGAGAAGAGGTCACCATCCCAGGCCTAGCCTACCGAATCTGCATCCCCAAAGGCAAATGACAGAAGAGAAATGGATACACATTAATCAGCTAAAGAGTTGTCACCCTAGGCACACTTTGCAACAAATTGAGGAGCCCATAGAGAATCAAATAGAAGAGACATCTGAAACATGAGAATAAGAAAAAGAAGAACCAGAAGGGAACAGATAGAGTTTTTGGTATAATTATGTAACAGGGAGTATTTTTCTTCATTATCAATTGTCGTTATCCTTGAATGCCTGCGTATCCCACTGCAGTCAACCCGATTGGAGGGCAATTAGTGGGAAATGGTAGTAACCAGTTTGTATTCTCTTTCATAGATTTGTACTGGTTGCACTGTCACTACCAAGGAGGACCTCCTCGTGGATCTGGAAAGAAGAAACCCAAGGAAATCTGGGGTTGGCGCTCAACACCATAAAGGAAGATCCAAGAGAAAGCTGGGGGTGTTGTTCCACGTTCCAAACAGAGACAGCGAGAGGAGCGTAACGCACCGCTCTCTGATGGAAGAAGGACTCATACCTGACCGATCCTGCTTTGCCACATTGAGGAATCCCACTTGCCCGGCTCTCCCTCGACTTGGAAGCTCAGAAGAAGTTGGGGGGGATATGTGGGCTATATTGACCCACTCAACAGCATTTCCCCACATCAACTGCATTTGCGCAGGAAAACAGCAAATGGCTGCGCTGGCTCCTGTGCACACCATGGCCTCAAAACTGCATTTTTGCAGCAACAAAAAGATGGCTGCACCGTCCTGCCAAGCACACATCTGCCAGGATGGAACAAGGGGACACACTGAAGGAGCGTGCCAGAGTGTTCTGAAACATATAAATGGAATAAAGTGAAAAGGCAGCACTGCTTTTCTGAAAACCCAAATTCCCCTTCTAGATGAAACTTTTTCACCCTTTAAAAATGCTGCTTTGATGCTAATTCCATCTGTTAAGCCACTGTGATTAAAAAGGCCGTGCCATGCCCAGGGTATGTCATTGTGCCTCAGCAAACCAGGCATGATTTCTAAATGACAGGCCCTGTCAAACCAACTCTGAAAGAAATCAACAAGGAACTTACACTATTATTCGCACAGGAAAATGCGTTCATTTCTTTACAAATGTATCAAGGCTCAGTAGTTCAAAAGAGACTCCAGCTATTTTTTTTTTATTAGTTCATTATAAACTTTTAAAAATTCATAGCAAAACATTTTCCTGCCCATCTGTACATATATTTCCTTTCCCAAGAAAGGTGGACAATCTATTACTTTTAGTCCTTTCGCAAGAGTCTTACATAGCATATCACACATACAAACAAGGGTAGGAAGAGCAATTTTAAGGGCACTCAAAAGACAACGAGCACCTAAATCTAACCAGATTTTTCATGGATTCCCACATCACCTTTGATTTTCAAATATCTTGCTATCACATCTAAAAGCGTGGTCAATGGAAAGGTTAATTTGTTACTTTCTCCAATATGCATGACACTCCACCATTCTTCTGCAGTGTACGTAGAGTATTTATCTAGCTCTTGACCCAAACACGTTGTTCTGTCGTCTCGCAAAGTAGGACAGAATAGCACCAGATGTTTCAATGAATCTTCATGGGTATTACAGAGTCGACATGTGGGTTCTTCTTTGGATCGCTCTCCTCTCTGGTACAAGGTCTCCTTAGTTTCCCATTCATTTAGTCTGAAGTACATAAAAATTCTTCTCGTCCTTTTGCACGGGAATTGAGTCAAGTACTTAGGGAGTTCATTTAGTTTCTTTGCTTCAAATGGAGCATTTTTCATTCTTTTGTGTTGTCTTCTCTTGTCTTGTGTGTCAATCCAGTCTTGTCTTAGCAGTTTTTTTTTTACCTGCATCCGTATTCTGCACCAAAGTTTGTATATTGGTATTTAGCTGATTTAGGGTGGTTTCACATGATGTTTTCCAGATTTTAAAGAGACCATGCATCGCCTGCTCTTTCGTTTGTTTTAAAATATCGAATTGTGGAATATTATCGTCTCCGACAATTTTTCTGAAGAGGGTTAGTGAATTCCATATAACAATCACATTCATGGATAATAGATTTAATTCATACCTCATGCAGGCAGTTGGAAAGCCTTTGGGCAAATTAAGAATTCTTCACCATATCGCATGTTCGCATCTTAACCAGAACTCTTGGTCGATTCCAAACAGAGTCTTGGCTCTGTATGTCAGAGCTGGTATTATTTTATTTCTGTAGAAGCGAACAACTGGAAGCATAGTACATTTTCCATATTTTGTATACAGTTTTGAGGCTTGGGCAGCAAGCGGATTGCATTTTGACACCAACTTTTTAACCATCGTTTCGTCGCAAATGCTTGCACTTATCGTTATGCCCAGATATTTTGCTTCAGAAACAACTTTAAGAACATCATTGCCCAGCTTCCATTGAAATTTGCGACACATGTTTTGGTTACGGAATCCTCGTACATTCTTTAATACAAGGATCTCGGTTTTCTGTATATTGATCTCCACCTTATTTTCTTCAATGTAAGCGTTTAAGGCAGTTATCCTCCTCTGGAGTCCAATTGGCGTTAAGTCTAAGATTGCAAGATCATCTGCATATAAGATCATGTTAATGTGTTCTTCGTTGATATTGGGAGGGAAAGAGTTTACGTTACTCAGAGCCTCACCCACATCTGATATAAAAAAGTTGAAAAGAGTGTCTCCTAAGGGACAACCCTGTTTGACACCACGAGTAGTTAGTATAGGGGGGGTGATGTGCCCTCTCTGATCAAGGCGGACTTGTACAGAAGTATCCGAGTAGAACGCCGTTATTGCAGCAACCAAACTTGGTGGACATCCTTTGCTTTTCATTTTTTCCCACAGCAGCTCTCTATCTACTCCATCAAAGGCGTGGGCCAGATCGATGAAAGCAATATAGATTGGTGTTTTTTGCCTTATTGCCTCAATTTTCAGGGTATTCAGGATGAATAAATTCAGGCTGCATCCTACACCTCTGACAAAGCCGGTTTGCCTCAAATCAGCTACACCCGCGTTGGTGATCCATGTTGTTAATTGGTTCAACATCTGACTAGTGAAGAGTTTCCCTACTACATCAAGTAATGCAATAGGTCGGTAGTTGTTTGGTACCAACCTTGAGCCTTTTTTAAAAATATGCACAATTATAGCTCTTTTCCATGTTTTAGGTACTCCTCCCAGATTTAATACCCTCTTAAACAGCTTGTGACAAACGCCAGCCCATTCGTCAGAATTTTCCTTTAGGGTATAGTTCGTTAGACCATCGGGTCCTGGGGCCCGCGACGTGCTTAGTTTCTTGATGTTACTAAAGATGTCATCTCTCTCTATGCATAATTTCCATGGCCCTTTATTCAAAGTTTTAAGTGGTTTATAGTCTTTGTTCTTCTGGAAAAGTGAGGTGTAATGGGCAATCCATCGCTCTTCTGTGACCACGTTGCTTAGGCTGGCGGTTTGTGGTCTCTCTAGCTCATTTATTGCCACCCAAAATACCTGGAATTTCTTTGAGCTAGACATGACATCATATCTTCAGCATCCTTTTGTTCCATTGCCAATTTATGCCATTTCATCCAATTTTTATATTGCATTTTATTTATTTTTTCTCTTTGTCTTTTTCAGCTCTTGGTTTGTTGATAATTTCTATTGTTCGCAGTTGTTTTCTCAAGTCTCTTTTTTTACCCACCACTTTTGGATCGTAGACATGTTTCTTCATGCTATCTTTCATATTTTTATTTGTTTGGGTTTTGTATACCTGTAGCAATGTGTCGTACTCTAGCTTTTCCCCATCGTCTTCATTATCTCACTTGTTTAGTATGGGTGTGAGATTTTTTTAATTTTGGTGCTGCTCATCCGCAGCTGGTTTCCATCTAATGTTTCCACCTAATGTCGCTTACATTTTTTGATTCCATTTCAATGGGTCTTTTGATGGTTCCATGTTGTAAGTGATGGTTACTAGATTGTGATCACTTAAAGTAGTTTTGACGACCTTCATACTTTAAATCTTCTTTATCATACCCTTAGATGTTATAAAGTAATCCAGGATGGATTTTTGTGTGTCTCTCTCCCACGTTACTTGTGCTGGGATGTCACCTGGTGTATTCCCGTTGAGAATGTCCATACTTCTGGCATCAAGTTCTTCCCAGATTGTTTTTCTCAAATTATGGAGACGTGTCTCTTTTCTTCCCTTCGTGGTTACAGTTAGCAGATCCATATTGAAGTCCCACAAATTATGATGGCGGCATTATCTTCAATCTCTGTAATCCGGTCCATGAGGTCACATACTTGGTCAACAAATATACTTTCCCCAGCAGCTTTGTGATGCCAATATATATAAAAAAAATATATATCTTTGTTGTCTGTAGCTCTTTACGGCATTGGTTCACAACTGTGGTTATCTGACTATAGGGAGATGGATTATTGGAGTTACTAATTCGTAGACCACTTTCTCTTTTGACCAAGGTGAGCATTCCAGACATGGGTCAACCTCTGTCTTGGCATATGGCAGGATTGAAGGCAAGATCAAAGCCGTCTACTAAGGGAGGTTCGGCCAACCATGTTTCCTGACAGTAAATAATATCAAGGGGCTTCATAATTTCGTTTGATTTCTGCATTAGGTGAGCGAAGCCACAGGTGTTCCAGGATCCCACAGTTTTCAAATTTCTACCTGCTTCTTCCTTATGTTAGATGTCATTTTTAGCATGTAAAGCTCCAGCAACCCAGGTCCAGCTATCTTCAATAGTTCCTCTTAATTGTACTTCCTCCGTTTGCTTCATGCTTTTTCCACAATTTTGTGTTTCCATGGTAACTCTAAAAGGCTTTTTTAGTTTCAGTAAGGTTTTCTTCATCCCAACATAACTCGTCTTGGGCTTCTTTTCGAGCTATTTTATTATCATGTATGTTTTTGGGACATTTTATTGGTCCATGAGTGGTATCACGTTCTTAATTTTCTTTAGGTATTACAACGGACAGCTTTCTCTCCGTCTAATTCTTCGTATTCATCTCTTTTATTATGAACCCAAGATGGATGTGCAGCACTACTCTATCAAGAGTAGATTCACCAATGAATTGCACTCTCTTGATGTCATTACATGAAATCATCTTCATGTTCGGTAGGTGGTTTAGGAACTGCATAACATTAAAGCGATTTAAGATTAAACCATCTTCTTTGGGTTCAGTTCGCTCGAGTAGTAGCTGGAAATCGGACCCTCCTAGGGTCATTTTGTTAAAAAGGTGCTTTACTCGTTGGTTTAGCTCTTCTGTCGACCCTCCAGGATTCGTCAGATGGCCGGTCTACTGGTTTGCTCTTTATATGCAACCCCTCTACTTCATTTGTTACATGCATTTTTTTTTTTCTTTCAAGAGGTATAGTTGGATTTCAATTACCATTGTGGTTTTTGATTCCATCTTCTGCTATCTTTAGTTTAGCAAGCGTTCTCTCTCTTCTTACTTTCATTGTGATGAATTCTTGAAAGGCCAAGACATTTTCTCTCTTATTAGACTCATTATATTTCGATTTCTTTTCCGGTGACATTTGTGCAACAGTTCTTTTCCATGATTTAACTTCTTCACACACAGTTTCATTTTTGAGATTTGCACCGTCATTGTTCTCAGATAGGGATGATAGGTTTAACATCCCGTCTTCATCTTCTAGTGATTGTTCACTTTCTTCTTTTTCGTCACTTATTTCGTAGGTCAATACATTGAGTAAATCCTCTATAGTTAGAGACTCCAATCTGGAATCAACATTTAGTTGGGTTTCTTTAGGGGCAGCATCTTTTTTTCTAGCACTTGTTTTTTCATCATTAAGGACTTCATTACCTCTTTTCCAGACACATTATCACTGGTTGTCTGAATTGTTACATTCAGCGCCTTTGAATTTCTCAAAAACATGCACAAATTTGTTGCATTAGGATTCTTTCCTTTTATCATATTATTTGTTTTTTTCTTCATATTTCCCGCTTCCTTATTTCCATTCTTTGTATTCTTAGCTTTCTCAAGTATTTGTTTATCTTTTTCAAAGATGGAGTAACTTTTTTTGTAGGGTTCCCCAGCAGTTCTTCGTCACAAGAAGCAGGTATAGAATTATTTGATAGCTGTTCACAAGCATACACTATTGGATTTATCACAGGCGGAGCCTCCTCGGGACTCCTTTGGTTTACTGCTTTAGCTGCTTGCTTATCCTTCACACTCAAGTTCTCGAATGTCAAGCTCTCAGCATTTTTTGAGGTTGTACGAGTAGACATATCAACTACTCTTGTTTCCGGACGTATCATGGCGGGCATCATTTTTCCATTATTATTTGCCCTCAGTGGACAAGCCGCCACTTTTCTCCTTTCTCAACTGGAGTACACTGAAATCTTTTTGTGGCTCATTTTGTAGATCCACAAGTTAATTACTATCTCTATGATATTTCTTTAGAGTCGATAGTGCTTCTTTGGCCACTTCTGCCAACAGCTTTTTATCTTCTCCTGAACTTCTTAAAGCCTCCTTCAATATATTTGCTGTTAGTTCATCTTTGTACTTATCTTTTTGGGTCTGAATTTTCATTTCTTGTAACTTCATCTCCAGGCTAACCATTTTGGTGTTTACCAGAGCAATAAGTGTGTCCTGGTCGCTGTAATTTTCATTAAATTGTTCAGATATTTTGGCTAATGGTGTAATTGCAAAAGCCATTGCTGACAGTAAGTTTGGCCTCAGTTCGTTAATTAGATTTTCTGTCACTTCATGTATGAATTTCTTTTGTATCTGTTCTTTCTTCTTTACTCGCAGTGTAGCGTTATTGAGAGAACAAGTTGATTGATATTTTCTTTGATGGTAACCCGCATCAGTAGTAGATTCGTCAGAAGAGGAGTCGTCCATAGATAACGAGGACATCAATATCCCATGCTCTTGTTTCTTGCTTTTTGGTGTTAGTTTTTCCTCATTCCTGATGTCAACTTTCAATATCTTTGCATTTCTATTTTGTGAGCAGCACAGCTCGGTCATTGGGCTTGAGTCCACTCGTCTTCTTTTAGCTCTCAAAGTTCTTATGGCTGTATTAGGTGTTTTGATTTTTTCCATCTTTTGCCCCTGTGTATTAGCTTCGCTCTCATGCTCAGTATCAGTGGTTATTAAATCATTATATTTGCCGATGTACTGATTACAGCCTACTTCCTTCTCCTTGCGCAGATTCACTTTTTCCGTCATGGCCATGATATCTTTAATAATCTGGTCAGCAACTGCAAGAGAATTACGCCTGTCATTAATTTCAGCAGGCTCCTGTTCTAAATATAGCCCCCAGTCATGCTTGGGCTGAGCACACAGTAGTTCTGCGGTATCAATATTACTCATGCCGCACTGATCAGATTTGGGAGACATATTTTTTTTGTCTAGAGATTTATTCAGAGCTCGCGGGATTGCCTGCGAATGAATATCAAAAGTGATGCCATTTTTTCCAATGTTTGCAATAGAAGCATTAGGAGCGATGGGCGGATCTTTAACTTCTATCAACTCAGGCAAACCAGATCCATTCTGATGCCGTGACAGAGAGCTGACCATCACCGGGGGACATTGTATGTTGGACCATTTAATTCCCCCACTCGCTGTCATAGATGTTTGAGGATCAGGGTCTGAGCGGTCCCTACCGCTCATTTAATCTCTTTGGGGTGTAGGTTCCGCCTCCTTATCGCCCGTATCATATGCACATGGTGTCAACGTCTTGGCGGCAGCATCTCGAGGCATTCGATCTTCCGTATCAGCACAGGTTGACTCCAAGCCTGGTTTATAGCAGGTGAGTGGGGCTGATTTACATGCACTCTTTTTCGGGGGCGAGGTGCCAGGGAGTCGGACAGTATCAGGGGTGCAAACAAGTACCCGTTCCCCTTCAGCGACCTCAGCCATGCACGCTGTAACAGGCACAACTATTCTTGTAGCTACCTTCTCTGCATCTAACGGCGGGGATTCTTCAAATACTTGACGTTCGGAATTTAACGCAGCAGAGTTGCAACAAGCCTCAATAACCTCATTGTCTGATAGAAAAGAGTTAGAACAGTTAATATCGTCCTCACGTACTTGAAATTTCAGCAGCGGTTGCTTCAGAGTCCGCACAGGTATCCGGGCAGTGTTAGACTCACATCGCGTTAATTTCGCGCGAGCACATAGCTGACGCCTCGTTTCCATAATTTAGTGTTTTTTCAGGCGCAGCGACCAAAACTCAGCTTAGTTCCTTTTTGCCCCTCGTCCCGCGTAACCCAAGGAACACAAAGAACACTCCCTCGTCACTCTGCGTCGCTCCATGATTGAGAGGGGTTTTTAAGCACTAGCTCCTCCTTGCATCAATGGAGCTAGTGAAAACACTGCAGGCAAAAGGTAATCCACTGAGAAAAACGTCGAGAGTCGAACACAAAGAACACTCCCTCATCACTCCAGCTATCTGAGCCAGGTCAGTTTCAAGGAATCTGTGCTTCAGACAAAACTCCTGCATTCAAGAAAATAACTATAGCTGCAAGACAGTGTGGGAATCTGATGAAGATGCAAAATCGAATTTGAAAGGAAATGCTAGCAGTTTTCAACACATGTGTAAAAATAGGCTTTTGCAAAACTAAAGGAGAAAAATGCCCATTTAAGATGTAAACTGTTGAATGCAAGCTGGCCTTATTTAGCAATGTAAAGGGGTTGTATTGTTGGTGATACTACACACATGGGTTATTTTATTTCACAGGTTTTTTTTAATTCAGGACTCAAAATAAGAAAATAAAGATTTTAAAAAACATGGGCTGAATTTGAAAGCTCTCAAAAACCAGTTATTCCAGATGGCAGAGCTAAAAGCTTCCCCCTAAGGAAGGGAGACACACCATAAACTCTCAGCAGAGACTAACACCCCACTGATAATTACAGGGTGGGAATGAATCTAGGCTAGGCTAACCCACTGACAATGGAACTCCCAGGGCAAGGAGGTTTGAAGTGTGAAGGGGCAATAAAACCTTCAATTAAGTTGAGAAACCCCCACCTTGCTTTGAAGGAAATGACAGTTGGTAACAGTTGAAGGAAGGGAAAAAAATGATCCAGTGACAAGGACTGCCATTTGTTTCCAAAGACTATTTCATATATAAACTTTAAAGACTTTTATCTCTGCAGCAAGACTTTGTAAAAATGTAAGATTTTCGCAGAGCAAAAGTGAATTTTTGGGCTTTCTTTTAAGACTTGGTAGAATTCATTGACACCTTGGAGACAGAAATGGCAAAATATGGCAGATTGTAAGAAAAGCATGCATGTTGCAAATGTGAATTTTTGTGCATACATCCCTTATGATAATCCACACCCATGTATAAAGTTCTAGAATTTTGAGTAATATAAATTTCATTGAAAAGCATAAAAAACTGGTAGAAGGACGAAACAAAGTCTCACGGACTGGAGGATTGGACTGCAATGTGTTGCACAAAATATGTAACCTGGCACGACCAAGATGGCGGTGTCTGTGTGAGCTCTCCATATACTGGCAGCAGAGGAGGATAAACCCCGACCCTTTGGGGCTAAAGCAAGCGGAAACCTGGCAGGAAGAGCTGCGGGAGTTCCAAGGCAGCAGTGGAAGGGATTTGGGTGCCCGGCGCAGCTGCTGGGACTCTACAGTATAGCTGGCGGACCTGGACCTGAGGCGTGGCTCAGGGCTGCCACAGCCTGAGTGCTAATGTGCCGTCTGGACAGCAGAGACCGCGGGACAGTGAGATTGCCGCAGAGAGGAGGAGACGATTGCCGGTGGGGTCAGTGAGGAGCAGCTGCGGGCCAGAGCGAAGGCAACCAGGAGCGCTCTGGGGGCCTGGACCTGGGCGCCGGCTGGGATTCGCCCGGTCGGAATAGTGGAGGATTGATGTGGAGCTGGGAAGAAGTGCCCTCACCCGCCCCCCGGCTTTGAAGACGGCCGTCTGCGGGCCCAGTGGGGCGTACCGAGGCTTTGAGGGCCTGGCCTGGCCTGTGGCAGAGCAGCAGGGGGCTGGACAGCCCCGAATCAGTGAGTCGGAGGGAGAGAGGAGGCCTCCTACACGGAAAAAGGCAGCCGGCCAGAAGCCTGCGGCAGCGTTGAGGAGCTTGGTGGAAGGGGGCCTATGGCGGGCGGGCTCCCTCGTCTTGGATAACCCCAGCAGTAAAGGAGCATAGCCCCCTTCACGCGGCTGCATAGCCCCTAAGAGGCCCAGAGGCTGACCACACTTGGGGGAAGATAGCCAGCGTCAATCATTGGAAGTAAATTGCACGCTGGAAGCCTGCTAATAATGCCAGTATAACACCCTGAAGGGGGTTGGGACAGGCAGACACTAGAGGCCCTCGGAAGCGAGGGGGGGCTCAAGGACAAGCTGGTTCCATGACAGAGGGCAAGAAAAGGGCCGGACAAAGCTCCATACTATGCGCCTCGTACATATGGGGACCGCAGCACAGGACAGGGGGCCGGAGGGGCTGCATCAGGTTAGTGGCAGCAGGCTGGTGCTGTAAGACAAGGGCCAAGAAGAAGGTGCTGGCTGGGCAGAGCTGAGGACACTGGCTACATAGGTGCGGAGGGGTCGGAAGGAGTGCGGGCGGGCTGATTGGATACCGGGCCCACACGGCTGGTTTTGGGGCCAGAGCTCCAGGCTAACTCCAAGGAGGGGGCACGGTCAGACGGACCCGGGCTCCAGGAGAGTGCACGGTGGATGGCAATTCAGAAAACTTTGATGGTGAAGAGAGGCAAGAAACAAACTTGATTGCCGTTCACACACAAGGAGGTGCCTCGGAGAAATAGAGAAACACCTGAGTCGGGGCCTGATCCCACTAAAATGGCGCAGGCAGTGCAACTGGCAGAAACATCAAAGGGCTTGAGTGAGGAACCCCCTGCATCAGAATTGAGTATGATCCTGGCTGAGGTGCGGTTCGGGTTCACCGCTATTAACTCCAAGTTAGATGGGCTAACGTATAAGTTGGACAGGATGCAGGAAAGGATTGACAAGGAAAGCAGCAGAACCTCGGAGGTGGAGTCAAGGGTAGGCGTGTTAGAAGATACAAGCAATGAGACAGCCATGAGCAATGAGACAGCCCAGGCGGTACAAGAACTGAGGTGAGAGGTGAAGGCCATTCGGGATAAAAATGAAGATCTCGAAGCGAGATCACGCAGGAACAATATAAGGGTGGTCGGGATTCCGGAGTCCGTCCCCCAGCAGAACATGGAGGTGTTTCTTTATCAAAGAAGTACTGCAAGAATTTGTCCTCACAATTCTTAGTAGAGAGAGCACACAGGATAACGCAGGTTGCGCCAAGGCCCGGTCAAAACCTGCGACCTGTCATAGCTAAAGTCCTTAACTACCGTGATTGCTACGCCATACTTAGAAGGGCTAGTGAGCTTGGAGACCTCATGTATGAGAACAGTAGGGTTTCCTTCTACCCTGATTTCACACCGGCGGTCCAGAAGACCTGTATGTCATTTGCAGCAGTGAAGAGAAGGCTGCGCAAAAAGGGCTTGCAGTATTCCATGCAGTACCCCTCCAAGCTCAGCATGCAGCACAACGGGAGAGCTCACTTTTTCACAGATGTGTCGGCTGCACACAAATTTATTGAGAACCTGCCGAACTGATACGACAAGGGACTAAGTGAGGGATAGACCGACCGGTTTCACTTGAGAAGAGGCAAAACCCAGTGCAGCTATGTCAATGGAAGAATGTCGATGAGAGGTGGGCTCAATCGGAGCTCCCGCCCCGGAGGGTCATGCTGGAATATAGCTAGATATGTACCTAGTCAGTCCTGCGGCATGAATTAATGTGTTATTTTTTTTTCTGTTGGTTCTCCTCTGTTGTTATGGTGCAGTAGGCCGCTTGGGAAGTGGTCTCCGGCTCCCCAGTCAATGGCCCATGCTATTGTTTGTGTTGGGGTATCGGGGGGGTTGATCACTGCAAGTTGGGGGAGGGCAGTGTGGGCGGGAGGTGGAGGGAAGCAGGCTGAGGTGGATGAGGGGAGCACAAACTGCCCAGTTGGCAGGGTTGGGTTTTACGTAAATGGTTCACATCACATCGGGATGACCATGACGCACGATTGGGTGCGGCTACCTGGACAAGTCATACTGGCACTCATCTCTGCCCCCCATCCGAGTTATGGCATATAGGGTAATGAGCTGGAATGTGCGGGGTCTGAATGATCCGCGCAAAGCCAGGAAAGTGGTGCAGTATTGTGAGAGATACGGTGTTAAGATCGTATTGTTGCAGGAAATGCATTTTAAGGGGCAGAGAAATTAAGGGGTTGCTAGAGGGTGGGGTAAATGCCAAGTATTTCACCACATACATACTCTGCATACTCGGCGGAGGCTGATGATCCTGCTACAGAAATCGTTGGGATTCAGGGTTAGTGGGACTGAGATAGATCCAGCCGGAAGGTATGTTATAGTCTCGGGGTCTATGGGCCAATCAAAATGAACCCTGGTTAACATATATGGTCCCAATTTGAATGAGCCAGGCTTTTTTGAGGGTCTTCTGGAGAAATGCCTTAAGTACAGTGATACGTATGTTCTGTGGCTGGACACAACAGGGGAGAGAAAGAGGCGCATGAGGGCAGCTGAAGTGGTGCTGGGAGCTATGGAGATTCTGACGCTGCAGGATGTATGGAGGGTGCTAGATCTGGGAGTGGCAGGCTTTTTGCATCACTCCACTGCAGATAACACATCAACCAGAATAGATTACAAACTGGGATGCCCCCACCTTATTCGCTGCACAGAGGGATGTGAGATGTTACCAAGGACTTTGTCGGACAACTCCCCGGTATTGTGGACAGTGCGTTTGGGGGAACCGCTGCCCCGTCCTAGGTGGAGGTTTAAATCAGCAGCCTTGCTAGATATCACTTTTAAAAGTGATATACATAGCCTGATTAAACATTATTTCCTGGAGAACGAGGGCTCGGTGCAGAGCAAGGGAATGGTCTTGAGGCGTTTAAAGTGGTGCTTAGAGGGGTGTGTATGTCCGTAGAGCTTGGGGTGCTGAAGACAATAAGGAGAGAGCTCAATGCGGTGGAATTGGAGATAAAGCAGAGGGAGGGGGAAGTGGAGAGACTGGGGGGGCCGCCACATGTGCATATTGAGAGAGGCTCAGGGAACCCTTGTTCGCTGCAGGGTCTATTGATCTCAGGGAGGTTAGTTGACAAATGTAAATTTGATCCGGTAGCATGTACAGTGCATGCTTGGAGGCGAGCTATGAAAAGGATGGGAGATGAACACCCATTTAACCCGGGCATCTTGTTATGGCAGATCAAGGTCCTGGCGCCAACATGCGATATGTCCATTGTAAGGGAGTGGGGAGGGGCAGGGATCGAACACTTGGAGGATATGTATCCTGACAGGAAGTTTGTGTCTCAAGAGCTGTTTGGGGACAGGATGGGCAAGGGCTCTCAACGTACATTACAGTACTTTAGGATGAGGGCTGCCTTTAGAGAATGGTCGCCGGTCTTCCCTGATATCCCCCAGACTACACCCCTGTTGCACTATATACGTAACTCCTTGGGGTGCAGCGGTGTGATCTCGACAATATATAAGATGATTCTATCAGATACGCATCGTGATCCCCCCCCAGTAAAGGGCACTGGGAACAGGACAGTGGGGTCACCTTAGGGGACAAGCAGTGGGAGAGAATATGTTGTACCACGCACACCGGTGCGTTCAGCTCAAGGTTACAATTGATTCAGCTTAAGACCCTTCACAGGGTCTACATTTCGCCGGCGTGTGTGCATAAATATGATGCAACAAAGCCCGCTATATGCCCGAGGTGTAGGGCTGATCAGACGGATATGATTCATATGCTATGGGGCTGCATCAAGTTGTGCTCTTTCTGGGAAGGTGTGTTTGGAACCATTTCAAAAAATGTAGCAGGCACTCCTCTCCAGAAAGAACATGGCATGATAACCTGTTCTGAGATGAGAGTTTGCAGCACTCGCTTTTTGCTCACTGTACCTTTCACAGATGGGAAATATCCATTTGCATATCAGTCTTTGTCCCGCCCACATGGGCAGTGCAGCACCGAAATGCTATGGCAATTCCTCTCTGAACAAGAGTACCGATAGCAACCCCATACACGTGTTGCAGCCTTGTTGGGCCTCATTAGTGAGGTGAAGCTGTGCCTCTCTGGGCACAGTGAGCAGGGAGTCCACGTCTGGTTGCCCCCGGGTAGCTCAGGTGATCAATCCCAAGTTCCTTGTAAATATTTAAAAAAAGGTAGCAGGCGCTTCTCTCCAGAAAGAACATGGCATGATAACCTGTTCTGAGATTAGAGTTTGCAGCACTCGCTTTTTGCTCACTGTACCTTTCACAGATGGGAAATACCCATTTGTATATCAGTGTTTGGAACCATGACTGAAATTGTGGGGCAGGATGTCCCGTGCACGATGCTATGTGGCATGTTGAGTTGGTCACCAGGTATACCTAAGAAGTACAGTAAACTGTTAGCTTCTTGTATGATAGTAGCTAGGAGATGCATCCTGATGAAATGGACCTATGCTTCCTCTCCAGAGACAAATGGGTGGCTAAAGGACCTAATCCGGCTGAGTGACACTGATAAAGACTACGCTGCCCTGTGTGGGCCGCAGGACAGGCATAAGTATATCTGGGGTCCATTGACAGTTATTTGATGGCGAGGGATGTGGAACTGGAATGAAGGAGGGGTTGGGATGCCAGGGCACGTTTTCTCACCCTGCCGATGTGAGCATGAGGAGAAGATGACCATAATAAGGTTTGCCATATGTGCCCTGGGGCTTGCACGATATTGTATGTTGTTAACTTGCAGTTGTGCTTGTATTTTCCTGATGCAATTGTGATATGGTCTGATGTGGAGATGTGAACCAATTAATAAAGAGATGTTTAAAAAAAAAATGTAACCTGCATATATAATTTGCGAAGAGATTGCAATTGTATAATTGTATGTTTGTGGCAAAATCGGATTTTAGTTAAAGTAACTGTGGGAGGTTTTTGGACATTGTAAAACTCACCCCATGAATCTGACCTAATTTTCCTGAAAACCAACCAGCTGAGAGCGAGGCGGAGACTATCACTCTTGTCCAATCCCGTTGTTAGAGGCTTGTTTAGTTAAGCCTCCCCGAGTCATATACTTTGATGATGTCACTAGGCATTATAAATAAGAGTCCCTGACAAGACTTTAGACAAACACACACTCTTCCTGATTTTCCTGCGCTGGCATCCTGTTCTTGTTCCATCCATCAAGATTCCAGATCCCAACTGCAAGGCCAAAACATTGCTGACCCTACTCCAGGGCCCACTGCAAAACCCAAGCATTGCTGATCCTGCTCCAGCAAGGCCTCAATTCTGAAATCCCACTAAAATTCCCAAATAACCAAAGGGGAAAGCTGTGGTGTTTTTGGGAAGCATCCTGATACCGCATGCATCCTGCTTTCATGCCATCCACTTGAACTGTAGTATCTGGAGACCCGAATTGCCAGTCCAGTGCCATCCGGTGACCAGAACTGCCCAGCTGTTTGCCAGGCGCCCTGCCATGTAGTGACCAGAACCGATGACGGTCCAAAATCCCAAACAAATGTGGACTGTTAGTATCATCCCTACCCCATCTAAACCCATAGCCTGTCTTGCCTTGGTCCTTATCCCCACTCTAAGTCATCCTATCCTTATCCTGATAACTTGTCAAACTATCAGAATTATCCGTGCAACCTTGCCCTTGATTTCTAGTGTTAGCACCACGTTTCTCTTCATTTCTGTCTTGTATAGATCCTAAGTCATTAGCGATATTGTGTTTAAATAAATAAATGTTCCCTTAAGAAAAGGGGTACACTGCGTGAAGGGTTACAACTGCAGCGTAACTTTAATATTCACGGGTGGCGTTCCTCTTTTCTTAGCCATTAAATCTAGTTTAAGTAAGATTTGCCTTTCAATTTTAAAACTGATTCCTCTTTTCACTGCTCTATTTTCCTAAAAACGAACCTCACTCTACCTTCCATATCTCTCTCAATTTACCAGCTAGAGACTTACTTTCACTTCCATATTGTACCTGGAATATACCTCTATTCCCATCCAAAGTACTGCTCTCCAAATCAGTGTATTTCACCCATTTATATTAAAAAACGTTTGGGTAATTTCAGGCGGGAATTGAAAAATGCAAGTTTCCAACGTGTCATTTTGCTGCAATCTGTTTTAAACTTTCCACTCATTTCGAACTGTATGCTCTTGGTAATCCATTCTTTGTGATTATTAGTGTCTTTCCATTGTTGCTTTAGTGAGGAATTATATTTGCTTCAAGGTTTTTAACACACATTAATTATTTATTTGTCCATTTCCGAGTGTCATTTCATAACATTGCAAGGGGTTTAAATCCGTTTTTCTCTCTTATTTGGGGAGGGGAGGACAGATTTAGATCCTGTTTCCTATCTCTCATTCCTGATTACCTGCTGCTTCTGTTATCCACTCCAAATTGATTATTTGTGGGTTGAGGGACATTGCAGGGGGAAATTCTAACTTGGGTGCTATCCTTCCTAAACCAAAAAGTGCTCCTATTCTGCTGTGCTGTGTATGTGTTTCACTAGAAGGTTAAAAGCATTGCTCACATTCTCATTGTAATTATCACCCCATTGGTGATTGCTGCTCCATATTAACCAGTGTATGATTTCTTTTTAAATAAAGAAATATTGTATTTTACCAACCAGCCTGGTTCATGGTCCATTGTGACCCAGGGTATTTGAAAAGGGGGTGTGATGAGTGGTGTACCATCACAATATTGAATCAAAATAAAAAGATAAGCATTTCAGTCGTGCACTGCATACTAGGCCGAGACCAAGGTGTGTGTCGCCTGATTGAAATCCTTAACAATAGGATTGGCGATAGGTGACAAAACGTTTTACTTTCTTGTTGACACTGGGGCGACTAGGTCATGCATTAGGGAAGGAACAATTAAATTGTCAGGCGATGCCATGAAAACTCAGGGATTCTCTGGGGCTCGAGAAGTGGTTCCTTTTACTGATAACATCTCACTATCTAGAGGAGATCACAACTTATCACTCCCTTTGCTTTACTCTCGACAGACACCTGTAAACATAGCGGGATGAGACATCATGAGCAGACTAAACATGACCATTTCATTCACAGATAAGGGCATAGTGTACTCAACACCAGGCATACACATGTTAAATGTAAAACAGATTGTTCAAGCTTATTGTAGACGCATGGTACAGAGCGGGGTGCCAGTGGACGCACAGATGTTTCAATTTGGGACTGACATCGCCATTGCATGGATGCCAGGCATTGCAGGAAGAGTGTGGTGAGTACTAAACGAATATCTTTTCAGGCCAGAAACACCATTGGATGAGCCAGAGGGAACGATAGTGTCCATAGAAATTGAGGCAGTGTTGGCAAGGGAGGATTGGAGTGCAGTACATGCAGTGGATGACACTGGGAGGGCATGGAGAGCAATAATTGCAGTTGCAGAAGGGTGCAGGCTGACAACAGTGACAGATGATTAACTATTTGGAGAAGAGAGACAGGAATTGGAGATGGTGTTCGAAATGAGTATATCAGACTGGTTACAGATACATTAGAGGGAGTTACCACAGAGAATGGCTATGGCGCTTGAGGCGTCACCTTCATTCTGGGAGGAGGACATGACCAAGGTGCCCAGCAGTTTACGGACCACAAGTCCTTATGACATGGGCTGCATAAAGAACATAGGGGGAGTAAAGATTAAACTGAAGCCAGGAGTGATTTTACCAAGGGTGATGCTATACCCCCTAACCAAAGAAGCAGATGAGGGCATTTATGAAACAATTTCAGCATTGATTGACAGAGGCATTCTGGTACGGTCAGAATCTCCATGCAACACATCAGTGTACCCTGTGCGCGAGGCCAATAGGGGGTCATGGCCTTTTATTCAAGATTTAAGACCTCTTAACCACATTGTAGAAGCAGAGTATCCTGTAGCAGCAAACCCGGCAATGATTTTGTGCGGCATTCCAGCAGAAGCCACATGTTTCATGGTCATTGATTTAAAGAATGCATACTTTTCAGTGCCATTACACCCCACTCACAAGATTTGACCAGCTTCATTTACTGAAACCAAAAGTGGAAACAAACTTGTTTACCACAGGGGTACTGCGAGTCACCATCTATCTTTAACAGAGTGATACAGATGGATCTAAGCAACATAGAGACAGAAAGCACAGTTCTACAGTATGTAGACAACATTTTGATTTGCAGTGAGACAGAAGACAAATGCAGAAGGGACTCAGTGCACATGCTGACAGTGTTAGCTGACAAGGAGCACAAGGTCGACAAGGCCAAACTACAGTATTTCCAAAAGGAGGTGCTGTACATTGGACAGATGATATCAAAGTATGGCCGACACATAGCCTCAAAGAGAGCAGAGACAATACACAAGACACCCCAGCTCATGACAGTAAGGGAAATGCAACAGATCTTGTTGGTTGTGCAATTACTCCAGAGCATGGGTCTCTGACTATAGCACATACACCAGGCCACTACTAGGTGCACTGAAAGAAGCACAAAGGGGAACAAAGACACTGACATGGACCACAGAGATGACTGAGGCATTTGAGGAGCTGCAGGAAGCTATAAGCACTGCGCCAGTGTTAGGGACCCCTGACTACAAAAAGGAATTGTTCTTATTCTCACGCACAGATGGTGTAGTGATAAAGGTGGTAATAACACAGAAGACAAGCATGGGCCATAAGTCAATTGCTTATTACAATGGACAGCTTGACCCAGTGATGAGAGGACATTATCTGTGTGACCAATCATTGGCAGCTGCAGCCTTCGCAGTGGAAAAATCACCAGCAGTGACAATGGGGTGCACCACCACATTGTATGTGGAACACGCCCTCTTTACGATACTCCATAAGCCAAAGAGCACATTGACCGCGCAGAGAGCATCAGGATATAAGGTAATACTATCAAATGTAGGATGTAAGATAGTAAGGTGCAAGACTGTAAATCCAGCATTATTTTTGGCAGATGTCCTCAAGGCAGGAGACTATGCACATGACTGTACAAAGAACATAGAGATGTTCAGTGAGACACGCAAAGTTGAGGAAGATGCACTTGAATGGGGAGGCGTGCTGTACATTGACGGTTCGTCAACAATTGATCAAACTGATGGGATCAGACATACAGGTACTGCAGTGGTAAGACTGAAGGAGGACGGGACAAGCGAGGTGGTTGTGAGTGCGCGACTACCACCCCATTATGCAGCACAGGCAGTAGAACTAGTGGCTCATATATTAGCACTAGAAAACAGAGTAGAGAAGTATATGACCATTTATTCTGACTCTGCCTACGTGACGTCAACAGTACACTCAGGATTGGCGCGATGGCTCAGAAGGGGGTTCAGGAGATCAGACGGGACCCCAGTGCGGCATGCACTATTATTGGGCAAATTGATTGAGGTGATTGCATATCCAAAACAGGTAGCACTATTGAAGTGCCAGGTCCACACAAAGGGGGAAGACCCGATCTCAAGAGGAAATGAAGCAGCAGATTATGAGGCAAAGAGTGCGGCATATTTTGGGCAATTGTGGGAACTGAAAGAGAGACCAAAGGCTCCGGGAGGAGTGAGGAACATGGTAATGAGGGAAGATTACAAGAGAGACACTGATTATGTAACTGCATGGGGCTGCACCCCAGGAGGAGAAGGAGCTGTGGGTAAGGAGAGGAGGCTCCATGTCTCCAACAGATGCCTTGTGGTGACAGAACAATACAGGGAAAGTAGTAATGCCACTAGCATTTCTGAAGACAGCATTAGCACAATTGCATTATCCAACACACACAGGGAAGGAAGTCATTGCTACACGCATTGGAGAAACATGGTTTTGCCTAAATTTGAATGAACATGTAGCAGATTTGCTTGACCTGCCAGCAGTTTACAGCAGGCAGATGGGGAGCAAGTGGATATTGGTCATATTGCCTAAGACCCGCCCACCTGGTGCCTTCCTGGTTGCTGCTATTTTTCCCCACTTAGCAAGTCCTGCCCACCTGGTGCCTTCCTAGTTGCCGCTCTTTTTCCCTACTTAAGGAGCCCTCCAGCCTATTTTCCTTTGCACATGGGGAGCAGGTGCAACTGGATCTTGGTCACCTGGCCAAAGCCCTGTCCACCTGGTGCCTTCCTGGTTGCTGCTCTTTTTCCCCACTTAGCAAGCCCCGCCCACCGGGTGCCTTCCTGGTTGCCGCTCTTTTTCCCTACTTAAGGAGCCCTCCGGCCTCTTTTCCCTTGCAGATGGGGAGCAGGTACAAGTGGATCTTGGTCACCTGGCCTAAGCTCCGCCCACCTGGTGCCTTCCTGGTTGCCGCTCTTTTTCCCCACTTAGCAAGCCCCGCCCACATGGTGCCTTCCTGATTGCCACTCTTTTTCCCTACTTCAGGAGCCCTTCAGCCTATTTTCCTTTGCACATGGAGAGCAGGTGCAAGTGGATCTTGGTCTTCTGGCCTAAGCCCCGCCCACCTGGTGCCTTCCTGGTTGCCGCTCTTTTTCCCCACTTAGCAAGCCCTGCCCACCTGGTGCCTTCCTGGTTGCCACTCTTTTTCCCTACTTACGGAGCCCTCCGGCCTCTTTTCCTTTGCAGATGGGGAGCAGGTGCAAGTGGATCCAGGTCATCTGGCCTAAGCACCACCCACCTTCTTAAACCTGCCTCTTCTTTCCATCTCTTAACTCTCAGATCAAGGGGGTCACTCGCCCGGGCATCCGAAGTGAAGGGCAGGCAAAGAGCTCAGACAGCAGGTAAGCATGCACCAACATTTGTTTACTACCTCTGTCCCCACAGGCCATCCCCATCCAGCTGGTCCCCCGTGATGTTCTCTTGTGCCCCCCCTTTCTCACACACAGGTGATGCCTGTTTTGCTTGATTCTTCTACCCTGCTCCCCTTCGCCCCCCTCTAGCCTACTTCTGCAGCAGTCTGTCCTGATACATTCTGGTTTCACCGTCTTGTGGCCGATGCTGGATTTGACTTTTATGGACTTCATTGATTCACGGTGCATCACCCTTTCTCATGGTGGCCCTGAATCATGGCGTTTCTATCTTCATCTTGTATCCAGGCATGCAACATTATGTGTTACTACTGACTTCTGCATTTGTATTTGTTCTCCCCTCTTGCTTCTCCACTCTTTTTGACTGCTTCCTCTGTTTTCTCCTCCTCTCCTTTTCTTCTTTTTCCTATCTCCTCCCCTCCTCCCCTTACTTTCTTCTATGCACTTACTCTATCAGAATTGTCCCTGGACCTAGTATGATAGCAACCTCGTCTGTCTCCTTCCCCCTCCCCTTACTTTGTTTTTTCCTCCCCAGCCCCTTCAGCACTATCTGAAATGTCGTCAGACCTAGTACGATAGTCGCTTGTTTTGTACCTCCCCTCCCTTTCTGCACCCCTCTCCTGCACCTTTTGTTTTCTCCGGCTATAGTAGAAATGTCATCAGGCCTAGTACGGTAGTCGCCTGTCTTTTTCCATTTCCTTCTCACCCTCCCTCTCCCTTCCTTATCTAAGTCTTAGCTCTTGCACTATCTGAAATGTCATCAGGCCGAGTACGATAGTTAATTTCACATCCTTACTGTTCATGGCCTGTAAGGATGTCATTGTATTTTACCTTGTTCCCTCCCTTGCATTGAAGCGCTTTGAAACACATTGTGTATAGGCACTATATAAATAAACTATCATATAATATCATATCATACTTTGAGAGTTGTGAGAGGAGCCACACCAAGACCTGTAGGCCCATTTCTGCATCTCCACATGGACTACGTGGACATGGTTCATGTTTGTCAAGGTTACAGCTACATGATAGTGGTTGTCTGCCGATTCTCTAGGTGGATAGAGGCGGGGCCCTGTTCACATGCTGACGCCCTCAGGGCAGCTAAGTTTCTGGCCAGGGAAGTTTTCCCGAGATGGGGCGTGTGTGAGATCCTGCGGTCTGACATCGGCCCTCACTTCGCCAATGAACTGTTTCAGCACATTACAACCTTGCTAGGCATCAAGCACAAATTCATCTGTGCGTAACACCCACAAGCAAATGGGGTGTGTGAACACTTGAATAGACTCCTAAAGGAGTGCATATCCAAAACTCAGCAGCGCACCAAGAAAAACAGGCTACATTGTTTACCTTTGGCCTTGTCTGAATTGCGCAATAAGCCAGAGTCCGGCCACCATTTAACCCCCCATGAGGTGGTGACAGGACGGTGCATGCATCTTCCCCTGGCTCCTCCCACAAGGGCATTGAATGATTGTGAGAACAGTGCAAATGTGTTAGGACAGGAAATGTATGAGTCCATCACTTCTCTGGTTTCTAGTGCTTTTTTTATCTCTCGCTAGATACAGCGGATCCAGGGGGGCCCAGAAGACGGCAAAGATATTGACAGCGACATACCACAAGACCATGACCTAAAGCATTCAGTGAAAGTGGGAGATAGTTTATTTATTTTATTTTACATTTTTAAAGCGCTCACACAGCCCGCAGGCATCGAGGCGCTGTTACAGGATTTGTTTGTTTTGTATTTGCGTAATTGTTTCTATCTTAGTTGCGAATTAATAACGCGCTTAAACACCCAGAGGTTTTTAAGTGCGGACCCGGGGATTGAATCTGTGTTGCTTCGTGTCATCTTGCTTCCAAGGCGCGCACATTGCCGCTTTGCTATGCGCCCGGGACAGATAGTATTCTCCTGCGTAACTTTGTGAGGCGCTGCAATGCGCCTCGTTTCACCGGCCATCACGTGGTTGAGGCCGTAGCAGACAGAAATGTTAAATTAGTAGGGATGTCCGTCTGGAATCACCTTCAAGACGTCAAGCCCTACAAAGCAGTGGCCTCACCTTACAACAAAATATCAGTGATCGACAGGGCCAACGTTCAGGACCTCGACGAACTACAAGTGTGTGCGGACCTCAACGAGTTAGGGAGACAAGGCCACCCCATGGTTCAATGATCCCAAGCAGCAGAGGCGGCCACTGAAGCACTTGTACATATTGATGAATGAAACACTGTCTGTTTGCTACTTTTCTTTTCTGCACACGCAGGTTGATGCGAGTGTTGTGGGGATTGTATAGGTTGTTATCCTGATGTTACCTCCCATCCATTACCCCGAGAGTTTTTCTAAACAGTTTGTGCACTACATAAGGAGACCCAGACGATTCAGAACACGATCCCCTGAAGTATACTATCTTGTCTTTGTAGAATATTTGGCCCAAACATACCCCCAACTTGAACACAGTGAATTCCCAGTATTGGCCATATTGAGAGACCCCTAAGTAAGGAAGGTCTGAGAGGAAGTCATCGCCTTTGCCGTCAGTGACTATTTGGTTCGCAGAGCTTAAGGGTACTGACAAATACTAACAAAGTAATGCTTTTTCTGCATGGGCAACTTTATCACCAGGCTGCAAGGATCAAGAAACAATAAAGAACATTATTATCATGGCATGTCCATTAATTCCCAGTGGCTTGATGGGATTTGTATTTTGGAAACTATATGTTGCTGTTAGCACTACTGCTGTACCCGATACTAACATTCCCCAGATCGGAGCAGGAGGAATGACCATGTCAGGTGGACGAGAAGACATTGCTGATAAGGTAAGGAGAGGTAAGTGCAGTGTTGACACAGACATGAAGGGAGTTGACATGTATCTCACACAGCATGAGAATCTAACAACATGTGGTATAAACACATGACCAATGTAGGTAAGGAAACCACCGGGGAGATTGGTTACATCTGCTCTTTAATCCCCTATGCCATGAGTGCCTCTAGAACGTTCATAGCAACTGAAATACCAGCAGCAAAAGCACAGCGCCTGATGTATCTTGCAATGGTACAAACATGAGGAATATTCAAAGGGAGGACAGCAACATTGAGATGGATGTCCAAAGAAACATTCCCGTATGAAGACAATTACATAAAGACATTAGACATGATGAACAATTACTGGCAGCTGCATGAAGGGTTGCAGTTCATAACTGATAGACCTGAGAAAAGAGAAACTAAGACTATTACACTGAAGGAATTGCCATGTCCCTGGACAAGAGTGAAGGAGATAGGAGGAGAGCCTGGATGCTGGAAAGGCCACATATATTAGTGTATGGACGAGTGTACACTAACAATGGATGGCAAGATGGAGTGGTGGGTAGCAAGGCCCTGCCACTAGCACAGTCATCAGAGAACAAGGTGCAGAAGGAAAATGATAAGTGCCTGAAGGAATGGGAATGCGAGCACAAAGTTGCTGACGTGGGTGGAGAACGAAGCTGGCCCAATTCCAGTAATTCCCCTAAAGACGCCAACCCTGTGCTATCAGAACAACAGCGATGTTGAAGTTGGTGAGAACGTAGGATGCAAGGCAATTGAACAACTTGCAGTAATGAGAGCAGGAACGACAGTTCTGATGGATCACTACTGTGCGTGCGGATCAAGGGCGTATGAGAAGTTGCCACCTGAATGGGGAGGAGTTTGCTCATTGGTTCATATCAACATGCCTTTGTTGGTTGTACCCAAGAAGGATGTAAAGCTTGATGACGTCCCAAAGATTGATAACAAGAGAAGGGAGAGATCGGGCAAGGTGGTAACAACAGCCCAGATAGAGAAGGCAGAGAAGCAGGACGGATTGAGCAGAGTGAAAAGAAGGGGGAATTACTTCTCAGAGGCATCCGAAATGGCACTGGATGCAATACCAGCAGAACATAGACTGTTTAGCAGAACACAAATGTTCTTTGCATCAATCATACCAGGAATATAAAGGTACACAAATGCCAACTGGTTACAGATCACTCGATGGGAGCTGATGGGAACAATTAACTGTACAGTGAATGGGTTCAACACCATTAAAGAAGAACTCCAGAATAGATATGTTCTGGATCTCCTCACAGCTATGGAAGGCAGAGTTTGTGCAAAGATCGGGAGTTCCTGTTGCACATTTTATACCAGCTAACGATGAAGATAACGGAACTCTCTCAGATGCAGTAGTGCAGTTGGCTCAGAAGCATGCAAAGATGGAAGATGAAGCACGAGGAACAGGGAAAGACAAGAGCTGGTTAGCGTATATATGGTCATGGATGCCATCATGGCTGTCAGACGGACTGAAGTTGATAGCAGGAGCACTCGTCCTGGGAGCAGCATCAGTGTGTGGGATCAAGATCTGCACAGCAAGGTCCAAGAAAACAGCAGAAGAGGCTATTGGAATGCAGATCCTGATGGATGTGAACATAGGATGAACATAAGATGAGATTGTTGCAGAACGAGACAAGTTGAGAGCGAAGATTGCACAGTGTGAACTATTTCCAGCAGGGACTATAAAGCTGGACAATCCACATGATCCAAAATTCTATGAAGGGAAGTGGGTTTGGTGCAACCCTGAAGGAGTATGCTGTTATATGCACTGGTCATTCGAAGACCACACAAACTATTATGGACACCTCAGAGAGAGGAATAACGAAGTTATGGCAACCCAGGGCAAAAGGATCATCATATAAAGATGTGGTCGACAAGTCGACCAGAGGGGGGACATGACATGGAAGAAGGCCAGAAGATACTGTGATCGGCCATACTATTTTGGACCAATTCCCAGTGCTCCAATGATCGATAAGTATGCAGAGAGGTACCCACTCAGCCCGGCCTACAGACCAGGTGTAGTACAAGCCTTACCTATAGTGGACGAAGAGCCTCAGACTGCAACTAAAGAGACCTCAATTGACAGTGCCGATTAAAGCACAGAGAAGCCACGCTACTGACGTTGTTAGAGACACCACTACCTAGCAGCGTTAGACAAGAAGCACACATACCATCCGCACATCGGGACACAAGCACACACTCGAATACATGAAAAACACAAGCGTACAGTTCTATAGTTAGAGGACAGATACATATACATACTGTCATGGCTTTTATTATTTTACCATTAGCTTAACACAGCAATGCAGAAACCACAAGAAGCAAGAAACCCAGAAACAAGCTTGCAGATGCTATAGGCAATTAACCTTATGGAACTGCAGGAGCACCTATCGGACCAGACACTGCCACTTGTGACTAACATATGGACAATATAGAATAGCACAAACATGTAGAAGCCACGTTATGGCGTCGCGTCGGAAAATTACAGCAGGCCACAGACCCTCAGCAAGAGCTGAACTGAGCTGAATTCAGGCTGAACAGAGATTAAACGTGTGGGACAAGACCCGCTGCCAAGGCTACCAGATACGAGTGACATTCCATTCCCTGAATGACAGTAACACTAGCTGCAATAAAGGAAAATAATTCTTCATAATGCAGAGCTGTAGAGCTCCAAATCATGGTCACTGAACACATGACAATGGACAGAAATCAGAGCTGGGAAAGAAAGCTGATCTCACACCGCCAGACAGAAGCTTGCAACAAAGATGTTACAATGTGAGACGAGTGTTGCACGAGATGAACAAGCACTCTCATAGTCTATGGTGGTACACACAAGTTACAATGCAGAAACATAGTTGTTCTTATTACATTGAGAAGGTACACCAAGAGCTGAGAACTTTTGTGGATCCCAGGCCGGGGGAGGTCAGCTCTAGCCAATCACAGTTCAGGCTCCTAGGAGTGGGTAGCAATGGGCAAGAACCAATAGTAAGACTCTCACACTGCAACATTGTTAGAGATAGCAATTTGGGGTTGGACAAGGCCAACCACCTGACATGCGAGAGCCAGTGGATTTACATGTATAGTGTCCACTATAGGTGGACTATTATTCAGTACCCAATCCAGTAGTTTGATAGGTTTTCTGGAGAGGGGCCCAGGTTGTGACGTCACTATGACTCAACTTTAGGACAAAACTCACCTGCGAGCCAGGAGACGTTGAGTGGTCCTTGGATTCCTTCTATCCTTGTACTGATCCCTGTTGGTTTTGGCTGTAATAAACTGCAGTTTGAACTTGCTGTCTGGCTGGGTCTACGTTCCTTTTGGGGAAGGTGTTGGGCCTTCCAAGAGTCCGCAAATTCCTAGTAGCCCTCAAATCTACCTGGGAGTTTAAACCCAACAACAACTTATCCAATCGTATTAAGTTCAAATTTGGAAACACACATCATTCTAGGAGTAGATCTGATCATAATCCGCATTTAAATTCTTTTGATAGCCTGGACGAACATAGAGACAAATCCAGATATCCTATCAAGCAAATTGATCCAGAGGGGGTGGTCTAGATTTGATCATATATATATTCATTAACTCATCACTTGCTTCTAAAATTCTGCATTCGAAAATTGGCCCTATTATTATATTTGATCATGCACCAGTTCTCACTGTTCTTGAATGGGAACCCCAACTCCATTTTTCTTCTCGATGGAGGTTCAATTCTTTTCTATTGAATGATCCTTCTTTTATTCAACATATTAATGATTTCTGTACTGAATGTTTCATCTATATTAATCCAATTGACACCTCTGGCTACAATAATTGGGACGCATTTAAAGCTACCCTACGAGGTTTCATTATACATTTGGTGCATTTAAAAAGAAACAAAAATAATAAGCTGTCTCAAGACTTACTTCACACAATCAAGCAACTTCAATCCTCATATTTTAATCAACCCACTGATGCTACCTTTAAATCCCTCCTTTCAAAGTGTATTGAATTAACAAATACAATACAATACAAAGAAAGCATGCTCTCTCTGTTGAGAACAAAAGCTAAATTGTATGGTGGATCTAATAAGTCTGGTAAGCTATTAGCTTCTTATCTCAAAAAAAGAAAGGAAAAAACTATTATTACATCTGTTATCAATCAACAAGGTACTAGAGGTACAAGTCTGCAACAAATGAATAATTCTGTTTTAAAAATGTTACTCTTAACTTTATTCTTCTGATGGGACTATTCTTAATGACAATATACTCAACTTTCTACATAATAACAAGAAAATTACTGATAATCCTGTTGATCGCTCCTTTTAAATGCTCTTATATCCTTACAAGAAATTCAAAAATCTATTCTTGATCTTAAAACTGGTAACGCTCCTGGGCCTGATGGCTTCCCTATTGACTTCTATTGCTCCTTTTCAGCTATTCTTTCTCCTAAACTCCTTCAGTTATTTAACCACTTTTTAAATCTTGATCAAAGCCTAGGCACCTGTGTAGAAGCTCTTTTAATCTTATTCCCTAAACCCGACAAAGACCCTTCTTATTTAAAAATTACATTTTCTCTTATAAATTCTGAATTTAAGATTCTTGCCAAACTTATTGCTAAGAGACTAGAAGCCATAATGCATAAACTTGTTAATGTGGATCAATCTGTCTTTATTAAAGGTAGATATGCTTCTTCTAATACTAGACTTCTTTTTAATGTTCTTGCTCATGCACTAAAATTATCTGACCCTCTTATCCTTCTCACACTTGATGCTGAGAAAGCTTTCGATCGAGTCTCTTGGCCCTTTATGTTTCAATCTTTATCATGGCATGGAGTTAGCCCTACATTCTCTAGATTAATTGCACTTCTTTATTCTTCACGATCTACAAGACTGTTTATAAATAATACCTTTTCTCAATTGTTTCCCATATCTCGCGGGACTAGGCAAGGCTGCCCTTTATACCCATTACTATTTATGCTAGCTCTAGAACCCTTCCTTCAAAGCATTACTTTCAATGGCAATATCAAGGGAATTATTATAAAAAAACATCTCTATCAAATTCTCTGCCTATGCGGATGACATTCTTCTTTATTTACCTGAAGCCTCCACCTCTATCCCAGCACTTATGGCTTGTATTGATCATTTTTCTAGAGTCTCTGGCTACAAACTAAATGTTGATAAATTGGAAATGTTGCCATTAACCAACTCTTGCATAAGGTAAAATATTCCCTTATGTTGAATGAAGTAGTGCCTTTCATCTATTAAATATCTGGGAATCCCTATAGTTAAAGATATTACTTCTACCCTAACTTTAAACCAAAATATAATTTTAGAAAAAATAAATGCTTATATCAATAATTGGTCTCCTCTATTTTTGTCCTGGTTGGGTCGTCTAGACTCCATCAAAATGACACTTGGACCAATTATCCTCTATTATCTTTTTATGATTCCATTACTCTTATCAACTACCCTTTTTTTAAAAAAATTGATAATCTTTTGTCTAACTTTCTCTGGAATAATAAAACTTCCAAAATTATTTTTAATAAACTCAAAGCAAATAAAAATAATGGGGGCGTGGGGTAATTTCCCAGATTTTCCCAAATATCAGAGATCCTATTTATTACGACAAGATCCTATTTATTATGAAAAATCATTTTATTTCAATTCAACTAACCTAATTTGACAGATGCCCCTACCGGGATCAAATTAGAATTTAAATGTATAGTCCCTTTCTCTTTCTCTCATTTCCTTCAGACATCTTCATGGCCTGGTATTAAAAAACTCCCTCTTTTACATTCCTTCGAAAATGCTTGGAATAGCCCTATTATCTTGCCAGTTCATTGTTCAAGCTGCCTCCAATGCCTTCTTATGGTTCAACAAATGCTTCCTGTTCACACCTAAACATGATGTGCTGCAAAGACGGTATTCTGCTGGAATTTTCCTGGTTACACACCTTTTTCTAAATAATTTGCCTATACCTTTTCCCCAAGTATGTGCTTGTTTCAAGCTCAATCATTCTGACCACAAGACTTATATCACCTTCGTGAACTTAATTATAAAAGCTATTCCTTCTTATTGCCAAAACACCCCTTCTAAATATACAGAATTAATACTATGTTCTTCTTCCACTAAAGCTTCTAAATTATATTATATTCTCAACCAACCCAAACAAAGTAACTGTCCCACATCTAAAGCTACTACACAATAGGAATTAGATTGGGATCTGCTAATTTTGCCAGATATTTGGGCAAAGATTTGGTAACAATGTTTTTCCACGTCTGTTGCTGCTAACTTAACACAATCACACTATTTCATTTTACATAGAGCTTACCTAACACCACTCAGGATAACAAACATTTCCAATACTATCCCAAATATATGCTGGTCTTGTAAATCCCCATCTGCTGATTTCATTCAAACTATATTAAAGTGCAAATGTGTGTTCTCCTTTTGAGAAATAATGTGGAACTGTTTATAAAATATGTTTTCATTTCAAGAACCATTAACGTTATTCAATTTAATGATTGGTGTTTTAGTGGATCATTTTATGACTTCTATCCCTTCACCAATTTCTTTGTTTATATTGCTTCCATCTTATTGCTTCAACCTGGAAAAGTTCACAAAAACTGACATACAATCTTTGGTGGAATACCATTTGCTCTTTCCATAGAATTGAAAACATGTATGCTTTGTCTTGTAAAAAACTACCCAAATGTAATGCCAAATGGAATATCTTTATATCATACTTAATGTAAAATACTAATCTTACTTCGAATTGTGCTAGCCCCCAACCCCTCTTCTTTCCTTCTGTGATGTATTGATTGTTTATTTGTATAAAGCCTATACACAATGTGTTTCAAATCGCTTCAAGGGGGAGGGAACATGGGAAAATAAAATTACATTCTTACAAGTCCTTGAAACAATTTAGAATGTGAGAAAATAACTATCATAATTAGCCGGACGACATTTGTGATAGTGCAAGTGCAAGGAACAATTAGGGAGAAGCTGGGAAGGGAAATGAGACAAACCAGCAGTAACATTATTATGCCTGGCAACATTTGATGTAGTGCATGAGTGTACAAGAGGAGGGTGGAGTGGGGGGTGTGGAGTGAAGGAGAAGGAGAGGAACAGAACAATCAACTATAATAATAGGTAAGATGACGATACAGAATAGTGCTGGGGGAATGGGAGGAAGACAAGGAGGGAAAGGGGAGAGACAGACAAGCTGCTATCTAAGGTCACAGGACAAATGATAAGAGTAAGTGCTAAAGGACATAAAAGGGGGAGGTGGAGGAGGAGAGGGCAGGTGGCTGCAATAGGCAAGCAGCTACAATTACTATGCCTGACGGCAATTGGGGTAGTGCCAGACTATAACAAGACAAGGGAAGGGAGAAAAAAGAGGAGGGGAGGGCTGGTGGAAGGAGAGACCGGCAGCAAGATTACTATGCCACAAAAACTGTGTGTCTAAGTTTGTCTTGTTCGCCTCCCCTGTCAGTCTTATACCATTTATTTTTAAATTTGTTTATTGGCATTTTCATTAGTTTCAGATACATGATGTTCAGATATGCCTTACACATATAGCAATAGCAATGTATTTTAAACTTAACATTAACAATATACAAACAATATTAACTGTCTCCTTGTTTAATACACATCTTATAGTGTCACTTGTCCCAGAGGGAGGGGGGCTTGAGGGGGAACTATCTGGCAACATCAGAGAGGGGGGGTTCCCAGAGGGCCTCCATCTTCCACAGCTCCTCCACCTTAGCTGGCCTTGGCTGAGCTGTGAGCGGCCATAGCTTGAGTTCTTGATTCAGGGGGCTTATCCTCAGAAGGGTGAAACATGTGTCTGGTGAGTTCTTCCATGCCTCAAGCGCCATACTGGAGTCATCAGTGGACCTGGCAACGCATTCCTCCCATGCCTTGGTCTCAGCTAGCACCCATCGCTCCGTCTCATTGTGCCATAGCTTGTATTGTGGTCCTGCAGGTTTTTTCCAAGCCATTGCGATAGTTCTTTTGGCCAGTATGCACGATATGTCCATGAGTCTTACCGCATGTTTAAGCTTAGCTAGTCTGGGATATGTTCCTAGGAGGCACTCCTCGGGTGTCCATTTGTATTTGTTCAAGCCTGCTTTTTCACAAGTCTGTTTCACTTTGTCCCACAAAGACCCTGTTTTGGGGCATTCCCACAGCATTTGGATCAAATCTGCTTTTTCCCCCATGCACCAGGTGCAGGTTGGTTGTGCCTGCTGATTACATTTAGCTATTCGGCATGGGGTCAGGTAAGTTCTGTGTAGTACATTTAGCTGAATCTGTCTGAATCTATGATTCCTGGATACCTCTTTGGGGAATATAAGAGCTCTATTCCACTCCTCCTCTGTCATTTCTCTGCCTATGTCCACTTCCCATTTGTTTTTCATTTCCATGCTCCGGGGATGAGGTGTATCGCTCAGATGGCTGTATATTTGAGATATTGGTCTGCAGCCCTCTCCTAAATTGTACAGCAGTGTTAGGAATGGGTCTGTGTCTGGTTCTTCAGGCCATGTGTCCCACTTGTGTCGAGCTATGGTACGGAGTCTTTGATACCACAGAAATTGGCCGGTGTGGATACCTTCCTTCTCCTGCAGCGAGGTGAACTCTTTAAAAGTGCCCTCATCGTACAGGTCTCCCCAGGTGTAGACCCCCTCCCTCTCCCATAGTCTGATTTGTTTCAAGTCTGAATTTCTTGTGCATAGGTCTGTGATCAGTGGTACTTCCAGGGCGTAGGGGCTCTGCGAGTGGGTAAGCATTTTCACTCTGCGCCAGATTTTCCTCACCAGGTCAGCCAGAAAGGGTATGGTTCCCAGTAGTTGTGAAGGTGCCCAGATCAGTTCCTTCAGTTGGAACAGAGGGATCATGGCTTGCAGCAATGGCATTTCTGATGTGGGTTCATCAGCTAGCCATTTGGTCACAAAACTAAGCTGTGCTGCCAGATAGTATTTTTCCAGATTCGGAAGTTGAATTCCGCCTTGTTTGTATGGTAAAACTAACGACGACAGCGCTATCCTGTGTCTGCCTTTCCCCCATAAGAACTCTTGCACTATTGTCTCAAGCAGTCGGAAGAAGGGCTTGTGGATGTAATAGTGTACATTTTGGAACCCGTAAAGGAATCGTGGGGGGACAATCATTTTGACTATCGAGGCCCTGCCCATCATCGATAGGGGGAGTTTCGCCCAAAAGTTCATTGATTTGCGCAGAGCTGGAAGTGCTGCCTTTGTGTTGAGTTCATGCATTGGCGCAGGGGTGTGCATTATGTGCACTCCGAGGTACCGGAATGACGTAGTCTGCACCTTGATCCCCACTGCAGGGAGTGCCTACTTGTCCATATTTTTCAGGGCCGCCAGGGGGAACAGGCAGGACTTCAACTTGCTAAAGTGTATCCCAAAGACCCTAGAATAATTGTCCAAAACTTTGAGCATGGTTGGCACATTGAAGTGTGGGTCTTTGACATATATGAGAACATCGTCTGCATAAAGTGAGATGATGTGGTCCACGCCTCCCAGCCTTATGCCTGCATTGAAGAACTGCTTTCTAAAGTAAATGGCTATGGGTTCCAGTCCTAATATGTACAACATTGGGGATAATGGGCAACCCTGTCTAGTCCCTCTGCATATGTCCCAGGCCTCCGACACATGCTTTCCAGATTTCACCCTTGCTCTAGGCTTAGAGTACAGTAAGTTAATTCATCTAATAAACCCAGGTCCAAAGCCGAATTCCCTGAGCACCACCACAAGCCACTCCCAATAAATGGAATCGAACGCTTTTACTGCATCAAGAGACAACAGTGTGTATGAGTCCTCATCGTTGTTGGTTTGTGCTATAGCATGTTGCAGCCTGCGCAGGTTCATGGATTTATTGCGGCCCGGTACAAAGCTGCTCTGGTCAGTGTGTACTATATCTCCTATTATTCTGGACAGTCGCTTAGCTAAAATTGTGGTTAAAATGTTCACATCATAGTTAAGCATCGCAAGTGGGCGATAGGAGTCACATTGGTCTGCCGGTTTATTGGGCCAAAGAATCGGGACCACAAGCGTCTCTCTCATGCTTTCGGGCAGTATCCCTTCTTCGTATGCCTCTTGGTAGACAGCGTGTAGTAGGGGGGTCAAGGAGGAATTGTATGTTTTATAGAACTCTGTAGTTAGCCCATCAGTGCCAGGGGCCTTACATGTGGCCAAGGATCTGATAGCTTCGGTTATATCTTCGGGTGTGATTTCTGCTTCAAGGGAGTCGGCTTGTTCAGGGGACAATCTGGGAAGCCCTAACTCTTCCAGTGTTTCTATCAACTGTTCTTGGGGGACCTGTTCCTCATGGGAGTATAGGTGTGCGTAAAAACGTGTGAAGGTATCATTTATGCTCTGTAGTGAGTAGTGCATGTTCTCATCTTCGTCCTGTAATGAGGTGGTGGAGTGTCTGGGGTGCTCCTTCTGGCAGAGCCAGGCCAGTAACCTGCCCGGTCTGTCTGCCTCTACGTGTGCTCTATTTGTTTTGGCAGTATAGTCGAACTTTTCTAGCCTGCTCCACGCATTTGTGTTCCTCTCTCTAAGCTTCTTAAGCTCTGCTTCCCCCTGTTAGGTGTTTCTGGGAGTGGCTTCCAGCCTTTCAATTTCCCGCTCCACTTGATCTAATTCTTTTCTGAGCAACCTCCTGATGCCCCCTGCCTTTGCAATGATTTCTCCCCTGGCCACTACTTTCAGAGCATCCCACACTGTGCTTATGTGTTCTACACTGCCCATGTTAACCTCTAGATAGCCATCAATAGAATCTCGTAATTCCTCCCTGAAGGCTGGGTCCTTCAGGGCTTCCCCAGGCATTTTCCACATGGGGATCGGGGTCTAGGTCCCTTGTGATTCCATGTCACCAAGAGTGGGGAGTGTTCAGAGATGGTCCTTCCCAAGTATTGTGCCCCATCCACCCGGCACAAGTGTTCCCTGCCTATAAGGATATAATCTAATCTTGTGTGTAGATTGTGCAGGGACGAGTAGTATGCGTATCCTCGTGTTTCTGGGTGCTTTTCACACCACGTATCCAACATGGCGGCCAGAGCTGTCGTTGCTGTCGATGGGCCCTTTAGTTGGGGTCTGGACCTATCCAGCATCGGGTCGTGCACACAGTTAAAATCTCCTCCCGAGATGAAAAGGCTGTTCCTATATTGTGCGACTCTGGGCTACAGTGAGTTCAGGTATGTCGGTATATTATTATTAGGGAGATATGAGTTCATAATGCATATTGCTTCCTGTTCAATGAATCCCCATATTATAACAAACCTACCCTCCAGGTCTATCTCTGACTTGACCACGCGGAACGGGAGCTCTGGGTGGATCCAGGTGTAGACTCCTCTTGCATATTTGGAATAAGTAGTGCCAAATCCCTTTCCCCCCCCAATGCGTTGGATGTTTGGTCATATAGTCTACTGTTCAGTGGTTCTCCTGCAGCAATGCTATCATCACCCCTTTTCTGTATAGGTAGGTTTTAATTCTGTTTCTGCGGAGGTAAGTACTCAAGCTTCTCACATTCCATGTCATTATGTTTATTGTGGTCGTGGTCATGGTGGTTCAATAAGGGTTTCGCTGTCGTCCTGTTTCCCCTTCCCAGCTGCCCACGGGCTTGGTCCAACTATCAAGGATTCGGCCTGCGTTTGGATTGGGGCTCGGGCCCCTCCCTTCCCCCACTCCCCTCTTTCTCCCCCATCAATATCATCTGGAGATTTACCAACAATAGTAACCTTCATTCGAGTGAATGGGAACAGCAAACTTTTCAACTTTGAACTGCCCCCAGCAGTTGCCTCAAACTTGCAGCGGTCGGGGGCACCCAAGCCTTTTGGGCCTTTCCAGGCCTCCCGGTGCGGGTAGTGTGTTGGCACTTGGCCTACACATGTTCCGGAGGGGTGTGTTGACGTCGTCATCGCACGCATGGGTCGGTGCGCTCCTGCCCGTTGTTGCTTTCGTAGTGCTGTAAATCTTAATGCGGTCCGATGGTTCATTCTTTAGTTGTGCGAGCCTTGATCATTTTTCTGTTGCATGGGGTATTCAGTGGTCTGTGACCTCCTTCGCCATTCCTTCCTTATCATCTGCGAGGTTGTTGTCTTCAAGCCACATATTTGCTGCCGCTGAGGTCTCTAGGAAGATGGCTTTCCCTTTATACAATACTTTAAGGCACGACGGGTACATTAGCATGTACCTGAGGTTGAGCTTGCGTAGCCTTGCTTTCACCGGCACAAATGAATTCCTTGCCCGTTGCACCGCGGGGGTATAGTCTGGGTAGATGACTATTTTGGCATCATGTCTCTCGATTTCCCCGCCTTCTCTCGAGAATCTCAATATTGTCTCTCTGTCGCGGAAATGTAAGACTTTTGTGATGATTGGACGCAGGCGCAAGCCCGGAGGAGGTCTTTTCTGCCGAGACCTGTGGGCCCGTTCTATAGAAAATCCCTGGGTCAGTTTGCCGGCCCCAATTTCCTGCAATAGCATTGTCTCTATGAACTCTGTTGGGTCCGGGCCCTCCATATCTTCCGGGACCCCCAGGATCCGAATATTGTTGCGGTGAGCGCGCCCCTCTGCATCTTGTAACCGCACTTCCAGCCGCGCTACTTGCAGTTCAAGTTCCTGGACCTTAGATTTGAGTTCTGTTGTGCTGCCAACATTGTCCTTCAGTGTGGCCTCCGCTGTGGTCACCCTTTCAGTGAGGTTGCGGGCGTCCTGTCTGATCAGCTGCATGTCCGACTTGATTTCATCTATTCTGGTTTCAATGGACGTGCGTAGCGCTGCTATGGCCTGCAGCACTTGCATGTTCGTAGGGTCGTCTTCTTGGGTCGTTGGATCTTCTGTAGCCCTTGCGTCCTGTTGCTGCTTGGGCCTAACCGGTGTGAAGGAGTCCATTGTTACGGTTTTCGGTTTACCTTTGGGGGTGACATCCCTTGTCTCCGGGGTTTTCCCAGCCCCTCACCTTATTATGGGGAAAGTTGCCCGGCACTGATGCAAGGTCAATGGCAATCTTGTCTGGATTGAGTGGTTGCTAGGTCGCTGGCCGTAGATGGCTGTACTGTCCTTTCGTTAGCATGTGTGCCTGCAATCGTAGTGTATCAGAGCAGCGGTGACCCTGTTCATTGTTTCATGTCCGGGCATTCGTGTTGTCAGTCCCCTGCTGACTGAGTCCCCTTTTCTGCAGGTCTGAGGTGTGTTGGCCAGCAGTCTTTCACAGGGCCCAAAGCGTCGTGTGGAGGGCTGGTTCTTGTTGTGGCTTGTCACCTATGGCTCTGCTTCTCCCCCGCTCGCGGTTGAGGCCATCCGTTAAATGTTGGCTCAAAGCCTGGGATCAAGCACACAAGTTGCTGCATGTCGGACAACGTTCAGGCGCAGTGCCTTTTCTTTCGTAGTGCACGTTAGTTTCTCCATGCCGCCCCAGGCCTTCCAGGTCGCTCCTGAGGCTTACTGCCCTGATGCTCGATAGGCCGCCCCGTGTCCGAAAGGCTGTGGCGGTATGCCGTATCAGCCGTCAGTGGGGAGCTGCAGGCCCCCAGGAGTCCCAGTCTGGGGCTTTGGTGTGAGCCATCTCCAGGCCGCCTCCCCGGTGCCTCCTCTGTGCCCTCGGCAGGTCCTTCAGGCCAGCAGTTCCAGCAGGGTTTGCCCCCGGCCCCCTCCCCGTAGGTGCTGCTCGGGCTCCTCTTCCCCGCTTCACAGATAGGGCCCGGCTGGATGGTGACCGCTCTCGGCGGCCGCGTGCAGTGGTCCCGTCTCAGCGTCTTCTTTCCTCTTCGGGGCTTTCCACCTCCCGGCGCCGTCCCCGCCGCGGTTCGTGGTCTAGGAAGCGGAGACACAGGCTGCAGTCGGCAGCGAGGATCGGTTCCCTCCGGGATGCCGTCGGTGCGCAGGGCTGGAAGTATCAGTCCGTGCTTTCCGCCTACAGAAGGTGATCCGTTCCGCATCAATGTGGTTTAGAAAGGAACCGCGGGCGCCGCCATCTTGCTGGGCGGGGGGTCTCCACTTTACCCGCTCCGATTACCAGCTGTTGCAGTCTGATTTTCACATAGGATCTTCGCGAGGGTAGGGAAACGGTTCTTCTCCACGCTGCTTCCTAATTTATGTTTATTCATCGGTTATAAAATGAACGGTTCGGTCCGTTGCAGGATCTCAGGCAGGAGCGCTGGCGAAGTCCGTCTTCATGCCATGCGCGCCGGCCACGCCCCCGTCAGGCTTATACCATACATGCCAACCCTCCCAATTTAGGCGGGAGACTCCTGACTTTTCATTGAAAAATATAGCTATTTTTCACGTTCCCCCGCCTAAAATAATTCCAGTGCCAATGTATTATTATGGGTAAAATAACGTATCCCCGATTTCTTACACTAAATCTCCCATAGGTCGGAATGTTGGTATGTATGTTATACCATCTTGCTAATATTTTCAATCGTATAAGCATTCGTTTGAAATACAATAATTGGTTTAACAACAATTTATTTTATCAACAAAAAAAGAAATGTTCTGTATTGTAGTAACTAAGTTTTATTAATCCTTCTATGTAACGCATATATTCTTTAATTAATTGTAATGCTTACAAATATTAATAAAACAGTATTTAACATTAAAAAAACCTCTAAATTGTCATACGAATACTGGAACTCTCACATCCTAAGGTCTTCGTAAAAAAATTGCCCATTCTAGTGACGGAGTTTCCCCCACCCCCAGCACATGACCAGGGCGACTTTTACGCTTCAAGGACTCCCTCGTCTTTCTCAGTTCATTCTTCCGGCTCCACTCTGGTCGACTTCCCCTCATCACGTGACCCGGTTGTTGTTTTGCGGCTGCGCAGCTGGAGCGACTGCAGATTATCCGGAAATGGTGGCGGTGGCTGGTGTGTCTGCGCCTGGTTTGGCGGACTGAGGAGTGCGAAAGGTAGAGTGCGGCGCCCCTGGAGGGAGGGGGCAATGGTTATCGGTTTCCATCCTCGACCTGCCCACCTTATGGGGCCGAAGGCATCAGCCACGCTGAGGCCTTGAAATCTGCTGTGTTCCCCGTGCCGGGTATCCGCCTGTCGTCGGGTGGGGAGGAGGGACTGCGCCTGTCACTTAAAATCTCCCCTGCCAGAGTCTAGGCCACGTGTTTCTTTCACCGTTTCCGAGACCGTCCCTCTGAAAGACTGTCAAGTGACATGTTACCTTCCTACACCCGGATGAAATGAAAATGCTTCTCTAATGAATCAGCGTGATGAAATCTCTCGCCTTATTCTGTGTCACCTCTTTCAACATTACTATTTCAGCATCGTTCGGTGGTGAAAATCAAGCATGCCTTGAACCCCATGTTAATCCAGTTGGTACCCTTTGCGAAACACTCGTGTAGTTCTCCTAAAAATCCCGTGTGTCTGTAGCTCGTAATACAGCGCTTTTTATTGTAAAGTGTGAAGATCGCACTGCTTAGTAAATTCTTTTTCCATATGTAACTGTAACCCGCCCGCCTCATTAATAATGACCCTAAATGTTAACACCCCTCAAATCCTCCGATACCCCATGTTTTAGGTACTTGATACGTCTCCCATAAAATACTACCTTACAAACGTGTTTTTTTTTTCTTATCGCTTCTCCCCATCCTTAACATTCTTGATATTGCAAATAGCGTTCTGTCACTCCACACACACTTGATAAAGTACTTCCTTGTAAACTTCTTTCCTGTATTGTAAAGCACTTAAATAAATCGGCCTGAGGAAAACCATTTCTTTCCCTCTGATGTCGTGTAGCGTATCCTTCAACAAGTAGCCCTTGTACCTCGACCATAGACTGCAAGTTACCCCAGGGAGTTTAGGTAATAGAAAACGGCTTCCGGTCCCCTCAGTACGTTTTACTTTGGCTTACAATTCCTGTTATTACGATACTTGGAAGGGGCGGAGTATAGCATGAAGCATTATAAACGTGAAAACTGGGTTCGAAATCGCTTGAAGCTGTTAAGCTTCTGCTTGTGATCTAGAAGTCTAGTTAGCTGGCCAGTGGCCACCAACTGCTACCAGGAGCCACTTTTGATTCCATGGGCCAACTGGTGTCAGTCACATCTATGTGACGTTAACTCGGGAATGTACATTTAGGCGCATTAGGACACCCCAGAATACATTTAACCCATAATGGGTCATAGTTAATGCATGTAATAACTTTTGACTCTTATTGGAAGTTAGGATTGCAGCTTGTTAGTTAAAAGATTCGTTTCCCACAGGTAGCTCCAGTTTACTGGGTGATGCTGAATAACCATGAGTTGCTTTTGGATCCTGCTCAGCAAATCTGCACATGGTTTAGTGCTGGTGAGGTGACCATGCAGGCGGATGTGGGGGAGATGGGCATTTTTTCACCACACTAAATGTCCACATTGTGTTAGGTAAACGTGAGATTGCGATGTTTTTTGTGAAAAGGTATGAGGCACAAGGATTTTTAAAGCCCATCCTTTGCTTCCTACAAGTAGGCAGCGTCATTCCCGTCAACGTGTGCTGTTGCCATAAGGTTATATATGTTTTGTTTGCTTGTTGGGTGTCTATACAATAAGAATATACTGTTTCAAAGCGCCCACAGGACAGGAAGGGTGGGAAATGCATTACAGCAGTACTATTAAGAGCGGGGGGGAAGGTGGGAGACAAACCTACTATGCCTTGAGTATTCAGAAAGTGCAGTTGAAGAGGGGGTAAGTGCTGGGGAGTCAGAGCCCGTGGGTGAGCCATGGACGAAGTGCTGGAAATGCAGTGTTACACGGCCTGTGCCGCAGGAGGTGTAAATGTGAGTCTCCAGAGCGGAGGGTGTACAAATGAAAGTACTGTGGACGGACAGGAGCTGGGAGGAATTGGTGTTGGAGGTCAAGGCCCTGGAGATGCATAAGGTTCAAGTACACCGATTCAGCAACTGTGTGATTAGCAGAGGAGAGAAGTAAGAGGAAAGTCTTAAGGAGCTTCCGGAATTTGAGAAGATCCTGCTTAAGGCACAGGGGTAGGGGGAGGCTATTACAAATGAGGCAGCCAGCAGAGGAGAGTGAGCGGCCCTCTGTTTAGCAAAATGCTTTACACATCAAAAAGTTGGTGACAGAGGAAAGAATTGGTCTAGAGGGAGAGTATTTAGTGAGATAAAGTTGAAGACGGTGTGGTCTCCGGGCCCAGACAGCCTTGTGGGTGATGCAGAGGGAATTTAATCTGTGCAGCAACCGGCGGCCAGTGAAGACTTTTTAGTGCAGGAGAGGTGCAGTCCTTGGGCTTAAGGCCAAGGATGTCTTGCTGCCCTATCCTGGATGATATGAGTATTTGTAATGCACTTAATACCCAGAGGTTTCCAAGCGCGGACCCGGGAATCGAACCTGTGGTGTTCCGTGTCGTCTTGCTTCCAATGTGAGCATGTTGCCCCTGAGCTATCCTCCCGAGACTGGAAAACCTGCAGGGGTCACAGAGTGGGAGGAGGAGGCTGTTACAGTAGTCTAGAGAGAACCAGGGCTTGAGTCACATTGAGCCTCTGAGGGAAAGTGAGAAAAGGTAGATTTCCTTTGAGAATCAAAAGATGATAGTTGGACTTCTTGGCAATGTCCTGAGTGGGAGGAAGGAAAGAGGAGTCTAACATGACTCCAAGGTTTCTGGCTTCAGTTGAAGGCGCGAGGGGGAGGGGGGCTGAAGGGGGGAGCCCAAGGACGAAGGCCAAAGTGGAAGGGGGGAGCAGGGGTCCCAATCTCAGTTTTAAAGGTTATGAGGCAGAGATCATTATAGGCACACCAGGACTGGCTGGCAGTCCGGGATGCTGGAAGGTGCAAAGGGATCAGTAGGGAGTCTGAAGAAGAGCTGTGTGTTGTCTGTGTAACACTATAAGTTGGAGGAGAAAGAGGAAATGAGGCTTGCGAGAAGTGCAAGGTAGACGTTAAAGATCCAGGGGGAGCATATAGAGCCCTGAGGGACACCACAAAGAGATTGGTTACAGTTTGGTTTGATCACGTTGCTGTATATGCATATTGCTCATTTATTGTGTTGTGTAATGCTCTGCTTTTACCTTGGTCTCCCCTTACAGCTCTGTCCTCCCCTTATCGTTCAGGTATTCTCTATACTCGCACATAGCACCTAATCTGGTCGCAGATGCCTTTCATATATCGGGCACTGTTGCTGCACCTTATGGCCCTAAAACTATTCACCAGCCGGGTTTCCTCAGCCCAGCATCTCGGAGATTTGCTAATACACGGTCCCTCCCACGGGGGTCGAAGTCGGATTCTGGTGCCATATTGAACATCTGGAAGCAGGGCACAGTGGTGATGTCTTCCTCCCTTGGGTGCCGACTCTGTGCTTGGTGCGCTGTTTGCGAGACTGTCTGGTACTGGCAGTCTGCACATACAGTGCGTGCAGTGCTGGGTGTGTGGTGCCTGGGAGGGTGCGTCTGCTGGCGCAGGGTCTTTGCTGACTGCCAGGGAGATGCTCAGGTGGCCTAAAATCTAGCAGACAAAATATGGAGTTAGCCCAATAGATGTATTATTGCTGCAATATTCGATACTGTTTTCCGCTTTAAAAAAACGGCAGTCATCACTTGAGTAGCTAAGCGCCCGCGCAAGCGCAATACCAGGGTTCTTCGATGTCCGGGCTGTATGGATGAATATGTGCTCTCCTGTCTACCACTTTGGGGGCGAGCTGTTCCCCCTAATTTGTTCTTTTATTCCCGCTGATCGCGCAGATTGAAGTATACACGATTTGGAATACGCTTAATTCGTGCAGACCTTTTTGTTTCCAAAATAACTTAAATACAATTGTCATTTCGTTAAGGCTTGGCTGGATAACTATTTCAGTGTCACTTTTGCGCTGGTCACCCCCACTGGACACTTTAAAAAAAATGCATTTGCCTTTGTTGCAATGCTTGCAAAATTTGTGTACTGCGCCTGTCCCACTGTCTGGAAGACTGGATGCAGGTCTAGTGTCCATGCTTCGGTCGTTAACACTGACCACGGCAAAAGACTGGTTGCTGTCCAGTTTGATGTAGCTCGACCCCTGTGGATTTTCATATTTTTAGGGCTTACTATTGGTTCGCAGTAATGCTGTCCTTGGCTCGTAGTCGCAAAAGTCTCACTGACCTGGTGGGCACCATTTCTTTTTTTGCGTTAAGGCTGCTGCTACCGAACGCATCGTGTTTATGCTTCAGCGACTTGGTAACTCCCTGCATCACAATGTGCTACTTCAGAATGTAGATTTTAAAATGTTGTTGGAATACCGATGCCAAAACTGGAATGCTATTTAAGTCTGCTGTGCACCGTTAAAGACTGGTGTCTCCTTGTTTCCACCTGCAGTCAAGCATACCCGTGCTCACGCAGGTACTGTGTATCCAGTTCATTTACCCAATCTCGTGTGGATTTAATATACGACAACTTGCATTCAGACGTTGTGGTTTATAAATATTGCAAAACCAATTTTCAGTTTGTTAAATCTTACACATCAGTTTGTTTAACCATTTACCTGACTGATCTTAAGGTTAACCCTTTTCCTCGCGTCCGACCAGCGGGGCTATAATTAGTTCCTCTTAATCTTGGGTTGAGAGCATAACCGTACCAGATCCTGGGCCCTTTACCTTCGATGAAAACTATGCAAGTAATAAAAAAAAACAAAAAAAAAAAAAAAAAAAAACTATTCATTTGACTGGGGTTGTTTTTGCGATGTGTTAATTTGGTGCCTTAATGCCCGTAATATCAGGAGATGGGCATACAAGTCGGTCCAAAGAGCTGAGCGTTACTGGACTGTGGTTGCTTGCAAAGCGCGAGCTCGGCAGGATCCTGCCGACCATAAACTATTTTTGGATTCCTTAACCTGCCTACTGTGGCGGCTTTCGACTCTGCAAGCAGTCTTTGTCCACAGATCTGTAGCAGGGAAATCTGCTTTGAAAGAACACACTAAGTTCTCCCAGCCTCATGTTTCACAACGGGGCTTGTTGCCGTGGCAGTCCTGTTGCAGGCTGGGGCTCCAGACATTCTTGCCCATAAAAAGGCAATTCCCCCAACATTACAAGTTTTCAACCATATTAGAGGTTAAAAATGGAATTCAAGGACCTGGAAGTAGTTTCTTGGTGTCGGGCATTTCCTCTGACAAGGAGCTACTCATCCAGACTGAAGAGCCATTCAAGTCCAGTCTCACAAATGGAGCGCTTGAACTTACTCTGAAATGTGGCTTGTACCCAAAAATGCATTTCTTGAGCCCCTCTTTCCATTGTGGTTTCTCCGCCTTGTATGTTGTTGCGGTTTCCTGTTGCCCCCCTCTGTTGCTGGCCATGTTGCTTTACATGTCTTCGTTTTTGACCTTCTCTTTAAATTGCTTTCTCTTTTATTATTTTTGTCAGTTCACCAACCTATACATATGTTATTGCATTATTCTGTTAGTCACTTTACTGCCACATTTCTCTGCTGACCCCCCTCCGATTTGTGATGTGACTTTGCTTGCCTTTTCTCTGCTGCAGAATGAAGCACTAATCTATCTTTCAACTATAGCTTTGTGTACATAGGGCAATTCATTCTTAACATGTCTTCGAGAGTTTTACTAACGTACCTTTTTATGCAAATTCCTAGACACATGGAGTTAATGTCAGCTAGGTATATTTGTGTTGTACCGTTTGGGGAGCCTGGTAGCTTTGGTGTCATGCTAACCAGGCTCTCCTAGGCCTTATCCAGGAGCTAAATAGCTCTCTGCAATTTCAAACACCGAAGGGAGTGTTGGTAAACACGTTTTTAGCTTTGGTGTAGACATGGCAGAGGCATTTTCAAAAGAAGATGGAAACCGCTGGGAAATATTGAGTAAACGGGCATATGTCAATGCCTGGTAAATGCCAAAACTGTTGGCTTTAATACTTTTAACAGTATTTTGATGCAAGTACTAGTCGGGGTGCCCACATTGCATATTAATCAACTGGCTTACAGCATGCTTCGATAAGACCTTGTTAGTACTCCAACAGCATATAAAGGTGCAATTAAGCCATTTCATTATCTGAATACTGTTTAGAAAGGATGCTGGCTGAACCTGTAGAGTAGTTTGTTACATAGCAGATCTTGCTCCGATCCCAGGATGGTGTACTTTGGGTGGGGCAGATGGAGGTGGCAAGACGGCTCGAACAACAGTTGATGGTTTTTTGACTTGCCAACAAATGGCATTGAAGGGAGAAGTAAGTAGACCCTAAGGGGGCCTTTATAATCATGGTCCATAAATCTTTTCTAGTTGAATCTGAGGTAATATCCTATTGCATTTATTGTTGGTAATTCCAAGGAGGTATTCAAATGAAAAAGATCAGGGCCTGGTTTTGAAGATTCACTATCTGTCCAATGATAGCCTATTATGGGATGAGGGTAGTACATAGCCTATTGTAGGGTATCGTGAAATCATGCTTCCTGATGTCTTGCTTTTGATGGGGTGAAATCTCGAGCTTGGAAGAGGGCTTTGGCTCTCCCTGACTGCGTCCCGATAGCTGTGCTCAGTTTTGAGCTAGGCTTGATGTCATTGGGCTGTCTGGTGGATATTAGAATCCTCTGTAGAGGAAATTGTTGGTGCCTATAAAGGACTCTCTCTGCAAGGATCTGGCTGTCTTGTATAGGGCAATGTCGCCCGCTGTGGTCAATTTGAGGAAAAGGGGCGATGAGGTTTTGGATGCAGCAGAATTGTCAATTGATGAGCTAATTGAACAGCCTGACCGGGTAAAATATTCTTATTAGACGGGATTGGTACTTTGGCAAAAATGAGGGAGTATAAACTATAGAAGTTTCATCTTTAGAAAAACCCCAAGGAACCATCCCCAGATATGACACTTCGAAGAGCTATTGGGCTGGACATTTCCTGCTATATAGACTTAATCTTCTCCCAACGGGGTAAATTTGCAATATAAGATCGGGTGAAGTAATTGGAATGGGATGCCCTCTATGTGAAAACAATGAAGAGCATATCCTTCTAAACTACCTTTCCCTAACGAAAGTACAATCTCCGTGGCTAGGCAGATTGTTTCATAACTATGCATTACTGACCCTGTGCAATTTTTGGATATCCAGTGGTTGGCAGACTCTTGTGACTGTAGCTGTTGCAAAGGTGTTGAGGGCGGCTGGGTTGATTACGCTGAGTTAGTAAGGATAGGACATTTGTGTGTTTTGGGCATAATTATGTATCTTATATAAAGCAATTTCTTTGCATAGGGTTTTATTGTCTTGTACAAGTAGTTGATTTTAATCTGTAGATTTTTTAAAAAAACATGTTTATTAGCATTTTTGTAAACCAAACAATCAACGTGCAAAGAAACAACGAAAACCAAACCCTCCCTCCCCTTCCCCGATCCAGCGGTTGGTAATACGTACATCCCCCCCCCCCCCAATACAAGACCACACAGGTGAGCTCATGTCCTTTCAACAGTCATTGCATATCTCCGGGGATCCGGCCCTTGCTGCACAGTCCCTTTCATGGGTCCGAGACCTCTTGCGGATCTATAATACCCAACAGGGTCATTGCTCTGGGACACCATCTCCTGCTTTTGCCACCACCCAGAAAATCCAGCAAAGTAGACCAATCTGTTGCGAACTTCATCTGCGCACCCTGTAGGGAGTGGGTGAGCCATTCCCTAGACACTACTGACCAAATTTTAGCAATCCACTCATGCTCCTGAGGGGGGTACTTTCATTTTCCACATGCGGGCGATGACCATTACTATTGACATCATCACGAAGACATATATTTTGCGAAGAGAAGTAGTAGGAATAGCCTCCAGGGTTTCATACATACAAAGGATGTCCAGACCCCTACTACCCCCTCCCCCCCAGCACCCGCGATGTGGCTTGGCGTATATAGCCCCAATATATCTCCAGTTTCGGGCATTCCCGCCAAATGTGCACCCAAGTTCCCACCCCTCCATAGTCCCCCCAGCATATCTGGAAGTGATTCGGGAACAGCCTATGTAATTTAACCGGGGTCAAGTGCCACTGAAACATGAACTTTAGCCAGGTCTCCCGGACCTGTATAGACCTGGTAAGCTTAGGAATCTGGGTCCACAATCTCTGCCACTCTTGGTTCCCTATGCCTTTACCCACAGCCAGTTCCCACTGCTTCATGTAGGATCGGGTGGGGACCTCTTCCCCCTCCTTAATATACTTGTATATATTAGCCATCAGGCCTATGTCACCAGAATGTGTATCCAAGTATTTTTCAAAAGGGGTCAGGGGACGAGATCCAGCAGTTTTCAAGGACGGATGCGACAACCAGTGGCGCAGTTGCATATACCCAAATCTTTGTCTCTCGTCCAAGTCAAAATCTACCTTGCAGCGCTGGAAGTCTTTAACCTTCCCATCTACAAACATATCCCTCACCATCCTGCACCCGCCTTGATACCACTTCCCAAATGTGAGCATATCTGTGCCCGGGGTAAATTGAGGTTTCCCCACAGCGGCGTGTAAGGTGACAGGAAGGTGGTAATATGAGCCTCTTTCCCTGCGGTGTCCCAGGCTTGCACCAATGTCGAAGTGATTTTACTGGCATACATCTGGGGGATTCTATCCTCCCTCGGTTTCCATAAGATCCCTTCCAAATGGCCCGCCAACACCGCCCTATCCATCGGCCTCCAAGGTTTATTCCTGTCGTCCCTCTGCCAATCTCTAATTATCGTGATTTGCGCAGCAATATAATAGTTCCTAAAATCTGGTACGCCCATACCACCCCCTCTCCTCCTCCCGAGAGGTAAGCGTTTTCATCAGTTACAGAGAGTAGCGGCCGTTTATGATTCTGAATGAAGCGGCTGGTCGCCCTCTGTAGGGACCTGAAAAAGTATCACGGGATGTCAATCGGCAGAGCTGCAAACAGGTAGAGTAACTGCGGTAAAACCGCCATTTTTAAAACATTCACCCGGCCCAGCCACGAGATTGAGAGTGGACCATTGAGAGTGGACCCAATCTATTAGCTTCGATTTAATCTTTTCCAGTAAAGGCGGGAGATTGGCCTGGTACAACCCTTCCATGGTTTTAGTCAATCACACTCCCAAATACTTAATGTTGTCTCCAGCCCATCTAAATTCGTATGTATCTCTAATCTGCTGTTTAGTAGATGTAGGGAACCCAAGGCTGAGTATTTCCGACTTATTGGCATTTACCCTCAACCCGGCTGCCTGTCCAAACTTGGCGAGTTCCTCGCTAAGTCCCCGCAGGGACCGTTCAGGAAAAGTCAGCGAGAAAAGGAGATTTGTCTGCGAAAGCAGCTACTTTATGCTCCTGCCCCCCAAATGAAATGCCCGATATCGAGGCAGCTCTCCTCATGGCAGACAGGAACGGTTCTAGATGCAAGGCGTATAAGAAAGGGGAAAGAGGGCACCCCTGTTTAGTGCCCCGTTCCACTGTCACCGGCTCGGATACCTGACGTTTAAACGACAGAGTCGGGGCTTGATAATTGTCCTTCATCCTGTCCAAGAATCTGGGTCCAAATCCCATCTTTTCCATCCGGGCGAAGAGGAAACTCTACTCCACCCGATCAAAGGCCTTTTTGGCGTCAATTGCAAGAAGGGCAGGAACCCGCTTCCGATGTGATTTTTCGATCAGATGGGATATCCTCCGTACATTATCTGCCGTTTATCTGCCCTTAATGAAACCCGCCTGATCGGACCAAACTATTCTGGGCAAGATCGAGTCCAACCTGGCAGCGAGGACCTTAGCATGTATTTTAGCGTCAACGTTGATCAACGTGATCGGATGATAACAACCACACGTCTCAGGATCTTTCCCCTTCTTGTGAATAAGGATGACCTTCGCTTCCTCCTTAGATCTAGGTAAAGTTTTGGCGGGGCCCACATGATTAAACAGCCTTGTCGGGTGCGGAATTAGAACCTCTTTGTGCGATTTATAGAATTCGGCCACAAAGCCATCACGCCCAGGAGCCTTGTTCGCTTTTAACGAGGCAATAGCTTTCCTGACCTCGTCTGTTATATCATCTTCTAGTCTTTCCCTATCCTCGGTGGTTATCCTCTCTAGTGTAATCTGATCTAAATAGGCCTTTTGGGTCGTTGGGTCTGGATTACCCGATGCGTACAGATTAGTGTAAAATCTACAAAATTCCCTTTGTATTTCGTGGGTTTGGGTATACACCAGGTCTCCCTCTCCCCTAATTCTTAAGATGGTTTTGTCATTCTGTTCTTTTCTTGGCATCTTCGACCAAGAGGCGGTCAGACCTATTTGCCATAACATAGTATTTTTGACACAAGCGTAGGAGATTACGTTCTGCTGCTCGCATGAATGAGATTGATTTGTCCCCTGAGAGCTCGGACCTCTCGCTCAGCCGACCTCGTATGTTTCACCGCCATCTGGGACATCGTCTCTTTAAGCTTACGCCCCAGATTGTCGTCCTCAAGCCGCAGCTCTCGTTCTCTCCTAGCCTTGATCGCTATAATCTTCCCCCGAATCGTGGCCCTGAGGGCATCCCACCAAACCTGGGACGACGTGTCTTCCCAACTGTTATAGGTGACAAACTCCTCCGGGGCTTGCTCTGTTTCCTTTAAAAAAATACCACATCTCGGAACAGTGGGGTGGGATAACGCCATCTCCACAGAGCCATTGGTCCTCGCGACCTAGCAATAGACAAGGTCATTGGAGCGTGGTCTGAGAATGACATAGCCCCTAAATTGATATCCGTTAAGGAGCCCAGTAAGGGGGAGGACAGCCATATATAATCTATGCGGGGAATGGGTTTTGTGCGCATATGAGTAAAAAGTATACCCTGGTGTATTCGCCTTGGTTTCCCTCCATCCATCAATTAGGGCTAACTCTCCCATTTTCCTCCTGAGATCCCCTGATGTCCCAGCCTGCTGTCCCCATGTGACCCTGCTCCTGTCTATTTCGGGATTCCATGCTATGTTAGTCTCCCGTTAAAATGTTACCTCTGGCAAAATTGCCAAGGCGAGTTAGGGACTTTTTGGATGAAGGAGTCCTAGCCATTAATAGGTGCATATATTGTTGCAATTAGTTTGCCTCTGCCCTCCAACTGGATCGCCAGATACCTGCCTTGTTCATCTTTCTGTGTGGCTTTAATTTCCATATCTAGCCCGTCCCCAGTGCTATTATTACTCTTCCCCCCCCCCCCCCTTTCCTACTCGGTTGGGTAGCCTGAAGTAACCTTTTATACCCCCAGATTTTGATTCTGAATGCATCCCTAGAGTGAATATGGGTCTCCTGGAGTGTGGCGATATGTGGGTGCTCCCCGCGGAGGTATCTCTCCACTTTTATCCTCTTAATAGGGGAATTTAAGCCATTGACATTTAAGGACAATATTTTAAGTTGATCCATACTAACCCATTGATAGGATCCTTATAGGTGAACCGAGAGTTCTGACAGGGAGATGACCCCGCACTTATAATTATTGGAGTTGACCTATGGGTTGAACGCCTTCCTTATATCCCAACCTACGGATCAGTCCACCCCACCCTCTGCATTCCCTCTTCCACCCACCGGGTGGATCTAGCTGGCACCCAGCCCCCCATGGTAGCAAAACCCGAGAGCCAGATCCAAAAAATAACTCGTCTCCACGCAGGAACTCCCATTCCAAGAAGCCAATTCGCCATCTCCTCCCCTGAGCCTCCCGCCCTTTTAGCGGCTCCCGCCACTTCCATTTCGACATGCACTGCATTTTCTGTAAATTAAATCCTCCCCAGGGTTGTGAACTAAGAATTGGTTCGTGCACAATAGCAAAGCTAATTGTCCTTCCTTTCAGAATGATCTCCCTGGCCTGATGCAGGGGTGTGACTTTGCGAACCGTCGGCCCTCTGATTTCGTTCCTTCCTTGATTTCCTCGACCCCACCTCTGACCATTCCCAAGGCTTGCGGGGGGCCCCTCGTCCACTCGGGGACGCTCGAGGCGGCGCTGTATTGTCCTCCAGGCCTAATAAGGCTAGACCCTGCTCGCATATCGTATTTTGTGAGTTTTCCCTTGCCGCATGAAGTAGAGGGCGAATGGATGGAGCCATCTATATCTGATTTGTTTTTCCCTCAGATGGACCAGTACTGGGGCCATGCGCCGTCTCCTGTTCAAAGTGGCTTGGGAGAGATCTTGGAACAATTGAATTTCTACTCCATTGTGGGAGATACGGCCCGCCTTTCTGGCTGATTGTAGGACCCTCTCTTTCTGCGTGTAATTCTGGAAAGCCACCAGGACGTCTCGCGCTCTCGTTCCTGGCATTTCGGCCCGACTGTGAATCCTGTCGAAGCTGAGCTCGGTATTCTGTTCTGCCTCTAGCAGCTCTTCAAAAATTGCTCTTATCGTATCAGCCAACTCTTGATCCTGGACAGACTCTGGTAAGGATTTAACATGTATATTAGATCGTCTGGATCTGTTCTCCAGATCCTCAGCCCTCAGTGTCCAGAAGCTCGTCTGCCTTCCTCGCATCCTGACAGCTCTTGAATGACCCTCTCTTCTATTTTATTGAGGTCTCTTTTGATCTCCTGCAAACCTTCAGCCAGATCTTCCCTCAACGCATGTATTTGTTTCTGGCCAGCTTCTGGGATTTTCTCTCTCTCTCCAAGGAGAGTCTTAAGCTCCGAGCGGGTGATGGGCAAGTCCTGTGGATCCTGATTAACCTCCATCTCCCCTTCAGAGGACACTTCCTTGGGGGCCCTGGGTGTATGCTCGTCCGGATCCCTGGCCCAGAGCTGGGCAAGAGGACCTTCTTGAGCTTTTTTAGCCATCCTGGAGGGGCCCGGAGGGTCCTTAGTCTTATTTGTAGACATGACTCTCAAGTGGAGTCTGCCTTTGTGGGTTGCCTAAGTGTGTATTACGGAGCAATATTCTGCATATTCTGGTTTTCTGTGGGGCCGCGACCAGGGCAACAAAGTAGCCTCAGTAGCTGACAGCTGGCGGGCAGGACAGAGACTTCTTCACTGTATTAGAGGGCCTAGGGGGTCAGCCCATCCGAGAGTTTAATTATCGGGGTCACCCATGATCTTGCACTGGGCCCTCCAGAACACCAGCACCAGACACTGCTTGTCCCCCAAAAGGCCCCTCCAGCTCCCCTTCCAGAATCACCCGTGCCCAGTCCGTGGCAATTAACTTTAATATAGGGCGCCAGGGTACAAAATGGGTCCTCCTGGGGGATCTTCCTCCCACCTACCAGTAAACCTCTTTTTTTTTTTTTGTGTTTTTAAACATATGGACATGTAACTGTATTTTGCTATTTTTTTTTTTTTTGTGTAAGGTTAGGCAAGTACCACCAAAATCACAAATGGAAGAAAAATAAAACTAGATGGTGGATACCATTGCTACTTTTCTATTTTCTTTTTTCCTTGCTGTCGTTTTCCGCCAATTCGTAATTGCGCTGATTGTCTCTTCACATTATCCAAGCACAGTTTGCCTTTACTAGTTTCTCGTGCAGATGAATCTCTCAGGGAACCTTGCTTGCGACGTGCAGCAGTTCATATAGATGCTGTTTGCCTCACACGATCAACCTGGCTTATTTGGGGTTGTTTGACTAATGTTCTTTTCCTTGCAAGAGGCTGCAAGCTGCTCTACATTCGGCGTTGAGACTCGTCACTGTGCCATTGTTACTTTACTGCCTGACTTAAATATGGCAGAGTTACTCCTTTTAAACAAGCAACTGACTCGGGGCTAATTAATTCAGTTAACAGGAAGATGATTGCAGACAACCAGTGAGCATTAAGAAAACCAAGAAGCAGGTTGGAGACTGCCGGGGAAAGTTGGGAATAACCAATCACAAGTTGGGCAAGGAGAAAAATAGCATAATTCAGAGGCATTGGTGTATAAGTGTGTCAATCAAGAGTTCGAATGCAGAGATCTGTGCTCCTTTTTATAGGTGTGGCAGAGATGGGTCGGGGAATCTACTAGAAACAGGAGGCAACATAGACTTGGAAAGCCTAGTCCTAGCCTTTGAGTAGCTTCAGTCTATGCCTGTAATAAGTTCAGATACAGGCCTGGAGGACAGACTGTGGGGTGACCTGGTTATGAAACCTGTCCTATCTCTGGAAGAACAAGTAGCCATTAGCTGGATCTGTGGCTGGAGAGTAATAATCACAGCCTGACCAGAAACCTAAGCACGGGTGAAGATATACTTGCTAGTGGTTAAATGTGATTTCAACGAATACAAAACGAAAACCAAAATAACAAATTTCTTTTGTTTTTGGGGGGGGTGGGGTTACACCCCCGCCTCTCCCTCACCCCCTCCGAAGCCCTTCTTTTTTTTTTGTAATACTCTTCCCACACCCCCAAAACCACTATTCCAACTCCCACCACCCTATTTTTTAGCTTTTTCTCCCAAAAATTATTTTGGTATTAGTTTCATTAATTGAAATTTCATTAGGTGTTTTCTATTCGATCACTTGCTAAGTAGCAAACAGTGGGTTCTATCCCTGGGACTGAATCGGCTGTGTAGAGTCTGTGTGCTTTATCCCTGAGACTGTAGCTTTGAAGTGAGTATTGTACTGGCACTGTAACTTTGGTTCTCTTTAGAATTTGTGGATTCTGTGAACATTTAGTAATTTCTTTTGCCACACCCTTCTATTGCAGAGGATCCAGATGAACGACTGAGGGTCCTGCTTTAAAAGCAAAACTCCCTGGACCTGCAGTGTCGAGGACTTGGCCTTCATCCTGCCAGAAGACCGGAATACATGTTCAGCGTTCTGATTCATCCCAGAGTCGTATGTCACATTTTTGGGGGTCTCATGGGAATCCAGCCCAGGCATCTTCATCTCAGCAGCAAAGGGCAGCTCCCTATTTAGGGCTCTGGGTTGGAAAGTGGATAGGGACAGGGGCCCTGCTCAAAACGGGGCTTCGCCAAGCTCTCCCATCACCAGACTCCTGCTTCCACATACAGGGAACCTTCAGTCCAGTGAGACTCCATTGCGGAGCTGTTCTTACCATGAAAGAACCAAGGGACATCCCTTTTCTGGTTTGGCGAATGGTCTTGGTTGTCTGCAGCCCATTCTTGCCGAGCTCTGAACTTGTACCGTTCATTCAAAGCCAACCTTTCACTCTTGCCGCTCAATGAGTTTACCATCGCCAACCTTTCACTCTTGCCGCTCAATGAGTTTACCGTCTTCCTCATTGGCTGTGCCCTTTTTCCACTGTCTTGACTACTTGTTTTACCTTCCACCGTGAATTCATTCACTTCCTTCTTTTTGTATTCCATTCCTTTATTGAATATCATTAAAGTCACAGTGTATATATTATTTTCCCCTCCAGTAGTATCCTCCCACCACAGCCTAAAACAAGCTTATCAGTTCTCCAAACCGTCACTAGATTTTTTTCATACAGTTTCTTTCGTCATCTTAAAATCACTTTGTCAATGACATCCTACGAAGTTCCTGGGACTAGTCTTGCAATGTTGGGAATTAGATTTCCAAGAACGTAAGTGTGCTGATCTAAAGAGCCAACGTTTTTGTGGGACGGGAAGATCATCCAGAAGGATATCTCCTAAAATCAATGTTTGAGTCCAAATTTGTTTTCAATACTCTGTTCATTTCTTTGCCGACTCTCCCATTGCCCCCTTTCCACCCCTCGAAAGAGCTAACTGTGCTACATACACAGAGCATGTTCTAGAGAGCCCACCTTATGTCTGCATCCCCAGAAAACTGAGTATGCCATGCCTCACTTATATAGTCGTTCCGGAGTCCGGTATACCCTGTCGAGGCTCTTGCTTTGTCTGACCCTTTTCCCTAAGTTCAGGCAGGTTAAAGGGGCTATTCCTGCAGATGTTGTTCCATCTACTTTCAGCCATCTCCGAATTCAGTTTGTTATACCATATATTAAGTCAGCATTCATACGTTTTTACTTTTATCTAGGATGTTATATATACTTTTATTTTTTGTAAATGTGTTTTTTTTAGGCTAATTGACCTTTTTGTATTGAGAAATATTAACTGTGCGCCTAAATCCCACTCAACAAGTTTTTGGAGACATATCAAAAACCCTTCAGCAAGTGAAATTCTTTTAAGTTAGTCATTATCTATTCTTGAATTGTCTGAAAGGAAATGCACTTATTGTCCTAGGTACCCAAACAGTTTCACTCAATTCAGAACAATTTGGCCATAGTATCATTTTCATCCTGTGTTTCACTTCATGGTTTAGCTATATCGATGAATGTCCTGTGTGAAGAGGATCATGCCCTGTTTTTGACCATTGGATCCAAATTTGTCTTAAAGATTCTGTTGGAGGGGATGTCTCATATCCTTGGTGTTTTTTTAATTTTAATTTTGTTTTTTTTATTTGTTCCTTTTGTCATCAGTAGAACTCTTGGTTCCATTGGCGTATTCAGATGTGTCTCTGCCTTAGTCTCTCCCCCCCCCCCCCACCTGTTGGATCACAGAGGAAGGGAACAAAGTGCTTTGCTGTAAACTCTAGCATCTAGATGGTACATCCAAACCTCCACTGATGTGTGAATGTTGTAGCTTCCATAGTTTTAATCGAGGTGTTTGTGGTCCTATATGAAATCCTGTATTCTGTCAATATTCTCCAGTGCCTTTGTCTGTTGAAGTGGAGCCTTACTTTATAGTTGGTCTGTGGTGTTGCATTCATCTTTAAAGCATTAACTTTATCCGATAGGCAGTTTGTTCAAAGAAAAACTATCTAGGTCCATCGAGTCACCATCAAGTCTTCCATATTAGTTTTCACTTGTTAGCCACATTCCAAGATATTTCATTTTTTCGGCACCAATGGAAACCAAGATTTGATATTAATTTTTCATACTAAACGACATTAGCATGGCCTCTGATTTCTGCAAATTCACTTTGCATCTTGAAGTCTTATTGAAATTGTCAATTTAGTCCATAAGAGCTGGTAGCAAGGTTTAGCTATCCTGCATCCCAAGTAATCCGCATATATAACCATTTTGTGTTTGCATCGTCCATATTTAACCACCCTTCTATCATGACCTTTAGAGTAATCGGCAATGGTTCCAGTAGGGGAGATAAAAAGCATCCCTGTCTGGTACATCTTCCCAGTTCTATGGCACGATATGAGACTGTCGCCATAGCGGAAGTTTTAGTGTATAGTAGTTTGATCCATTTTAAATTTAAACCAAACCCTATTTGTTTCATACAGTAAGTGCCATCCTATGTGATGAAAAGCTCTCTGTCCAGGGACAGAGCAGCCACCTTTTGTCTTTAAACCATGGCTCGTAAATGTTAATAATAACTGCCTCATTCACTGTGGTATCTCTTGCTTTGATTCTCATTTATCAGTTCAGCAAAATCATCTCGAGACAGATGGCCAAACCTTCGGCTAGTATCTTGTCTCGCAAGGCTTCATGGTATCTTTCTTCAATAAGGAAATTGATGCGTGTTGAACAGAGCTTGATAATTGACCACGTCTCAGGGAAGAATTGACCATGTCAGTCATATTTCAATTTCAGTCCTATTAGTTTGAAGATGCAATCGTCCAACATATTCTTGTAGAATGCCACAGGAGCCCGCCTGGGCCAGGGCATTTACCGATAATCGGAACAGTGCTTTTTTAAATTTTTTTTTTGTTTTTTTTTTTTTTAGGTCCTCCTAAGTCAGTTTCCAGGTTTTCTTTCTCACTCTCTGATCCTATTGGAATATGAATCTCATTCGTATAACATCTGGTCAGATCTACTTTCAGAAGTGTAGGGCTTGGAGTAAAACATTTTTAAATTCTGTTAATTGACGCAGGATCATAAATCAGCTGTTCATTGATGTTTTCTACTGCATAGATTTATCATTTTATGTACTTTCAATCGATTTGCTGATGGATGGTCACATTTCTCCCCGCCTTCATAGTAGTTGCAATGTGTTCTGCATAGTTTTTTCTGTCTCGATTGGCAAATTGTATTCTTAGCATTGCACAAGTATTCTCTTCTCAGAAGGGTGTCATTGAATGCTTTTCTGGTGACTTTAGCTCTTTTTTTTTTTTCTTCCCCCAAGATGGTATTGATCTGCTTCTTGTGTAGCATTTGAAGGCCTCTTGCACCGATCGCACACATTTCTCCATTTCTATTTGTCTCGTTAAATAGTTCTGCTACTTTCATAATTCACACGACCAGCACATACTATAATATTCATTCTCCATGGATTGGAACTTTCTAAAACATAGTCCAGTGAAATTTCCAATGAAACCCTTTGCATGGTCCCTAATGTGAATACTCGATATGTTCCCCCCGCCACGGTAAGAGCTGGTCAATTTTCCCACTGTTGGAATCCTATCTATTCTGGAGTATGTATCATGGGCTCCTGAGTGAAAGCTATATTTCCTAGCAGTCGCGTGTTCTGATCTCCAAATGTCCATCAGTTTGAATTAATTCATAAGGTATTGCAAGGAGATTCTGATCGCCATCTATTCCGGTCCAAGACCTCATTAGTCTCTTCCGAGGATCTTAAACTGAACCATGGTTTTGAAGGTTCTGTGCAACTTCCCTGGAAAAGAGCTATTACCGCCCATGTTGGTATAGATGTTACTAATATCCTACAGTTAGTTGTGATCATCTAGCCTTCCTTGTCTTTGCTATTGGGTATTACTGACAGTAATTTCTTGTGAAATAGGACTCCTCTCGAGCCAGAGCAGTATGATGAAACTAAAGCGTTTCCAATCCACCCTTTAAACAGTTTGCCTGTCTCTGCCTCTGTCAAGTGGGTTTCCTGTAACAATGCATTGCCTGCATTTCAGCTTTCTAGGTAAGACAGGACTTTCCCTATCTTAAGTGCATCATTAGTGCAGTTTAAATGCCAAGAGAATTGTTTTGGAGATCTGCGTACCATCCAGGTTCTCAAAGATCAGACTGGTGTGAAGGCAGAAGCGCTGACTAAACACTGGAGGAAGTTCATGAAAGGGAATAAATACAAACAAAATAAATATATTCTAAAGTTCCCTATGCCCTAACCAGGAGCTTGTGAGCCCCACTTTTGGAACTCATTAATGCAGTGACCTTTCTCCCAATATTAACTGTACCCTACTAATATATCCTATTGTGTACTGCATATCTTAGATTGCCTATATAGAAGGTATACCATGGGAATCTACTTTTCTATTAACAACACTTGATGTAGTCGCTCTACACGTCAATTAGACATTCAGATGGTCTTAAAGCATGTAAACATTTCTTGCATACCAGATCTTTGAATTACCTCCAACATTCTCAAATGATATTGGAAATGATTTTGCTTTGTTTAACTAATTGTTTTCTTTTCAACAAGCAGCTCTTCAGGCAATTACAAGGTACTGCTATGGGTTCTACATTTGTCCCCTCCTATGCTAATTTGTTGATGGGGTGGTGGTAGAAATTTGTTGTATAGGATCCTAGAAACTGTCACCACACATCCAGGATTGCCCTATGGCTTAGATACATAGATGATTTGCTTATCATTTGGGAAGGAACTAGTGCAGAATGGTTGGATTTTGTCGCAGTACTCAACATCAATGATCTTAATCTGCAGTTCACGGAGAGCCACAGCAAGACTGCTATCACATACTTGGATATTCTTGTTACTGTGGCTCAAGGTGAATTGACCACTTGTCTGTTTAGAAAACCTACTAGTTCTAATATCCCTCTTCACGCCAAGAGTAATCACCCTACAGCTTTAAAATGGAGTATCCCCTATGGGGAGTTCATTCGCATACGCAGAAACTGTTCCAAGATCGAAACATTTGTTTGCGAATGTACCCTCATGGCCAACAAATTTAAGCAACGGGGTTACCCCAAAAAAGTTTTGGAGAGAGCCTTCCATAAAGCTAGAGCGATTGATCGCTCTCTACTTTTGTCAGCTGACATCCCTGAACATAGAACCACAGACACCAGTGAGACACGTCTTATCTTGACTTATGGTGAGGGTGCCCACAAGATTCGACAAGTCATGCAACGTCATTGGCATATCCTTAAATCAGATAAGCATTTAAATACTATTTTGGGAGATCGCATTAATATTACTTTTCGCAGATCTACCTCATTTAGGGATACCTTAGTTCCCAGCTTTGAGGCTTATTGACAATGCATTGACCGATGGTTGGTTAAACACCAAACCACGAGGCTTTCATAAGTGTTCCAAATGTAAAGCCTGCACTTATGCAGTCAACAAGACATGTTATATACATCCTATCCTGGGTAACAATGTTCAAATCACATCCAGAATCACTTGCAATACAGAATTTGTGGTCTGTTTTGAATTGCCCTTGCAATATGTGGTATGTGGGCAGTACAAAGGGTAAATTGAAGCTGAGAATGCTGCAACACATAAGAGCCATAAGAAATGTTGATCCCAGCTATCCGATGGCTCTGCATTTTCAGTCTCAACATGAAGGTAAATTGGAGGGCTTGTCCTTCTTTGGTATTCGGACAGTGCCTAAATCACCCAGAGGTGGTAACCGGGAGTTAATGTTGAGACAACTGGAAACTAGGTCCATTCTCGAACTTGAAACAAAAAAACCCAGGGGCCACAATCTTGATGAAGAGTTATATACGTTTTTAGGTACCAATTAAGTATACTTTGTGAATTTTCTTGCACCTTTATGCAATGCTAGGTACCTGCAATGTTCAAGAGTGACCCCTTGTGTGTTTAATATTTGAATACTTTTCCATTCCGGTCCACACTCTTATGTATTAATGTACATTAACTCTTCTTTCTTCTTTTTTATTGATGCATCTTACAGGTTCTTTCTCCAAATGATTGTGAAGCATATCTTGCATATGATTGTTTTTAACATGATTTTTAGGAGGGTATTTTCCATTGATATTTATCACTTTGATCAATATTTTTGTATAGCTTGGTTTTAGGCTTCTCAATTGCTTTTTTACTCTGTCCCCATATCTTGGTTTTTTTGTCTCGCCATGTCTCATTGTCGATGGATTATTTGTAGCTTGGTATGTAGTCTTTTTAAGGTAATACTTTCCCAGTGATGTTGTTTTCCTTGCTGGGCTCATCGAGCGGAAAGGGTCTTGAGGATTTTCTTTATAGGGAATAGTTTACCATTCATGGTAGGTAATTTTAAGTAAAGTTTTTTGCACTTGCACTTTATTGGGGATAAATTTGTTGTCTACTTTACAGCCGTCCATGGATGCACGTTTTTCTGTTGTTCCAGTCGCATTATTTTATTTATTTGTGATATATATATATATATATATATATATATATATATATATATATATATATATATATATATATATATATATATATATATATATATTTTCATTCTTTTATCTATTTGATTGTTAAATCGTATTATGTGACTTAGTATATGCACCACACATTTAGGAACATATTTGTGCATCCATGGACGTAGAGCACTGCATTTTATCATTGCTGTTGTCTGGACATTTCTCTCAAACTTTTTCCCTATTTTGCTGCAAAATATTATGCATTTTAACAACTGCTGCTATTGCACTAAGCACTTAGCACTTTAAATTTGCTGCTAAAGCACTAAGCACTTTATATTGTCTCAAGACTGCATTATGTTCGATTTGTATTACACCTCGCATATGTATGCGTAAACCTAGACCTACATGATTATATATGTTTGTTTATTCGAGACTAACGTTGGACACTTAGAATGGCTACATTTTGTCTAGTAAACACATCATGTTGTGGGGCTGCTTGGACACCGTTGAGGTAATGGCTGTTTCAGACGTTATAACGTGGACAGACCTACATGGCAGGGCTCTTCATATTTGGCGGTTGCCCTAGAATGGCATTATTTTTTTACTTTATTTTTATCTTGGGTACCAGCCTTTGTTGACAGACATATCATTGGAAAACACACGTTTATTTTGAACAATGTGTATTTATATATCCTTTTTTATATATATTTTTTCCTTAGACACTCGTTATGTACCTGAGGTTTTCTTTTTGCCATTTTTCTTTTTGCCATTTTCCTCCACAGTCCTCGCAGCAGCACATCTGTGCAATTGTTGCTATATTCTTCATCATATAATATTTGGTTGATGTATTGGCACCAACAATGTGTTATTTTTTATTTTATTTAATACACTGCATGTTGCAGTGCTTTAAATGTTCTAAGATGGCTGCCATGTGTTCATCAATTTGTACCACCTCGTGAATGGGGACATTCTATGCACTTGTATCATAGAGGTTTTTAAAGCATATATAAGAAGTCCTTCTTCCATGAAAAACCCTACCTACGTGAACAAGCGGTCAGTGTACCGCAAAACGCGTTGTTTTGTATCCAGGCTTTCCCTTTTTTGCTGCACCTTTTTATCAATAAAGAAACACTTGTGCTGCCTGGACTTGCTGTCATGCCTTTTCCTTGCTGAGACTGGATTTCATTTCTCAGCTGCTCTTGGGAGTGCAATCCATCGAATCTTGCCCTGTTTTAGGGAATTTTTTTTTTTGGGGGAAAAAAAAAATATATATATATATATATTTCATATTCATTCTGCATCCAAATTATATTGTGTAGAATAGCCTGGAGGTGCAGATCTGTGGTGCAGTAGAAGGGTGAACTGGTACCTATATATGGTTAGACATTCATGTAAATTGCTGTTGGGAAGATTTCAATCACTCTTATTGAGACCCCACTGCCCCCATGTTGTACGGAATAGGTTGTTCCTTGCCCAGTTGAACTAAATGACCATTGTCGTACTCATCAGCTTCTTATAAGCATTCAGGTCCCTTGCACGCTCCCAATTCAATATAAAAAGGAGCTGCTGTACCAAATCCCATATTGCCATACTTTTCTGACTAGGAGGGTGTCATTGTTCGTACACATCGAACGTCGTGATGTGCGAAAGTAAGAACGCATTAGAAGAGGGCCTTCTCGTGTAACGGAACCAGAAAAGCTGTTAAACTGCCTCTGTCCTTCAGTGCCATTTCTCCCCCCCCTTGTATTAATAAAAATATATATTGAAAAATAATTGCATTAAAACTTGAATTTTCTGAGATGTAATCGATCTACAAAATGGAATCTAATATTCTAACGTACAAATATATACTGTTAATTATGACATCTAAAATAAGGGGATTGTTGGTGTTCGGGTTGCATTTTGTTCTTCAGCTGTGCATCCCTTAACCATTCAACAGCTTACTCTGGGATCTTAGTAATTTTCAGTCTGGGAGGAAAATCTTCAGAATAGCTGACTTCACCAGAGAAGACTTGATGTTCAGGTCTCTGGCTATCGGTTTTGCTTCACTAAATGCCCTCCTTTTTTTCAACAATCTTTTGTGAAATCTGGGAAAATGGCTTTCCTGCAACATGTTCTCTGGCAGCCTTCAGTACTCTTTCCTTGGTGCTAATCTTGGTGAAGGCCATTTTTTTATTTGCTGGGATTTACTGCTCTCCATTTTGCCACCCCTGAAAGCGAAATTGATGTCCAGGTGGTCTATGATGTGTGAGAAACCTGAAGATGTCTCACCCGCTAGTCCCTGGGCATCTCATCTAGGTGGTCAGGAGACGGCCATTCATTTTAGATCTAGTTCATGGCGGTGTACCCATGCAGTAGGATCACCTGGGTGAGGGGTCTTCGGGGAGTGGACGTGGGACACTGGATTGCAAGACACATATTCCCTTCCCTGTAACACCTTTACCCCATCCTACCACGTAGGGTACTTAGGAACTCAACCCCCTGGCCCCACTTTCCCAACACAAGCAGTTTCTCACAGACCGCTCACTGCGTAAAAACAGACTAAACACCCAAGATGTATACTTGACGTGTCCCAAATACAATGGTCAGGCAATTACTGACCATTACACACACCTGACTTCATCACACTTCCCCACACCGATAAAAGGTGCAGCACAAAAGCACACTCTGAGCAAGGCAAAGCACACGAGGAAGCAGCAGTTCCAAGATGGCAGTTTAGTCAGCAAGACCAAAGAGGATTGCAAGGAGGGAAGTGCCCTTGATCTTGTCAATGAAAGACTGTTACTTTCATATTTCTTAGAGTAGACGTAAGGCCTGGAATCAAGGCTGAAGAATCCTGCATTGTGTTGGAGGTTCCCTGGGCTCACCCGCGTCGATGGTCCTGGCGGGGAGAATAGGCCACTGGTACTGTCCATGGCTCCTACAACAAAGCGGCTCCAGTGAACGGCACAGGCGGTGAGTTGGGGCGACTGATGCCAGACCGTTTGTGTTGAGCTAAGCTTGCAAGTGGCAACATTGTATAGTAAAAACTCAAGAGAAACTGTGTTTGAAGCGTATGTGGCAAGTGACGCGAAACCCAATTAAACAGCAGTGAGTGATCTTTGTAGCCAAGCTACGAAACCGCAGACAATGGTCTGGCACTGCGTGGGTGCTCTGTTAGGTATCCAGCTGAAAGGTGGCAAATGTGAAGTGATAAAGAATTGTGAAATCGAAGTGGTCCTGCAACGGGTAAAGCAAAACCCTCTGCACATTTGAAAGTTTTCGAAAGTTGATGAAAGTGTATGGTTGGCCTGAGCCCGACACAGGGAGACTAATTGAACATTGTGTTAAAAGGGATCTGAGAGGGTTCCGGGGTGAACCGTGAGTCACCCGAAAAAGAATATCCTACGAGAAATTGGATGCATACATTTATGAACATTGTGTTGACGATCTGAGCCGAATAGTGCATTGCCTAAGAAATGGAGTTCTTTTTGAAAATCTGAAAGAGGAAAAGAACTTATCGTTTGTTGCATCCAGCCCTCTGAATGAAGAGATTTTGAAAGGCAAAAAGACTTGGGCATGGAAGGCCCCCAATGCTAATAATTGAACTGTATCCTCGTGCAAGAGAAGCCGGAGACTGCTAAGCTTCAGGGTACCTCCTTGTCTCGTGCAGAAAACATAGGAAAGGGAGGCCAACGGCCTGAACATCCCGACATATCATCTTGTGAACGCTTCTTCCTTTTTCATAACATTGTTTCCCACACTATTTGTATTTAGAGGTAAGGATTGGCAATAGGTTTATTAGTATAGACCCTTTTATTTTGACAAGACACCAAGGACTGGGTTGTTTGATGGTCTTAGCTTGCTCCCATCTATAGATTTAGGATTAGATGGGCGTTTTTCCAACCCTTTTTTGAAGTTCAATAGACACTCTTGAACTGTTATCTCTTCTGTCTGTCGTGTTGCTACCATGCCTTCCTTACAGATGCCAGTACCATATATCTCTCAATGACTTGAATCGCAAATACATTGGTTTTTTCGATAGGTCCCAGCTCTTCCAAGCTCACCAGTGTAGGTTGCGGCTTCTGCTCTTCGTTTCCATTCAAGCGTTTTTACGTCCTAATGTTGAGTTCACCTTTTTAATATATGCTCAAACTGCTCTGTAACTAAACTGCCAGTCATTTCATTAGCCAGCTCTCAGCATCTTTCTCCACTTACATTGTTATGTTTTCCAGGTGTTGGCCCTTCCCTGATAGATCAGTTAGGGTAGTCTTTCACATATCCCACATCTTGGGCATTAATAAGGAGTAAATGTCTTTGGGACCCGGTACTTCCATTTCAGTGCCTTGTTTGGATCTCTTGGGGATGGGGTTCTCTGCCATCTTGATTTTCTTGATGTGTTCATTTTGCATGAATATCAAATTTAGTTATTGCGTCTATGGAGCGTGGGGATAAGGAGCTAGAGGCGTTAAGCTGCTGCCTGGGATATGGAGCTAGAGGCTCAAGCTGCTGCCTGGTCCAGCGTCATTCTAGAATTTCCCCCCCACCCCCCCCTCACCCCCTTTCTTATATTTGATCATCTCCCTTTGCCGGTGTGGCTGAAGGCTACAAGAGAAATCTAATTTCTACTTCACTCTCCCTCCTGCATCCTTTAAACCAGACACACCTGTTCAATATCTCCAACCGAATGTATACACCTCGCTACTGCTCAACATCTCCCTCCCACTTTCTCTCACTTGAACTTGGCTTCTGGGCTGCACATGTCCTCTGCAACTTTTTTTTTTCTCTCAGTTTCCACTTCAACTCTGATCACCTTCAACATTCACTTATTCTACGATGCTGGAAACCTGGATCTCACCTCATGGACCTTCTGCTCTAGTGCCTATCCACACAGATCTCCCTTCGGGGTTCTTTATTAAGAAGGCCCTTGGCACTGTCCCTCCTTTTTACATGCTACAATTTAACTCCTCCCTCATACTCTCTTACTTTTCTCACTCACTATGCCCCTCCCTGGCGCTCTTAACTTCTTCCCTGACCTAAATCTTCTCCTTGGGTCACTTCCCACTGATGTCTCCATTGCCCTGTTCAGCGACTCTTCTTCCCAAACCCGCCACCTACCTAGCTTCCCCTATCTGAACACCTCCTCCCTCCACAACCAGCCTACCCACTCTAGTGAGAACTCACTTGACCGTACCTTTCTCTCTACTTGATTCGCCTCCTCTGACTTAAACCCTAACCATGACCAATTCTCCCTCTGATCACTCCTTGACTCCTCAGTATCTCTCCTCCTCTTTTTCAATGACCAAAAGGAAATTCCAGCAGGGCTCTTGCCCCTCATCTTGATGCGAGTACCTTTTGACCTGGCTTCTTCTCTAACCTCACACCCTCCTTCATACCTCTTCCATATATCGCAGTGCTTTTTCTGACTTTCACTATGCACTTATGACACTTTGGCCAACACTATGCTGGTGCACTTTTACACCTTCATGCCCATCCACAGCCCTGAATCCCCTCCGAGATCCTGACCCCGGAAACCAGTACCTGCGTTGTTTTACAAAGTTGGCTTTGCACTGGACTATACCAAAGCCTCCTACTTGGCACACCTAATCTTTTTCTCTGCAAGCTTTCTTCTGCCCTACAAGGTTTGCTGACGTCTCCCAAGCTAATATCCATTGCCTCCTCTCTCAGCCCTCCTCTCGCCTCTAGCCTCCATCGGTCCACCAGCTCTTCTGCCTAGCTATTCTACTCTAAACTACTCCCCTACCGAATTAGCATCCATCCTTCGCAGCGCAAACCATTATTCAATGGTACTTTAGTGGATGGTCTTTAATTGGGCCTCCAAGTATCCTGAGGATAATGGCCATGGAGAGCCACTTAAATCTGGTTTCTGTAGTAAACGCTCCACCAAGACTGCACTCATGGATGTCTCTCACCTTATCTCTGATGCTCGCCACTTCAAACGTATACTTTTGACATGTGTTCACTCCTCCTCCTTACTCGCTCTCCAGGACCTTGGGTTTCACAACTCTGCCCTTGCTTGGATTGCCTCCTACCTGGAAGGCTTCTCATTTAAAATCTTCTCTAACTTGCAAATCACTGCACCCATGCTCTTCTTGGTGTTCAGCAACCCCGCCGCCCCCGAAAAGTATCAGACCTTGGACCTCTGTTTGTCACCCTCTAATTTGGTTGTGCATAGAATGTTCCTTTAGGCTTTCACTGACACCCTCCTTTGATCAGCCATCTCTGAACGAATTGTTACTGTTGCTGTTATCAGTCGCTTGATGGCTCTCCACTGCCTCACTGAAAACAGTCCTATTTCTCCTGGCTTCCAATGCATTCCCTCCACTTCGCATCTGATCTTCTTGCTCCATTGTCCAAGGCTGACGAATACGCGGTAATCTTTGACTTCCGACTGCAACAATTCGTCCATGTCTCTGCCACTCATATCACTCATATCAACCATGCCAACATTCGAAAAAATGTAAATTCCTTACTCGTCGCTGAATTCTACTCTTCCACCTGTACTCGGGGAAACTACTTCTTGGTCGTCCTCTCTACACCTCCCTCCCTTTAAATAAAGTTCGAAACTTTGCTACCTGCATTCTGTACTACCTGCACCTACCATGCTGGATGGCTCACCATGCACAACATATCCCCTTTTCGAGTTCTTCTAGTCTACAAAGCTATCATTGGTCTTGCACCTCAATATTTGGCTGCCTACTCGCCATATTTGCCTTGTCCTCTGCACTCAACCTCACTGTCCCTTGTTCCTCCTGCCTCCCCCTAGTTTCCACTTTCTACTCTCCCGATCTCTATTGGAGCCCACTGCACATCAGTCAGCACCACTGTGGATCTCTTCAAAGCTCGGCTTAAATGTCCCCTACTGACCAAAGAGGTAGCTCTCCCCTTGCACCTTACCCGTCCCCACTATTCCCTACAAGTTCGGTGTAATTATTTTTCTTTTTTTTTTTTAAAATATTTGTACATTACTGTTTTTGTTTTACAGCACTCGCCCCCAAGGCTAATGTTACCTTAAAGTCCCCTTTTCTGTCTTGCCCCCAGGTGTATGTCCCATTTTGTTCACACCCTGAAACTGGCTTTCCACACTTGTTCTCACTTTTGTGCTACTGCAGTCACTCTTCTGGTAAATGCCTCCATCTGTTGTAAGTAACTTCTGATCAAAATAGACATGCCTGTTCAAGTAAATACACATGTATGCATTTATTTTGCCTAGTTGTGCACCTCTGACACTGGAGTTAACCCATCCTAACTCTGTTGTGCCTAGATTTTCCTTGGAGAAGAATATAATTTCCTGTTGTCGAAAGTCATACATTCATGAGTTTCTCGCACCCATCCTGAAAGTTGTTAAACAATGTTTCACCCTTAGTTGGTGCATTGTTTATCATGCCTCACAAAAAGAATATTAATTGTCATTTCCGATATGTTTTGGAACACGGTCTTATGTGGCGTTCTTGAAGCTGTTTATTAAAAGTAGTGAACACACAAACTACAAGGCTTTCATAAAGTCCTATATGCATACTTTACATATGCACAGTAGAACCTACACCACATATAGATTTTTTATGCTACATGGGGTTGGGGGAGGGCAGAACGTCACTTTCAACACAATTACACAAGAAAAATTAAGAGTTACTCACCGTAGTGACTTACTCTTAGTCCATAGTCCCCTTTCCTCCATACTGCATGGGCGTCCCTTCCAAGGGACAAACCTTTTTCACCAGAATTAAATTTAGGGGCGTGCAGGGGTGCAGACCTGGGAACATGTGCTACCCTGACTCTGCCCCCCAGCGCCACTCCTCAGTCCCCATTGACGCATCGACAATATTTAACATTGCCTAATGACCAGTATTGGGGGGGGGGGTGGGAGGATGTTGGGAAGAGTATGTTAGTCACTATGGTGAGTTACTCATAATTACTCTTGCATCCCGTCACCTTTCCTCAATTCTGCATGGGCGATTTAAAATTGAATGTAGCCCCCCTGGTGGAGAGTAGACCCTCCTTAAGCAAATAACTGCCTGTCAGTTCGCGAAGGCCGCGTCTGATTTCGAGCCGGCATCCAAACAGTAATGCTTGCAGAATGCCAAAGGGGTGGCCCAGGTGGCCGCATGGCTTGCCACAGGACCTTTCGCTGGAAGGCGGTGGCCTTGGCTCTGACCGCATGATCATGCATGTTGGCTGGCAGTGGTTTGTGCTACCCTAATGTTTATTTCCTTTTATTTTTTTGTAAGTGTTTTTCACCAAGAGCATAACAAGTACATTAAAATGTTTTTGGTATTGCCAACCATGTACGTGATCAACCAAATTTTTTTAGAATGAAAACAATAAACTACCCCTCTGCCCCCTGGGTCCAATCAGTCCAGGTAGCGGCATGATCTCGCCAAGGGTTGCGGCTTGCATTTTAATTCTATTGGCCCCGAAAGTAAGTCTCGACTACAAGGTGAAATAAGTCAAGCAAGGAAGAGTAGGTTTTAACACCTGTGGTGACAGAGCGATAGTGCAGGCTCGGGAGTGATCACAACCCCAACCTATTAAACGCCAACTTGCAATGTTTGATGTCTTTTAGTTCTCCGTGGGAGCGGATGTCAGGGCTCAGCATTAGCTTCTCTAAACTCCAGAAAGGGGGAGCCATTGAGCGTCAATGTTTGTGTGCGTTTCCATGAGCCAGGCTGTGAGACTCCATCTCATAGATCTTTCGCCTTGCGCAGCCATTCTATTTTGGATGGAAGTGTTTGCTTTCCACTTTATCGTAACACAGATGTGTGCAGCTAGGAGCAAGTTTCTAGGCATGTGGGGGAGGATCTGGTACTGCTCTTTTTGTTCGACCCCAAATAAAGCTATGAAACGAGTTAGTTCTCTGTGATTGCCCTCTATCTGATGGATCAACCCCAGAATTTCCTTCCAGTACAGTTGATGTGGGGACATTCCCACCATTGTTGCCAATAGGTGCTAGTTTGGGCACAACCCCTCCAGCAGTAGGGGCTGATGCCTGCATACATTTTGGCCAGGTGTTTGTGGGGAGCGAGGTTATGTGCCACAGTGTTAGGATTCTGCAGTTATGCATTTTGTGTTGTACTGCAAAAGATGATTTCCAGACAGCTCTGTATATCGCTGCCCAGCCTTCATCATGATCTTCCCATCCTAGGGCGGTGGCAGGTGGCCTCTGTCTATAAGTGCTCTATATATTTTTTTTTTGTCGTGCCTTGCTGGGTATTTAATGTTTTCAAAGGGGATGAGAGGGCATTGCAACTGTCCTGACAGATACGAAATGAAAAGGACCCTTTCAGCTCCAGATATGGGAATGGCTTGATACTTCAGCCCTGTTGTGCATTTTCCAGTTCCTCCTTGGTCAGGAACCCCCCCCCCCCCATATCCTTCCACATCTGGCGTGCTCTAATTAAACCTTGTTCGTATTGTGCTTGGAAGCGGATTGGGTCCATAATAGTCTCTAATGGGGGTGGGGGGGTGACGGATGTAGCTAAGGGGGGGGGGGGATGGCCAGGTTGCTGTTCCCTTCATGCTTGGGTTCTTTGTGCTCCATATAGGCCACAGCGCTTCTAAGACCGGGTGTTCTCTTGCCTTACGCGGGATGGATTTGAAGGGGGGCCCACAGCCATTCTCCCAGGGATACCGAGGCAAAGAGGCATTTTCCAAATTAACTGTTTGTGCTTAGACTCTCGGATGTGGTCAACTAGGATTCGCAGTTGTGATGCCTTGTGATATTCGTGAAGATCTGGGTATGCCAGGCCCCCTTTTTCTTTTGGAAGAATCAGCGTATTGTATGCAATTATGGTTTCCTTCGCTTTCCCAAAGGAAGGCTAACGGGGCGCTTCTAGCTGTAGTAAGGAACATGTCCAGAAGCAAGATGGGGAGGGATTGGAAAAGGAAGAGGTGCCGTGGCAGGATGTTAATTTTAATGGCGGTTAGCCTTCAGGCCCATACGTTTGTTTCCCCCAGTTCTCTAGGTCTTGTTGGATCTTGGCCCAGCGCGGTTTGTAATTAACCTGAAATAGGTCACAAAGCCGCTGGTCTAATTTGGCCTGCTGAAACGTGCTCTTGATGACCATAGACCTCTTCTGTGGCGAGTTGAGGCCCTTGACATTAAAGTCCCCATGCGAATACCATCCCCAGCCATTTTTGGGTTGTGTTGCGTAGGCTCTCCGAAGCCTAATAAGCTGTGTCGCACTCATGGTTTTTTTTTTCCCCCCTCATTCCTTAGGTGTGCATTTGGATCGTGGCAGTATACATTTATCTGCCTGCGCAAGTGTCTCGCTCGATTGAAACGTGGACTGTTTTGATTGGAATTACGTTTTTACATTTTCCCCTTTGCTTCCTGTGTGCCCTGGACGGACCCAATGGATTCCTGTGTTCTCCCCCTCAGAAAGAAAAAGAAATTGAGGGTAGAAGAGAAAGAAGGCATTCTCCCAACTCTGGAGACGCCCTAGTTGTAATCATAGGGCCACACAACGGGTGGAGCGCCAAGAACCTTTTGTTTGGACGTTACTGTCCATTGCTGATTTGCGTGTGCAATGGTGGCTCGTATGTATGCCCAGCCCGACTTTTTTGCATACAGTGGGGCCTGGGAGGGGCTCTGAAGGGAGAGGGCTTCTCTCTCGAGGCGGGAGGATTTTCTTTCCTGATCAATGGGTGGAGCTCCATCCTTTGTTTTACAGACAGAAAATGTGGCTGCCCATAGTGATGCTGTCACTATGATTCAGGGGGTATTGCGCCTCGTAAATTTCCTTTTTCTCTTTGAACGGCTGCTGTGCGACCTAGGTCTCGACGGCTTCCTGGCTGGTTCTGAAGAGGACGGCACCTCTTCACCTTCCATTGGGCCCTCTCTGTCTCGTAGGCCTCTTAGTACCTTGCTTGCCTCCTCGCCCGACACCACTCTATATTCTTCATTGTAGGTGAATGTGAGCGCAAAGGGAAAACGCCATCTGTATATAGTGTTTTGTTCTAGCAGCCACAATGTCGGCGGAGGGAGGGGTTTAGGCTCTGCGCTGGCCCAGTGTGACTGCTGAGAGGTCTTGATCTTTACCTTTGAGTCTTCAAAATCGATTAAGTCTTTTTCTGGCTAGTTTGACAATATCAACTTTGTGCCTATAATGACATTTCGCCAAGTCCGCCCAGGGGGCCACCTGCTCAGTGCACCCTTTCAAATTCCCGTTCTGGAGTCCATGGTGCAGGAAGGAGGATGGCTATTTCTTTCTAACCTCGCCGGTGTCTCATTGGTCGACTCTTTGAGGCCTTGAATCCTAATGTTCGCTTTCTTCTGCCTGTTTTCCTGGTCGTCAAGTTTTGCTTCCAGGTCTTGGTTTCTTTGCTCAGTCCTGGAACCGTCCTTCGACTTTTAGTTCTGCAATGTCTGCGGATTGTTGATAGTTTTCCAGTGCCTCAATTTTATCTTCGATTTTGTGCATGGAGGGGGGGGGCTTGGGGGGGAGGTCCAGACCTTGCCTAACTTCCTGGGTAGTAAAGCGTTTCAATAGCTCACTTTGTTCCTGGATCACTGAAGGCAGCAGGAGCGTTTACCTGGCTCCCGGTCCATGTGACTGCTTTCTGTTGACGGCTCCTCTGTTGTCTGTGCTCCGGAGGCCAGGGGCTTCACCTTTGTTCAGTCCGTTTACGGCGAGGCGATGACCGATTTTCTTTGCGAAAGGGAGCATTGCTGCCTGGCACTACCTTCTCTCATGCCTCGATGGAGCTTCATGCGGGCTGGGCAAGCATCGGTGCTGTGCAATTATGCAATGGTTCTACAGAAGCTAGTGCTCAGGCTGCCCTTTCACCTGTGCCCCCTGGTGGTCCCCTCCTCATATGCCTCTTGGATGGCCACAACCATCAACCGTGCAATAGAAGCCTTGGATGCCTGATAACCGGGTCTGGAGCCCCCGAAGGTGACAAATGCGTCCCACTTGCGGAAGCACTTGGTCCTGTCCAGATAGAATTTCAGAGTGTCTGTCATCCAGACAGTGCAAGACTCTGCAAAACTACCATGTCCCTGTGGAAAGTGGTGTAGAGTTCTGAGGCCACCAGAGCCTGAATTCTGCTGACTGCGAGCGGAGGGAAGTCCCACGAGCAAAGCACGCTTAATGTTGATCAGCCTGATGTGCGTGGACGCCATTGGCTCGAGTTGAGGTCCCACACAGGGTGTGGCCTCTTGATGGGTGGGTAAAGCCTGAACAATCTCACCAGATCCTTTTTGAGAATCTGGTTAGAGGAGAAGAGCTCAATTTCTGTAGGCCCCTAAGATTGCAAGTAGGTGAGACATATGTCCACCTGAACGCCTGAGTGTGCGAGGTGTGCCGAGGAGAGTCGTCCAGTGTGCATGTAAGGGGGCCGATCTCCAGAGTCTGCCCAGTAACAGAACCTGCTCCATTTGCTCTTATATTGGCTCCTGGTAGCCTTGCTCCTGGCTCCCTGGATGATCTCCAGGTTAGCCTGTGAGGCTCAGGTGCTTGAGGGTGATCTGCTCAGGAACTATGCTGCAAGGGCTAACTTCTGAGGCATGGGATGGAGGACCCCGCCCACCTGCTGAGGTGCCGGGCCCAGCTGAAGGTGAATGGGTGGCCTTTTTTACGTGAGGCTGAGCAGTTTGGAGAACAGTCTTACTGGGCACCAAGGAGCTATCAAGATGATGCTGAGGTGACAAGCTTCCTTCATCTTGCAGAGTACCCTGGGGATCAGGGGTGTGGGAGGAAAGGCATATGCTGTCATGCCTTCCCATTGAATCTGCAATGCGTCTCGCAGGGAGCCGTGGCCTACCCACTGCCAGGACGCAAACTGATGGCACTGCCTGAGCTTTCAGGAGGCAAATGCATCCACCTGAGGGTGGCCCCAAGTGTTGAAAACCACCTGTGCACCTGGTCATTTAATTAACTTTCGTAATGGTCTGCTCCCAGCCTGCTGAGCCTGCCTGCTTCCAAGTTGGCTTCCCCTGTGAGGTGGACAGCCGTGAGGTAGATGTTGTTTTCCAGGGCCCATTCCCACATGCACAGTGGAGGGGACCTGGTTAACCCCCACCCCATCCCCTCCTGCTTGTTGACATAGTACATGCCGGTGGAGTTGTCGGTCTGGATTAGGGTGGTCTTGCCCCAATGAGCGGAAGGAAGGCTCTGAGTGCTAGCCAAATGGCCCTTAACTCCAGCCAGTTGATATGTGATTCCTGCTCCTGTCAAGTCCAGACTCGGTGGACAGTGTGGCTGTCCATAGTGGCTACCCAGCCCTCTAGGGAGCAGTCTGTAGTGATGATGGCCTGCTGGGACAGGTGCCGCAAGGGCCTGCCCTTCCGCAGGTTGCAGTCCCTGGACCACCACATGAGGTCAGAGAAGGGGGGGCGTATGCTGACCACTTGGAGCCCCACTCCTGATTCCATGAGGCTGCAAGTGCAGCTGTAGTCTCCTCATCCGGAGCCTCGTGTGGCAGCGCTCCTCCTGGCCGTGCCATGATACCCAGTAGGTGTTGGTACCACCAGACTAAGGTCACTGCTCTGGTAAGGAAGTGCGATGTGGCCCTCTTAATGGCTGTAATCTTTTCCTCCGAGGGGGGGAAAAACCTTCTCGGAGCTTGTATCCCAGATGAGGCCCCAGAAGGTGAGGCTGTGCGTGGGCTGCAACTGGGACTTCTTGAGGTTGATTGTGAACCGCAGGTCGTTGAGTGTTCATCAGCGCGGATGAAGTGTGGGTAACCCCCTACGGGGATCTTGCCCTGACGAGCCAGTCGTCCAGGTACCGGTAGACCTGGTGGCCCTGGTCCTTGAACCCTGAGGAGGGCTGCCACTGCATTCATGAATCTGGTAAATACCTAGGTGGCTGAGTTGAGGCCAAAGGGTAGCAGCTTGTACCGGAAATGACAGCCCATGATCCTGAAACATAGGAAGGGGAGATGAGGTTGCCAAATCGGACATGTAAGTAGGCGTCCTTCAGATCCAGGGAGCACATCCAGTCTCGTGTCTCCACAATCGGTGCTGGCGTAACCGTATTGAATTGGGAGGGGAGGGGTTGAGGATGGATAGGTCTAGCACAATTCTCAGGCCAGCCTGGGTCTTTTGTATGGGGAAAAATCCTGGAATAGAAGCTTAAGCCTCTCTTGGAGGCTGGCACTTCTTCCACTGCTTGCCTCTCGAAGTGCGACCGGGTCTCCGCCAACAGAGTTGCCGTACCAATTTGTGGAGGGGAGAAGAGGGAGGTATCGCTAGTCGGTACCCCTTGGATACTACAGAGAGGATCCGGGGGTCCGTAAAGGTTTGGGGCCAGAAATGCATGTTAGGGGCAAGCCTGCCACCCACTGGAGGCACGTGGACCCGAATGGACTTGTCATGCCTTTTTTCCCCATCGGAGGCTGAGGAGTAGGGACTGGAAGAAGCCCTTGCCCCCACCACCCCCACCTGTCTTTTTCCCCTCCCCCCCCCCCCCCCCCCCCCCAACACTTTTTGTTGCTTGGGCCAGTGCTGACTCAGCGAGCGGTCGGGTTGACTCGACCTCCATTCCTGGAATCCCCGGAACCCATCAAACGCCTGCCCCATGTCGGAGTGTCGCTGTGACTGGGTGTATGCCTTTGCCTGGCCTTCAGGATAGATAGACTTTGCAGTCTGCGAGCTGTTCTTCTTTTTAATCGAATTCCTCGTCGGTAGTAGAGGTCACTACCTTCGAATGGAAGGTCCAATGTGCGATCCTGGACGTTTGGGTTAAACTTAGTAGCTTGAAGCCAGGCTGTCATGTCTGTGGCGATGCAGATGGACCGGCAAGAGGTACCGATGTGGGCCACACTGGACTCCATGATATCCTGTGCTACCAGTTTGGCTTCTCCTAGACCTGCTTTGAAGCGTGCCTGGCTATGCACCGGAAGTTCCAGAAGGAAGTCTATTTCCCGCCAAAACCTCTGATCGGCTGCCCGCATGGTATCCGCGTTGGCCTGACGCAGTTGCAGGGAGGCGTTCGCGGACAGCTTCTTCCCATTTGCCTCCAAGATCTTCTCCTCCTTGCCTAGCAGCGCCGAGGACGAGGTGGCTGAGGACGAATGAGGCTTGGAGTAGAGTGACGCTTCAGCGATCACCGAAGAATACGGCTGTGGGTGCATGCGTTGATAACAAGTGTATCCCATTCCATCTGTTTGTACTTGGCATTGAGGCGCCGATTGACAGGTTGGGGGCGGAGTGTGGCTTGAGCCACCCCTTCTTGGCTAGAGCCATGATGTCCTTCTGCATCGGGATACCCGTTTTGGTAGGGGATGATAGGGTGAGGACTTCTGTCAAGACCACCCTCCTTGGGCCGCTCGACCTCAGATTGTGGAAGGCCCAAATATTCTGCCAAACCTGCAAGCTGGTCACGGAAGGCCTTCGTGTCAGGGTCCTCTGCCTCGTCTGTGTCCAGTGTCCGGCTGGTCAGAAGCGGGTGGAGGAGTGATGGGCGTTGTGGAGACCGTAGGCTGGTGTGTAATAGCCTGTACTGAGGGATGCAGGGGAGCTGGAATCGGAGGCGCCGGCAGGGGCAGCGAGTGCTGCGCTGGGGCCTGTGGTGCTGGAGCCATGGGAGAAATGACTATTGGTGCCGGTGGAGTAACCAGAGGGAGAAGTCTTTGACAGTATTCCATAGGATGGCCCCCATCTGGGGGGAGAGAGGGGATGCGTGTGTATGCATCAGTGCCAGGAACTTTTATAAGAACCTGTCTTCGGAGGCAGGGGATGTTGACGGAGTGGCAGGGGTCTGCTGGGGTCAGAGCACACTCTAGGTAGCAGGGGGAAACCTGCCCTGCATTGCTGATGGATAAACTGTAGGCCACGTACCTGGTAGACACCAGTCCCACCTTGACACTCGGTCACCCGCCTGTTCTGTTACTAGGAGTGGCATCAGACGAGCAGCTATGTTTTCTGGCGCAGCGCCCATTTTGTTGAGCTGCGTGCCAAAGCCATGGTGCCTGGCTCCTTCCTTCTCCAGAACTCTTGGTTGTGTAGCATGAGGCCTGCCCGGTACCTGAGGTCTGGGCCTGGAAGGCATGTTGCTCTTGGCATTGTTGCCGGTAGTGCTGCGTGCAGGCGCCCCCTCTGACATTGAGCCGGTACTAGTGCGTTGCCCCTCGGGTGTACACCCGGTGAAAGAACCTTGCGGTCCCTCAGCACTGATTCCGGAAGGATCAGACGACCCCTCAGCCGTGAGGCCGGTAGCTGAACTAGCCTCAGTGCGTGTGCTAGTCGAAGAACCCAAGAGTTTCCTCCTGCTTGGGCGTTTCCTTGGGTAGGAGTCGCCCTTACGGGGTGCGATGGAAAATAGCGGCCCACCTTTGGGCCTCGATCTCTGATTCACGAAGTTCTTAAAGTCCTCTGGAGGCGACCTTTCGAGGACGATCTCTCCACCTAGCTGGGCTGTTCTTCAGTGCGCATGGAGTCCATGCGTTGCACGCGATACAACCTTGCCAGGTGTGGTCGGGGCCAAGGCAGCGAAGGCAAAGAGCGTGGGGGGTCAGAGGTATGGAAGAGCCCCTCTCTGGCTGGACATCTGCTGAAGTCAACATGCGCCGAGGAGGAGCGAGTCCCTGAATGACGAGACAAAAAGATAGTTTGTGGAAGAGCGTGTGGTAATATGGCTGAAGCAAAGCCCAGGAGCGAGCGCTGGTGAAATCTGCCTGTTCCCGTCGACGCGGAAGAGGGGGCTGAGTGGGGCATGCTCCTAGGGCCGCACCCCCGTGCGCCTCTAAATTTGAAGACCTTTTTTCTGGTGAAAAAGGTTCTGTCTCCCATCCCTTGGAAGGGACGCCCATGCAGTATGGAGGAAAGGGGACAGGATGTAAGAGTAATAGTTACTTGGGCAAACAAGGTGTACAGATATAAACACTGTTCATGTTTTGGGGGAAAATAATTGGGCCGTGTCAATAGTTGAGGTATGAGCTCTAGGGAAAAATCAGTTGCTACCACCTTAGTCATTCCACTGGACACTGTCCTGGCAAAGGCCGCAGTCCCCATCTCACGTAAGGTGTGTGTGTTCGAAATGGAACAGTTTAGCCTGCACTCAGTCATGAGAAAAAAGACAGAGTCCCGTTCATTGGGGAAAAAAATTAGCCAGAAACTGTAAGTGTTAAATACTTATAAGTTTATTATATGGAAAATATATATAAAAACCACCATTGACTGAATAGAGGCAGGACACCTAGAGAACAGTCCAGTATGGATGCATTTTGCACTTTACACAGCGCTTGTTTACCAATGAATATATATATATAATTTTTTTGGTGCAATTCACAATCCTTCCGCAATCAGGCCATGGTTAGTGATACAAGGGTTGGGGTAAGAAACATCTCTTTTCCCCTATTGTAGTTTTCATTACCAGTAGCTGCCGGTTGACCATTGCGAGGGGGTTTAGTCATATTTTACTGGTTTTTGAAATCCCCCACCAGCAACTTCTGTTCTTGTTTGCAAGGGCAAATTGTTTATCGTTTCTTTCTCAAGGAAATGATGTATTCTGTTCCTGCTTTGTGTACTACCTTCTGACTCTTTATCTATGCAAGAATGCTGTCAGTGTTGCACCTGTGATTTAAATACTCTTTCTCTCTTCCTTTAATACATTCACGAAACATACTTTTATGAGCAAATTAAGATGTAGGGGATGCATTTTACAGGGATCGAAATTGGATTCGATAAGCAGAATCTAAAAGCAGCTCCTGGGTGTCCTGCATTAACTAGTGAGCAGTAGCTACCAATGGGAGAAATGAGGAGCTAGTCGGTGTTCTGCAATCTAACGTCTGCAAATCTAACCTCCACATAAGAGGCAGACCATTTTGACCATTATTTATGACCACTTATGTGTTATGTCAGACTTGTCCTAATGCTTATTTATAGATTGTCACATAGGTATGCATGTTCGGCATCAATTGGCCTGGGAAGACAAAAGTTGCTCCTGTTAGTTGTTGGTGTCAAGCTTACCAGGCTCCACTCTGCTACAAGCAGGAGCAAAATTGCCCCCTCCTATTAAAATCCTGATTTTTATGCTGACGTGAAATATCATCAGTAAATGGTGCTTTGAGAAGTACGTGTTATATTTCTCTTTTTATTTTTTACTTTAATTTCTGGGAATTCTAAATGGCTAGCTGTGATGCGTGATATTAATCCTTGGGGATTTTTGAGATGGGTTGGGTCTAATCAACCTACTGGAGCAACCATAGGAGTTTAATTCTAATCAACAATTGAAGAATGAGTTGCAGATATCTTATACTTTTTCATTGGGTAAGGCATACAATTGGTGACAAATGGTCAAACATTAGTTTCTTTCACAGTACAGCCTTAGTTGAAACAAATGTAGTGCTGATGGAAGGCTGTGTGTTTAAAGGTAAGGCTCTGTAGATTACTTGGGGTGCGATTCCCCAATGTGAGAGGGACTTGGGCACCTTACATCTTCAGTTTAGCTCCTTGTGTGAGCCCCTACCCTCTGCTCAATTAGACAAGACTGTCCTCAACAATCCAAAGCTGGGGGGCGGAGAGGGGGGAGAAGAACATGGAGATGGCACTTTCATAAGGTGGAGTGAATCCACGCTTGCCAGTATTACAATTAGAAATGAGTTAAAATACGGTATCTACCTTGTAAAAGAATGGATGTCTTGGGGCGAGGCAAGGGCTACAGTGTGCCATTAGTGCCTTCTTTGCAGTGGTCAAGTCTCGATCTCACCTGCTTTGCCCAAGTTAAAGTGTACTGCACAAATCTGTTTGAATTGTAGTGCCTGTTTAGTGATTGATTAAATCTGAAGATGTGTGCACATAAAGCCGAGTAGGTGTACGTATTACATACAGTATTCATAGCCTTTAGTCATCTCAGAATATTGGAATTCCATTCTAACTGCTTATTTCTTAGGAGTGAGTGTTAGACTATAGAACAGAATCCACCTGGTTAGATTAGCCGTTGGAGTGTTTGTGCATAATGCTGTTCCAAGGCCCAGTCACTAACTGCTAATGGGCGCGTTGTTTTGGAATGAGGGATGCCCCGACCACTTTAACAAGTTGACAGCAAAAGGCTTATATTTTTCCACTGGAAGACAAACGGAGCAAAGTGACATGGAGTTTTGACTAATCGGCTACTCCACCTTGTAGGTAAATCTGCACATCTGTTCTTCTCTATATACCAAAACAATGACAGGAATAGAAGTGCAGAGTTGTAAGCCCTTCCATCTTGTGTAAAGGAAATATCATTGTAGTATGATACATATGGTGAATGTTACATTAGTAACGAGCTTCTAACCTGTCATTGGAGACAAATTCCCCCAGGTATCCAGATCATAATGTTAATGTAATTTTCATTCATCCCATGTTAAGGATTCCCGTCACTGTAAATGGGCTATGTAGAGTGTTGCTAAAGTAGGAGTAAATGGGCCTGGTCCACTCTCGTACCTTTTGGAACTGAGAAAAGAATAGTTTTTTGTGCAGTGGCAAGATGCATAATTTTTTCTTTGTAAATCTACGTTATTCGTTTTTCAACATGAATACGCAGCACATCAACTTTGGGCTCATGCCCCAAACACTGACTCCTGAAGGCCTCGATTCTCTGCCACCCCCCCCCCCCCTCCCCCAGCCCCAAACCCTTCCCACTTATCTTGAAGCACAGATTCAGTTCAATCGTTCAGAAACGTCTCTAGGCAGCACCCCCGAGTTCGCAATCCTCGATGATGGGCTGACCCCCTTGAGTCAAGTCCCAAGAGTTCTAAGCTCCAGTAGGTTCTGCAGGGCTGGGTCAGGCGCCCATGTCGCCAAACGCCTCCATGAAGCCACTCGGATTCTGTATGCGAGCTCGAGCCCTGCATTGCTTCCGTTAGTTTCTCCATGTAATGTCTTTGGCTACTGCTACCCATTCTTTCCTCCCTGGGAGGGCCGCTCTCTTCCAAGTCCTGGCTCGGGCAGCTCTAGCCGCTAGTATTAGGGAGTGTGTTCGATCCGGAAGCCTTTCCCAGTGTTCTTTTCGTTGCAACCCAAAGATCAGTAGCATGGGGTCTAACGGGTATGGTCCCTCCCCTGCCTCCTTCAGCCAACTGAGGACCTCCGTCCAGAATGTTTGGACCCTCTCACATGACCACCACATGTGCCAGTAGTTCGTGTTTTCTCCACAGCCATGCCAGCACATGGGGACAACATCCGGGCACATCCTAGAGTTTGATTGGGTCATACTGCCACCTATGAAGCAACTTCACGGCGTGTGTCTTATAGTGGCAGGAGATTGAGGTCTTGTATGCCCTACTACAGAGGCGTCCCCAGAGTTTATCACCAATTTTAATGTTCAGGTCAGCCTCCCATTTTCTCTGGAGACTTTTGGTTGTACCTTCCTGAGTAGTCAGGAGGGCACCATAAAGGAGAGATGAGTCCCTTCATTTCTGTGTGGGTGTCCAGGATCCCTTCAACCAGGGTGAGCTTTCGTTGTACACATGGTTTTAGGGCGGGTTTCAATAGGACTCCCTTAAGTCGTAGATATAGGAGGGGGGAGAGGGTACCAATTCCCAATGCCTCTTCCAGTTCCTGGATACCTATGAACTTCTCTTCCCTCACGAGTTGTCCGACCCTGCAAGTCCAGCATCGAATCAGGATTGGTAGTGTTAATGACCCGGTATTTCTTTGAATACTGGAGTAGACCAAATATGGCTCAAAGGGGAGGGCCATGTGGTTATTTTGTCTCTGACCCTTCCCTGCCAATGCTTTCCACATAGTGCCCAGAATCGGATGGTTCTTTATTCTGTTAGGTAGCTTTTTCAGCGGGACACATAACCACTCCCCCCTGTGACAGGGCGCAGGTAGAAGTTCTCCAGATATATCCATTGTTTGTTGGGGTCCTCTCTAAGATGGGGGGTGCTAACGCTCTGAGCTGGGCCGCTCTATGGTAGATCTGGAGGGCCAGTCCTCCTCTTTCCTTGGGGAGAGTGAGGGTTTCATATCCCACTGAGTTTTTGGCCTTGCCATATAAATTTCAGCATTCGTCGTTTAGCTTCTACCAGGTGGGCCTACGGGGCCTCTAATGGAAGCATCTGGAAGACGTATAGCACCCTGGGGAGAAGGTTCATTTTTATGGCGTTTATCCAACCAATCCAGGACATTTGGCTTCTCCCCCATCTCTCCATGTCTTTAAATATTTTGTCGAACAGGGTAGGGTAATTAGCCTGGTTTAGATCTTCGTCTAACAATATTAATACCCAGATATTTTATCCCTTCCGTGCAAATATGTAGGCCCAGGGGGTACAGTTCTACCAGGTGCCTGTCCGTGTCTGATGCGAAGGGGAAGATCATTGATTTGCCTATGTTTATCTTAAAGCCCGAAAAGCTACCAAACCTCTTGATCACCTGTAGGGCAGCTGGGACTGACCTAGTGGGGGGTCTCTCAAATGTAGCAAGATGTCATCAGCATAGTCCCAGTTTGAAGGTGCGGTTCCCGACCTCTATGCCCTGAACCCCAACTGATCTAATGTATTCTGCGAGTAGTTCCATAATCCTGGCAAACGGAAGCGGGGAGAGGGGGCAGCCCTGCCTAGTCCCCCTCTGGAGATCGAAGGCACGCGACAGGCGCCCATTCACCGTGACTCTAGCCGATGGAGATACATACAGGGCCTTAATCGCCTGACGGAGACCCTCCCCAAAAACCCAGTTTTTGCAGCACACCATGAAGGAATCCCAGTCTACCCGGTCAAATGCTTTTTCGGCGTCGATTGGCACTATTACAGTATTATTCCCCCCTGGTGCTGCCTCTCTCATAAGATGTAGAGCCTTCCTAAGGCTGTCTGCTCCCTGTCTCCCCTGTATGAAACCCACCTAATCAGAGTGTAAGAGCCCGGGCATATGGCCAACGAGCCTTGTGGCAATAATTCTAGTGAATAGTTTGGCATCCACGTTCAAGAGTGAGATTGGTCTATATGACCGGCAGTCTGCCGGGTTGTTCCCCCTCCTTCGGAAGCTCTGCGATTAGGGCTTTACCAAAAGACGGGGGGAGGGGGCTTTCCCTGTTGCCATGATATTAGAAAAGAGGCCGGCCAGAAAACCCGCCAGGTGTCCCGAGAAGGCCTTGTAAAAACCTGCAGTGAACCCATCCTCACCCGGGGCTCTACCCAGCTTCAAACCTGAAATCGCCTTGGGTACCTCCTCCTCCGTTATAGGGGCGTCCAGGGCTGACGCCACCGTGACTCCAAGGGTGGGGAGGGAGAACCCATTTAGGTAAGCACGTCCTGGTCCATGTTCCCTTCCCTTGCATACAGATTCTCATAGAATCCTGCAAATTGTTCGGAATACTCTCCGGGTCAGACATCTCCACCTGTTATCTTTGAGACCCACCTATCTGCTCTCTGACCCCTGAGTTTGGCCTTGTCTCCTTTCTCATAGTATCTTTGGCGGAGATGTTGTAGGCCAGCTACCACTTTGCCCATCTCCAGTTCCCTCAATTACCTTCCCTCAGGCATCATCCAGGCCCCTCTCCCTCATGTCTCCCTCCTTTCCATCCGATTGCTCCAGTCGGAGTATCTCTGACCTCAACGTATGTGCCCGTAAGGACCTGAGTCTTTTCTTGGAGGCCCCCCTCTCTAATCGGCCTGCCCCTTCAGGTAGCCTTAGCCGCTTACCATACTATTTCACGGCTAACTTCTCCTGTATCATTGAGTTCAAAGAACTCGGTGATCGCTGTTATCTCCTCTTTAAACACAGCGTCCCTAAGGAGGAAGCCATTGCATTTCCATAGGGATTTCCTGGGTTTCAGTCCCTATATACTGATGTCTGACCAGACCAGGTCGTGATCCGATCAGCTAACTGGTCTTATTTCACTGGATTCTATCCTAATCATGTGCTGATGCCCCGTGAACAGATGGTCAATTCTGGTTCTCGTGCCATGGGCCGCAGAGAAAAGTGTACCCTTTTCTGGTTGGGTGTAGTTCCCTCCACAAGTCCACCAGCCCGTACTCCCACATCAGATCCTGAAAGCCCCCCTGTGGCCGCCTCCCTTTGTTGATTAGGTGGACAGCTTTCCCACTATGATCCTGGTCCTGAAAGGCCCACATATTGAAATCCCCCCTGCCCCATAAATAGGAGTCCCTCGGCCTTTGACATCACCTCTCCCAGGGCTTCTTGGAGGAAATCCATCTGGCCAACATTGGGACAGTATATTGCCGCCAGAGAGTCTTGAGCCATGTGCCTGTCACCACCAGGGCTCTCCCGTCCTCCCTTTCCCATCTAGACACTTCAGTGAGCTTTTGGTTTTTATGCAAAATGATGCCTGTGCCCCCTTTTTTAGCATGGCCGGATGCCCAGAAAGTCTGACCCACATGTGCTCCCGGGATGGCCATCTCCTGACCTTTTTATCCGCCTAGTTTCCTGCACCAGGAGAACGTCCACTCTTGCATTTTTCATCTCCCTCCCCAGCAGCGAGCGCTTCGCTGGCGAGTTGAGCCCCTTCACATTGAGGGAACCCAAACTAAGCGTCTCGACCCGGCCCGTGGTCTCATTGTCCAACATTGGGGGTTCGCCTTGCTATCCTCACACATCCAACGTCACTGGGGCTGCTCGGGTCCTGATTTTGGTTGAATCTGTGCTGACTCTGATCGTGGATAACTCCAATCCCCTTCATCCCCCTCCCACCCCCTCCTCCCTCCCAAGTTCAGGACGCCTGCCAACGGGCAAGCCATCAGGTGGGAATTATGCTCCCCACCGCAGTTCCCCTAGATTACTCTGTGTCCCCGGCTGGGGAAATACAACTTTTACCTTTGCTACCTCCATCGGAGTGGTTCTCTGCTCTTAGACGTCGCCTTCATTCCTCGTCGGGGTATTTGGTTTCTGGAATTTTCTTCTGCCCTTTGCTTTTTACTTGGTGGACCAGGGACCCTCCGGTTCCCTACTGTCGTGGGGCGTTGCACGATTCTCCTTCATTGCGCTCTATCTGGATGTCCCCTTTTAGCACCTGAAGGACTTGCGAGGCCTCCTTACCGTTGATCACTCTATAGTCCACCCGGGTTCTCTCTGGAAAGCGCAAACGGGAACGACCATCTGTATCGTATATCCTGTTAGCCACTGTGTAAGCGGGCGACAGTCACGTCTGCGGGTGAGCGTAAGTGAAGACAAGTCCTGAAAGATCTTAATTGTGTCCCCTTCGAAGGGGAAACTTCCAAGTCTCTTAGCTTTTTCCAAAACCTCCATCTTTTCTCTGTAACGGAGAAAACGCACCACAATCGACCTGGGGCCCTCCCCCTCCTCCTCTGCGCTCTTTCCAGCTGGACTGCCTTACCCCCTTCCAACGTGAAGAGCTGGTTTCAGACCCTGTACCTTCTGCCCCACATCGGCTGCTGTCTCTCCTTTCTGCTGGGTCACCCCTAAAATACGGAGATTGTTCCGGCGTTCCCTATTTTCGAGGCCGTCCATCTTCAGGACCATATCCTCCTCCCTCATTTCCAAGTCTGTCAGCCTCGCATTGTATTTCATATCTAGTAGATCCGTCTGGAGGGGATTGTTCTCCATCCCCTCCATTTTCTCTTCGAGGGTGTCCACGCTCCCCCTAAGGTCCACCACGGAGGCCTGAATGTCGGTACGTATTGCCTTGATCTCTGAGGATATCTTTAAGGTAATCTCTGGTGAGCGCCACAGATGGGGGAGGAGGGGGTGGCGTCTTCTGCCGGCATGGTAGGTCTGGGGATCTCGCTCTGTGGTGAAGGAGTCCAGCGGAAACGCTGACGCGAGAGAATGGCACTGTTGGGCGAGGCTTGCTCCAGGATCGCTCTCAAGGGGGGGGGGGGTATGTCCGCCTGTTGGTGTTCCGTGGGCACTTCCAACAATTGGGCCACCTCATCGCTCTTTGGGCCCACCGCTCAGGCCTAGGGCTCCCCAGGGATAAGTTGGGAGTGTCGGTGGCACGCACCGGGTTCTCCGTCTCTGACCTTCTCTGTAGCTCATGTGGGTGTAGTCACCCAGGCCCCGTCTCCCCACTGGTGTTGGAGGGACGGGACCAGGGGCCCCCGTCTCTCCGGGTCTCCAACGTCCCCTCACCTCTCCCTCTGGGGCCTCCCGCTCCCCTGTATGTCCGGTGCAGTTTCCCAGGCTCAGGCCTGCTTCCGATGGTGCGTCAAGGGAGGGTCCCGAGTGAGGGCCAGCGGGCGTCTGTTGCGCCGGAGGGCGCCTCCTTCGCTTCCGCTGGTTCGACTGTCCGCTCCTTGTCTCAGCACGCAGGTCAGCTGCCGTTGCTCTCCTTGTAATACACGGCCCCGTGCTCCGACTGCCTCGATGGCACCGAGCACCCTGATTGGGGGCAGCGTCAGCTGGGTTGTCCCACACGGTCTTCCCACTTCTCCCACGGCCACCGAGGCGTGCTCCCACACCTCCTGTTTCCACCCGGGGGATTCCCGGTGTCGGGGTGCGGGTCACTCCCCCGAGGCGGGTAGCGGCGGCAGCTGGAAATAGCCCCGCTATTATCTCCCTCTTGAGTGCTCACGCGAGCGTATGATTGCAGGTAATTTTCGCAGGAGTAGGGGGGGGGGGTCTCCGCACTGGTGTGTCGTGCTGAGCAGACCGCTCTGGGGCCGATCACGCCCGGATCCGCTCTGAAATCCCGGCCGGGGATTGGTACGGCCCACTAGGCCCTGTGGTGGTGACCGAGCGTGAGCTTTATTCAAATTTGTAGCACGCACGTCAGCCCGAGGGCATTGTGGCTTTTGTTATACATATCTTAGTTACATAAAAGTACATTATATACAGGGGCAAATACGACATTTGTACAGATTTATAGAGCAGTATATTTACATAGGTTTGCAAGTGTCACATATTATTGTGCAAGGAAAGGTCTTCAGTTTCCTACGAAAAATTGGAGTGAGTTCTCTGCTTTAATGTCTGCAGGAAGAGCGTTCCAGGTCTTGGCGGCAATGTAGGGGAAGCTTAGGCCACCGGCTTTGGATTTTTTGATGCGTGGGATGTGGAGTAAGTTGGTGTATTGTGTCCTGGTGGGGCGGGAGGAGAAGGGTTTGGAGATGGTCTCTGATTGATGGGACTGAGCGGTGAGAGAGAGGCATTTGTGTGTGAGGATTTTGAGTGTGATCCGCTCTTTGACCGGGAGGCACTGGGCTGAGTGTCTGGCATGGGAGATATGTTCTCTTCTTGGGATGCTGACAGCGGCCCGGAGAGCATTGTTCTGCATTACTTGAAGTCTGTTTTTTGCTGAAGTGCCTGCTAGGAGGGCATTGCAGTAGTCCAGTTTTGCTCCAATGGATGCTCTAGCTATAGAGAGGCAGTTGGGTTTAGTGAGGTATGGCTTGGCGGCGTTTGAGTTTGGTGGTATGCGCAGATGAGGTGATTGCGCTGACTACTCTGGTCATAGAGTCTAGGTATACTCCTAGTGTCTTTACAGCTGTGGTTACGGGGATGATGTAGTTGTCAATTGCGAAGTTGGCGTAAAGTTTGTCCAATTTGTCTAAGGTGCTCTGTTGACCTAGTATCATGATTTCAGTCTTGCCTCCATTGAGGCAGAGGCCATTAACTGCCATCCAGGTCTGGATGATGGAGTAGATTGTGTGGAGTGCCTTGGCGTCTTCGTGGTATGATCCTGAGAGAGGTAGAAGTACTTGTGTGTCTTCTGCGTAGTTCGTGTACGTGATACCGTATGAGTCGAGTTTGTCAAAAAGAGGCTTAGTGAACAAGTTGTAAAGTGTGGGTGCAGTGCAGGATCCTTGAGGGACCCTGCAATGGATTGTAGTGGCGTTGGCAGTGTCCGAGAAGACTTTCATGGCTCTTCCCTCTAGGAAGGAGGTGACCCCGAGAGCTGATTCTGTAGAGAAATTGGCTGAGTATGAGGTGAGGGTCTTGTGATCAACCAGATCGAAAGCGGCTGAGAGATCTAGAAGGAGCAGAAGAGCTGGCTTGCCCTTATCCATGATTTCGGTAATCTGACTCTTCAGATCCACCAGAGCAGTTTTTGTGCCGTGTCCTTTCCGGAAGCCTGATTGCCTGGTCCCCAGGATGGAGTGGGTTTCAAGAAAGTATTGGATTTGGCAATGTGCGGCTTTGTCATGGTCTGCGCCCCCTGGTGGTCTCCAAGATGTATATTTTTGAGGTCTGTAAAACTTCTGATCAAGACATCAATAAGGAGGTAGGTGTTTTCTGGAGGTGGAGTTTTGAGCATGGCTTCAAAGTATGCATTGGGGAATTGGGTGGCATAAAGTGCTTCAATTTCCAGGGTGACTGTTAAACATGGCTCTTGAAAGGGGAATGTCTACACAAGATTATTCATCTTCATTACACCCTTGTTGTATGGTTGTCGTGCCAGCAACAGGTTTAAGGCAAAAAAGAGGTGTGAGGTGTGGGATGTGAGATTTTGCTGAAATGGCTCTGCAAGAGGAAGTGGCTTCTATGGCAAGGAATGGCTGCATTAAAATCTGGCGCAACAGCAAGGGTGTGGTTAACAAAGGTATGCAATAGGTGCCACCATGTGAGAACCTGGGACAGTGTGCTGGACTGTTGCATTGTTGGTAACTGTGGTCAAAATTGGCATAAATGCTTCATCAACCGGTTTGAACAATACTGTTGGTTAACAGCCCCATTTGAAATATTTTGCTGTTCAGTAGGTTTAATTTTTCGGCCAAGGTATCTAAAGCAAATGTTAATGGGTTCCTTTGCTGTTCCTTTTAATTGGTTCAAAACATTTGCATGTTTAATGGTTGGGGAGGGTGCTGGGATTCAGTGTACCTTCTTTGGGTGTGGTTGGCTACGCCCCCCACCCCGATTTAAATGTCAATATTGAGGTGTGGAATTGGTGTTGATCTGAGGTAGATGTACCTGGTGTATATATACACCTCACTGCTTTGACAGTTTGAGGTGGTGTCTGAGAAAATGTGCCATTTGTGAATCTACTAGGGAATGTCCTGCCATCTTTGTTCTGGGAGGGGTTCAGTTAGAATCATGAAGATTAGCAACCGAGAAACTTTGAGAGTACCCAAAGTACTAAGTGCCCCTCCTCTCCTACACAAACCCCTTGTACTATTCACGTCCATGGGCTTGACTTGATTGTCTGTGGTGAAGCTTGATTCCTGCCCCTTGCAGCCACCTCAGTTTAGGATGTGGAAAGTGGACATTGAGTCAGTAGTCATGTTTTATGATAATCTGCACCCCCGGAGGTGACCTAGCGCATGGGACGGCTTTCATGAATGTTGGTTTCCATTAGCATAATTTAACCAATGCAGCCAGGAAATATGTGAAGTTTGAACTTGGACACCATTCAAATGCATTACTCAAAAATATGCAATTGACAATGAGGGTAGTAGGTTCATATATTTTTAATATCGCACCTATCTTCTACAAGCTCGAATTTGCTTTGCACATGCCATGACAGAAGCAACTATGAAATAAAACATTACCATACATATGAACTGCTATGTGAGCGAAAAGCATGGTTTACTTTAATGGAGTAAAGAACAAGTTATCATTTTAGTTTAGCAGCTTGAGTCACCTGAGATTTATACTACGTTGAGCTATGCTATGGAGTAAGATACCAAATGCTTTTAGTCTTAATTTACACAGGAAGACTCCACATTTAATTCTTGCTTTTGGAGCAAGATGTGCTGCACACAAACTGACCACGGCTTCCTGCTTATCTCCCCCCCCCCGACCCCCACTCACCCCTATGCCACTGTTCTAGGATCAGCAACAGATCTCCCTAGCCCCCACGACTTGAGTCTGCTGATTGCTGCGCCAACCTCTCCTCTCCCTTAATCCAGCTTGCGTTTTATATGCAACACAGGAATCAGACCTATGCGTCACATCAGCCATTTGGGAGGTTAAAGCTTGCCGCTTAGCGTTCACTTGCCTGTTGAACATACAACATTCCTATGTGCAAACTTATAAATGACAGGAGTTGTCCGTGTCCACTGGTTGTCTCCACTATAGTTACTAGGCTTCCGTTCAGTGAACGGGTAAAGCGTTTCAATTGCTTCCACACAACTTCAACCTCCATTATATTAATGGGGCTTTTGAAGGGGTAACGCATGTCACTTGCTTCTACACACTAACTGTGCATGTGTATTTGGTGTCTATTGGTGCTTCCTGTCCTTTGACTGCTTATCATATCTAAATGGTGTAAAAAGCATCTCTTGACCGAAGTTGCCACTTGCGGTTAGGTTTCTCTGCTGGAGGGGGGAAGCTAGCTACGATTTCCTGACCTCTTGCAACGTATATTTTCTAAAACCTAGGTCTGCGTGCTTCTTGTCACAAGCACTTGCATTATGTGGAAGCGTGTGCATTGTATTCAAGAAACATGTGCAGCCACTTGCTATTGACTGTTTCTTCTGTAAAGTCGTCTGTCACCTGATGTGTGACCAACTGTCTTACCAGGTTCGTTGTCCATAATCCATAACACCCCCCACATGGCAGTTGCTCACAGATAAAAGATGTGTAGCTCTGTGAAGTCATTAATAGGAAGTCACATTTACATTTAAAAAAGTTGATTATATTGGTGGCAAAACACAATTTAAGCATTCATATCCTAGCAAATAATCCTGCACGCAAAAATTACATGAGATGCTTCATAAATTGATGAGCGCCTAGAAGCATGTCATGGGTGCTTTACACAATAGCACTAATTGCCAACACTACCATGCATGAATACATGTATCTAACATTAAGGTATTCAGAATGAGTCCACTATATTGTAACTGGACCTTATTTAAGGATGCACGAGTGAATGCATATATTCAATGTGAGGTATTTAGGTTGAACAGAATCGTTACTGGCGATAGTTTCAAGACTAGGGATCCTTTGAGAATCCAATGGCAATTAACAACCAGCATAGGTTAGCTCCTGGGTTCTTGATCCAATGTGTTTTGGACTGTATGATATTGAGCACATGCGTGAACTGTCAATTGTTTGGATCGGTGTCCTTGAAACTCAATATGCGAGTGCCTTTGTTAACCACAGTGATTTGCACGTGGAGGATCACTTGGGGCCAACATGCTTGCCTTGGAAGCAAGACACGGAGCACCACAGGTTCGATCCCCGGGTCCGCGGTTAGAAACCTATGGGTATTAAGCGCGTTATAATCCATCACATCCAATTTTTAAGTTTGCTTTGCACTCAAACTTGCATCTTGAGGTATAATGCAATATATTTTCAGTTCTTTGACCCCTGACTGAGATGCCAGCCTGGGCGAATTTTGTAGTATTTCAGGCATTCTGAATTAGCAGCAAGCCGCCTTCTGATGTGTGTTGAGAAGCACAGAGGGGACGAAAACAGGATGCGCATGTGGTCATTTTGTACTGTCCTGGGCATCATTTCCTCGTGCCATGTACTCCTGGAATTAGAGGAATCCATCACTTGTCTCGCCTGTGTGAGGTCCCTGGGCTCCAGGGTCAGGACAAGATGAAATGTTTTTTTAAATTGAGCACACTGTTCGTATCCAAGACGTCTGCAAAGTTCTATCTGAACCGGAAACCAGTTGCTTCAAGGCCCTTCATATTGCGACTTATCATTTGTGTCTGCAGTAACATAGACAGATTCCAAGTATTGGCAACAGCCAGCAGTACCACACACTTGACTAAGTAAAGTGTTCTAATGACTGTGTCCAAGGCAATTAAACCTTGTATGTAGAGTAATTGTGGTTGCTGCTGCCACCCCGCGTAGATTCACAGATTATCAAGTATAATCCTGTAGGCTTTTTTGAGTCTGAATGAATTGTATCATTTGGCAACAAATGTAACCATTGGGTTGGTTTGTCTGGTATGTTGTATATGGATTTGTTATGAAGGATCAAATAACTCAATTCTAACAAATGAATTTGTGCATGATAAAGGATTTCATGCTATTAATTTAAATGTTTTTCTGTTTTTTTTTCACTTGAGCATGTTGAGTTTATATTGTAGTACAAACCTGATATCATTAGCCCTTTATCACAAAAAACCTTAATTTTCATTGTTTATATATTTGATTTGTGCTAATAAATTGTGATATAGATTTTTTTGCAGATTATTGTTTTGTTTCTTAGGTAACACACTGTATACACTGGTGCACTTTTTTCTGTTAAAAGTATAAAGTGGAAGATAGTTCAAACAATTGGACGGATGACTGTCCGGCAAATATTGTCGACTAACACCCATGGCCTAGTAATTAAAACTAGCATCTAGATCGCTTTCCTATTTAGGAGAGTGCCTGGAGGGATTTGCTCATACAGAGATAGGATGCAGTTAATAGTTTTGACGGACATACCTTCAATCCTTTTCCTGTTGGGACCTCTACTTTTGCTTACTTGTCACCACAGAAAGACCAGTATTGAACTCACTGAACTGTTAACTGTCAATCGAGTGCATCGCTTCTCTCATTGTATCCTCGGAGGCCAGTAAAGATGCAATCTGTTGGACCACAGCTTAGTGTGCTTAGAGATATGCATCTTCGGTGCTTCGCACCTCCAAATGCATTTTTAATAGCCGTGATATGTGTACGCTCAATTTCGGGTATTGGAATTTCCTTAACGTCAAGCTAGGCCAGTGCAATGATGTCAGTTGAAATCTGGGTGGATTCAAAATGAACCCACATTTCATTTGTGGATTTACAGTGATCCGGGTTGGCATTCCCACTGTAACATGACAAGATTGATTGAAATGTACCAGATATGAACCATTAGGTAGGCTATGCAATTGACTGTAAAAAGACGCAATTGGTGCAACATTCGGTGTACATTTAGTTACTTTCACAGGAATTCACTGGCTCAGCATGTGACCACACCATTCGTGTAGACCCTCTGCATTCATGTAATGAGTAGTGTTCTTTCAGGACTTGATGGTGAAACGCATGCATGTGAATCCCCTCTGACCTACATTTACCCAGTGCACATTACCCCATGAATGTAGTTCCTGAGATATCATGGAAGATGTTTGAATTGGAATGTTTAGCACCCTGTGCATGATCCAATTTGTTGAGCTTGCCGACCATTCAGATGCCGCCGCCACTATTTGCAAGTACAATAAGCAACAAGAAAGTGGAGCTAGACATCGCCTGATGTGTTTCAACCTTTGACAAGTTAAGTGCATGTATTTGTTGTGGCCATGAAATTACATTATAATCTGGGACCCCTCTGCGGAGAGTGTCCAGGAAATCTGTTACCACAGAAAGACTTGCTGCAGCTTCTTTGTCGCTTCTAATCCTAGTCATTTTGAATCAAACCTGCTACATCTGTAATGACATTTCGTATTGCATAGAAGCCCTGCTGTAGCGCTTGATCATTGGAATCTGCAGCATTAAATCCTAGCTGCACTTTCAGTCTGCAGGATTTTCATTATTGTTTGTGACCAAGTGTAAATTCTACCTGTTATGGACGCTTGTCCCACCTCACAAGGTACTGTAGGGTCAGAGGGGGTGCAGGTAGCTGCTCTCTTGACACGCCCACTCTGGGTGCTCCTCGGACCAGCAGCTAGCTGTCCAATTCTTTTTTTTAAATGGAGTTATCTAGAGATTGTATCGCCCCACTCGGGTGATAGTGTGAAAGCATTCCTTGGCACAGCTTACCTATGGATATAGCTTGTGTCGGGGAACTGTTAGGGGAGTTCCGAGCCCTATATGGGCCCACACAGAGTCCTACTTTTCTCTTATTGCATTAATTTGCTTGCACCGCCCATACCACAGGTCTCTCTGATGCATAAGTAATATGCTTGGTGCCATTGCGTTCTTTTGCTTCTCTATAAACCGCACTGCAGAACTTGTCTTCTGCCTTCTTCCATTGTGGATAGAAGCTCCAGTTCCTATTAGGGGTGTAACGGTATACCGTTGTATAGATACCGTGAACAGATTAATTGAACTATAATGACCGTCATGTTGTTTATACTGGTATACCGTATTGGGGCCTGCAGCTATTAAGGAGCTGCAGTAAGCAAGTGCTGCGCATTCTGGATCTTGCACCGTGAGATGTGGCGCAAGGCAGACAAGAGCATAGGGAAAGTGAGGCCACACTAGTAAATGCAGCTTTGATGCTGTGACCGCTCTTGCTCTGTGATCAGTAGAGTCAGGCTAAAGATCAGCCGATTTGTAGTTTTCTCACCAATTTGAAAGATGGGGAACAACACTTCCCAGAATTCAAAGGGGAATGAACTGGATGCCCTTCTGATGCATGTCCACAAAAAACGTTAGGCCCAGCGTTCATACATACAGTCTACAGAGCTATCGGTGGTTTGTGCTAGTATATAAACTGCCCCCCATACCCGCACTGTCCTCCGTGTCGATTTACACATTGGCACTAGAGTTGGTGCTTCGTTTTATCTTTCACCTGCCTTCTGTTTATGGAACTGGACTCGAGCAGGCAGGACAGATTCTACATTCAATTTGAAGTATCCAGAGCAATGGGGGTGAGATTTCTCGGGTCTATCCTCGATTTGTGACACCACCCATGAAAGCATTCCTCCGTCTCAACTCGCATGACAAGGGTCCTAATGCGCTCAGACCTGGGGAAAATGGTAATGATGGGGCTGTGGTGGTCTAGGCCGGATTTGTGCCGATTATGTATTTTAACTTTGTCATTTTCAAAATATTTGTGTGGTAAATGAACATTTATTGCAAGAATCGAGAAGGAAATAAACAGCGCCCACTGGACGCTGGCCTGTTGGGATTACATGGTCAGTGGTGACTCCAACATCAGACCTTTATAATAAACCAGGCAGATGGTAAACAAGATATAGTGATTTGATCAATATGCAACCTTTCGGTGAGTGTGTTGGGTATGACATTTTGACAAAAACACAATGACATGGGCTTTCAGACCTCACATGAGTGACTTTTCTCCCTTTAATTGCATATTGATCAAATCACTATAGCTTCTTTACCATCTGCCTGATGTATTATAAAGGTCTGATGTTGGAGTCACCACTTTAGTATGTGCTCTTGTGTGGATCACCCATAGCAAAGGGCGAGTCTAAGATCCCAATCTGCTAAGGGTTGGCTGGAAGCAATGGTTTCATGCCTAATGTCTCTGAAGCCATTTTGTATCCACCAATGCAAATCGGTGTTATAAGCCCTGACGATGTAATCTGAATCTGAGACTACTAGTGTGGGCTTCCCTGAAACTGTTTGGCGCAATGCAAGCAGTAATCCATGCAATTCAGCAGTCTGGGAAGACCTGTCTCCCAGATGCTTTGTTGCAATGGCATTGTGTATAAATGCTTCTTCATGTGAGATGTCCTAGAACTGCTGCGAAGGAAGCAGCATATCTGGAACGTGTCCCTAACGCCGGTATCGCGGACCCATCACAGTAAATGACTTTGGAAAAAAAAAAAAAAACAATGGTATGTCAGGCCGTGAGGTGTCAGTCTCTGTGCCCATTGCCCAAGTCAATCCACTCATTCTTTGCAATTCTGCCTCCAGATACTTTACATCTGGAGCATGTTGAGATGCAGGCTAGCTTTTGTGACAGCCTCGAGTTGAGCTAAGGGTGTGTTTGTGTATAGTTCTATTTGCTGCTAATGGCCGTTCCTTCTGAATAATCATCTGAACTGAAGCCATAATTTTCTCCTCAGGTGTACGTTTTAACTCGGTGTGGAATATACATGTGACTTTTATGCAATTGGTTTAGTCTCCCCTAGATTGCACACTGTGTATGTGAAAGCATGATCTCCCACCAACAGGTTTATCTGCATTTGTCCTGAAAATGACCAGTTTGAGTCATTAATGAATACACATGGTGCATAATGTGAGTGTTCTGGCAGCCAGTGAGCTGCTTTGAAATTTTGTTTTTCTCAAAATATACAATGATTTCTCTAGCTCAGCAAAATTAGACACCGAAGATCTGCCAAAATTCAACAGCCCTAAAATAGCCTGCAATTGCCATAGCGTAGTAGGTGTTAGTATCCTGGCACACTTCTCAGGAAAATCTGCTGACCAGCCTCTGCTCTCATCTGAAAGAGTGAATCCTAGAAAGGTAACCTCACGATGAGCTATTCTTGATTTTTATTTTTTAAGTTAATGAGGTATCCTTTTGCAGCCAATGTGTGAATGACTGTACTTGTTGCAAGTGGTCACTGAGATTTCCATGGGTGATGTAAATATCATCTACATATTGCCAACAGTTAGGAATGTCTGCGAGCAAGCTCTGTATTCTACTTGAGAATGTGCTAGGTGAAATCTTGTACACCTGCATTATTCTAGTGAATTGGAAATGTGTCCCCTTAAACGGGATTGCAGTGTATTTCTGGCTCTCTACACTTTAAGGGTTGTGTGAAATACCCATTGCCTAGATCCAGGTTTGTTTTATATTTACATCTGTGTAAATTGGCTAGCAATCCAGAACTGTTGGTTCTGAACTGCCTCGATCTTATAATGTGCATTCGAAAATCCACAATAAAACGGTAAGTATCCGGTTTTAACAAGGGAAGCACTGGACTATTGTGGGCTAGCTTGCTTTATAATCACCCCCCCAGTCCATTAGCTGGTCCTTTTTGCATGTGGGCAACTGCCTGTGGTTTAACTTGATACTACCTATGTGGCGGGGGTGGTTTCAGTACTGGAATCGCATGCCCTGGACATTCCCTATTCTGTCCTACATGGTTTAAAATGGCTGCACTGCTCCCAGTGCTGACCAATTTCTTGCATATTTTTGCATTGGGTTCCCACTCAGAAGTCCTAATTCCTGCTTTTTCAAAAAAACTATCTCTTGTCGCACTTATAATGGTGGGTAATTTTGAAATGCTAACGGTCCTTTATATTGGATGTATAACTTTGGTCTAAACAGTGCTTCAATCTTTTTGGGGTGTTCGCCTTCCGGCTGAATGGTTACAAAATGCACTTCATTATGTGCTAATGTCTGCCTAGTGAGAGTAGTCATCTGAGCGTTTGTGTGCCCTTGTGGCTACATTCAAATATGGAAATGTCAGACCCAGAGTCTAATTGGACCTCGATTCCCCGTCGCTTAGTCTTGGGAACGATTCGATGAGCGTGTGGAGTCTGCATTCTGTGAAACCTGTAGGGCTGCCATGTGTTTTTTTTTCCTCAATCTTCACGTTCTTCCCCCTTAGCTTTAGAACGATCTGGTGTCCTTGCCTGTGGGGAAGGAGACAAACCCTCATCAGTGTATTTTTGCAGACTTCATGTGTTTCCATACTCTAAAATCCTAGTCAGTAGGTCTGACAATTCATGGCTGCGGCCGCGCCTTGTGATCCAACGTCTGCTAATATTGGTGCTAGCGATGTGGTGGACGGTGTGCCTGCCTATCGGCTATAAATTGAAATCCAGCTGTCAGCTTGCTAAAGGCAGTGTGCATCCAGATGGAAGGAACATGGCTAATGCCCCATGCCTGTGCTGTAACTTGCGGGTAGGCTGCTTGCAGTTGTCCTAGTTTCTCTGAATACCACTTGGGTATGTCTTAATTTCTGGATGGGTGGGGCACTAATATGACCCTTATGATTCTCAACGTCTGTAGTTGTAACCCACCTGCATCCAGCCGTCCTTGAGGTTGCTGAGCAGGTGCTATACCTTGCTGTGCCACATATATTGCGCAATATTGCATACTGTGTCAAAATGGGTGGCTAGCAATTGGTAGTCTGTTTGCAAATACGGGCCTCCATGGTTTGGATGAAACCGGGCTAAGAATTCTAGTAACAGACTGGGTGTGGCTAACGGTCCATGCCTACCACTTGTTTGTGGATATATTAGATTACCTCCAAACCAGTTGACATGATTTGTATGTGTTAAAGCCAATTCAGGAGACTGGTATTGGTGATACTGGCTGGTGTCTAAATCTCCGCTCACCAGGAGAGTTGCATATACATTTGTCTTGTTGGCTGGGGTCTTTAAAGAGCAAGTCTGCTGGCAATCCACCCAATTGCACTACTGCTACTGTGAAGTTGGTATTCACTGTTTGACGGTGCGCTGATTGAAGCCACTCATACAGTGCCATTCTACATTGGACGGGAATATTGATTTCCTGGTGAGCCATCTTCTGTACTCGCTCTAACCTCCTTATTTTAAAAAAGCTTTTTAGAAAAAAAGTTCCCTGTCCGTTTGTCGTGACTGGGACATGAGGTTATTTTAACTATTAGCAATGCTATTGTCATCTCTAAGACGTCCCATCTGGGGTGCCACTGACTTGATGGCCTGTGGTCAAGCTTGATTCCTGCCCCTTCCCTCCTCCTAGGTTTAGGCTGTGGGAAGTGGACATGGAGTCGGTAGTCATTTTTTTTCTTCATATTTTTTATTGATTTTAACATATACAAAAGAAAACGGTGAACAGTCATAGTTCCAACAATAGCATATGTCCACCGCCTCCCCACTACCCCCCCATCCCAAGCCTACTCCACCTCACTGCCATCCATCCTTTTATCTGAGGGTGCCCTCCCCTCTGCACCTCTTGAGGATCATCGTCTTCTGGGCAGACCCAGACAGTGTGGTCACTGTGCTTCCAAGCCATCAATGTCTTCCCCACTGCTGACTGCTTCACTCCACACTGTCTCCGCATCCACCCATTTCTGGAGGTCGTGCCACCATACTTCCACCATTGGCCTATTTTTAGCTTTCCAGCCCATGGCAATTCTGCGCTTGGCAAATATGCCAAGTCTTTGAGTTTATTCACATGTTCCAACTTGCGCGGCCTAGAAAACCCTCCCACCATGCACGCCCATAAAGATTCCACCTCCAGTTTAATCCCCTTCTCGGTCAAACAGTGCCCCCCCCCCCCCCCTCCAGACCCCTCAGCATCTCCTTATTTCCAGGCACTCCCAGAACATATGTATCAATCCTGCGTTCACCTCCCCACATTTAGGACATGTTTTGTATTCCTGCATTCTTGAACCATGCAATCCTCTGAGGGTTCATGTACGCCCTATGGGTAATATATAACTGGATTTGTAGCAACCTCACGTGCCTGGACACTTTTTTGTGGTACCTCACCCACAACTCGTAGGTTCCCTGGCGTCCTCGTCCCAGTCTCGTCTCATATGGAGCACCTCCTTCCCCACCCTAGACATTAGCAGTTCAGGAGACTTCATGGCCTCCGTTTGATATATCATATTGTTTCTATGGCTGTCGGGCTGACCCTCTAGCACTGTTTCTGACCATGTGTCTTTTACCTTCCACCTCAAACTAGTGGAAGTGATGTACTGTCCCTGGTGTAAACCGGTATCTTCTACCAGTGTCGCATTCCACTGCCTTCCCATTCTGCCGTACATCCCTAGCGTTGCTATGCCAATTGGTTCCCAGTGCCTTCGGATTATCTTCCTCAGTTGCTCGTCCACTCCCGTCAGTGCCACTAGCGGCATCTGTGGGGAACACGGGCTGGGTTCTCCATGTCCCGGCAAGCCCTTTGTCAGATCTTCCATCCCAATTCATTCTTGTGCACCCACTTTGCTGCGATTTTGGCAACCATATCATTCTTTCAGGAAGAACACATTCGGCCTTCAACAGTCTGGACTCCGATGTTGAGTCATCCGATAACCAACTAGCCACATATTGTAGTTGGCTCACCAGGAAGTAAATCTCAAAGTTTGGCAATTTAATGCCCCCTTGGTCGTGTAATTTGTAATTTCCATAGTGGGATATATATATATTTAAAATGTTTTTGTGCCATATGGAGTTTAACAAAAAATCGCTTGGGTATCATATATGGTATTTTCCCAACAATGCCACTCTCCCCATCATGGTCAGATGGAGCTTGGCCCAGAACTTCATACTGATTTCAATGTTAGCCACCGACTTCTGTTATGTTTGTATTCGGCCTCGGCCGTGTGATATACATCATTTCCCAGGTATCTAAAGGTCTTAGTTTCCCATTGTATTTGTAATACCGGCAGCTCTTCTCGTGGTATCCCTTTATAGCAACCTAGGGGAAATATACATGATTTCTTGGGATTCACTGCCATACCAGATAACCTCGCATATCGCTCCATTACTTCTAATATGTTATGTTACTTTGCATTTATATAGCGCCTTATATACCATTGGTATGGTCTGAAGGCGCTGGTAGGTTGAACGCCCTTGGAAACCGAAGGTCAAGTCAGTAGAGTCAAAGGTGCGTGTGAGCACTGGATATGTGTGCAGCTGGTGTGGCATTCGTTTAATAGCTGCTTCTTAGCGGTAGGTGTGGTGGTTGAGAGGTCAGTAGTATGTGTTCGTTCTGGTAGGAATTATCCAGACCGATCGTGGCTGCGTTGGGCCGGAGGAGAACGCCTGGCTGGGGGGGTGTGTAACCAGCAGTGTTTAGTTAGAGTGATGGGGAGTATGAGGCAGATGCTGGTATGAGAACAGCTATACCGAATGGTGTCATAATATCGCTGTGTTCTATTTGAGTGGTGGTGTAAAGAAGAGAGTAAGCGTGGAGATGTGAATATGGTGGTTTACTGTAGGTGCTTGAGATCGCGCCCACTCCAATCGTTCCATGAACTTCATCCGTTCATGTACTCTGACTGTTCCGTGCATTACGACCGTTTCAAGCACTCAGACCGTTCCTTTCAATGCTCTTTCAGACGTTCCATGCCCTCCAAACCATTTCATGTATGTCCCGCCATTCCGTGCACTACCGTCCGTTCCATGCACTCCTGTCCGTTCCATGCACTCCCACCATTTTATGCACTACTCCTTTCATTCGTTCTACCATGTTCTCCTTACTCCATGCATCATCCATACACATGTCATCTTTGCACGTTCCATTCACTTAACTAATTGCACCTACTTCACTCATTCCCCCCACTTTGCCGGTTCCAAGCACATCACCCGTTCATTCACCTACTTCATCCGTTCTACAGTTTCACCCGTTCCGTCCATGCCCTTCACCCGTTCCGTCCATGCCCTTCACCCGTTCCGTCCACCTACTTCACCCGATATAGGGCATCCACTTCACCTGCTCAGCCTATATAGGGTAGACTTTCAAGACTTTGGCACAGTGATGTAATTAGGGACACTGTCAAATCCCGCTATGCCAGAGTGGACTTCTAGAATCAACTTTGTACCGAGAGAATATTAGGCACACTTCAAAATTCAACCAAGGCACGCACATACGTGCCTTTTCAGACAATCTCTGCAAAGAGGCTATTAGGAACACTTCTAGATTCACAGCGGGGTTATTGGGTACACTTCTAAATTCAACTTCTGAATGTACTTCTAAATTCAACTTTCACAGGAAGGTTGAGCGTACTACTTAATTCACAGAGAGGCTATTGGGCGCCCTTCTAGATTCAGCTAGGGTGTTGGGCACACTTCTAGAATTACAGAGAGGCTATTGGGCACACTTCTAAATTCAGCTTCTAAATGCACTTCTAAATTCAACTTTTCACAAAGAGGCTATTGGGGACACTTCTAGATTCACATCGAGGCTATTGGGTACACTTTTAAATTCAGCTTTTCACAAAGAGGCTAGGCTATTGTTCACACTTCTAAATGCACTTCTAAAGTTCAGAACACCATACTAGTGTGGCAAATGCTAACAATCGCATTTCTATCTAGATGCGACGCAGGCTAAACTTTGTGGTTCTCTCGGGGTAGGGTACTAGTTAAATTATACTGCAGGCAGTGTTTGCTGTCCAGCCATGAATAGGTTTAGGATGATGGTCACATCTCTCTAATAATGCATGGTGTAAGTCTGTAGCAGTCTAGGCCATTTTAAGTTAGAGTGGCAGGAGCTTTCTGGAGTAGAGTAATTGCTCTACCCCCCACCCATGCCAACACTTAGTTTTGTCGGTGTCTGGTGGCTTCTTTGGCATCCCCTGCTGACACCTGCAGACACATCTTGGAGCCACCAATGTCGGAGCTGCCCTTGGCCTTGGGCCCTTAGCCGCAGGGGCTGCCTGGCAGAGGGCTGCCCTGGGAGGGTTATGTGGCCAAGAGACCAATCGGGGTGCCGGGGGAGGGATGGGAGGTGGGATTGGGCTGGGAAGGAGGGGGGGGGGGGTAGAAGGGGACTTGAGCGCGCTAACAAAAGCCATATTAAAAAAAACTTTTACAGTGTTTTAGGTTGTTGTGGGGCCATCTGAGGGCAAACTAACCATGGGCATCCTCCTGGGGTGATGGTGGTGGATGCAGTCAGCCAATCACGCGAGGGGGGTGGGGGTGGGGGGAGGGTCGAGGGTCAGGGAGTCCCATGAGGCAGGGATACACCAGGAAAGTACAATGCGCTTCGAGCGCAACAAATGTCCCAAATATTCTCAATCTGGCCCAAAATGGGGAGGGCCCAGCATGCACACCTTACCTTGCCCAAGAGATTGCCACCTGTATTGTAGGTTCTCTTCAGGATATCTTCAATACAACAGCATATCATCAGCATTCATTGATATCAGATGCTGCCCTCCCTTCGTGCAGATTCCCCACCTCTACATATTGCCTCAAGTATACCGCATGGGGTTCCAGTGCTAAAATAAACAGCATCTGGGACCATAGCATCCCTGTCTAGTGCCCTTACTGAGTTGCCATTGATCTGAGATGGTTGCTCCCGTCCTGACTCGAGCAGTGATGTACTGTACAGCAGTTGTACCCACCTCAGTTCTTCGGCTCAACCCTGAAGGCCGCCATCAACCAAGGCCACTTGACAGTCGTAGGCTTTCACCGCATCTAATGAAATTATTGAACCCTCTAGTGAGTCCTTTTCCGTTGGTTCGATGACATAATGGAGCCTTCTGAGATTGTCGGATATGCTTCTGCACGGAACATACCTGGCTGATCGGGATGTATAAGTTTATTAATAACCGTCTAAGCCTATTCGCCAGCACTGCCTTGAGTATCTTGCTATTCTGATTAAGCATGGATGGCGGTCTATATGCTAGAAGCGGGATAATGCCGTGTTTCTTCACCAGTTGTTTAGTGCCCACTACGGGCCATTGGGGTGTGGGCAGGGGCTAGTGCTATGGTCTTCCGCTTCCACTAAACTTTTTCTGTCCCCCGGGGCCGCTCCCACCACAGCAGGCTTCTATCCTTCGCTCTCGCTGCTCCTCTCCGTCTCATGGCGGCTCATACTCCCCATGCAGTGCTCGGGTATGCCCAGCTGTCTCTCGTGGGCGTCGATCCTCCTGCTTCTTTCTATGCTCTGTTGCTCACTCGCGTGCAGCACCTCCGTCGTTGGGCTGCACTTCTGGCTGTCTCTCTTCTCCCTTCAGCAAGGAGTTCCCGGTATACCTGCCTACATTTGAAAATCAAAATTCCTGATATGTATGCCCTGCCCACAGCCACACAAGACTCAACCCATTTCTACACAGCTCCGCCCACCTGTCAAAAGTAAACTCGGCTGTTGTAGCTGTTTGGAAAATGGGGGAACAGGTCACAAAATGACTGGAATGTTTATATTGTAAACAGACCTGCTCACCTGCCCTAAAATAAAGACTACTTTTGTTGAACAAAAATCAAGTGTCATGGAGTATTATTCATGCCTCCCAACGAAATCGCTGCCTACACTACAAATACAAAATAAACACAGGTTCAGGAGGACAGATGTAACATCATGATCGCCTTGTTGAGCGCTGCGTCCTTCCCCTTTGAACACCAGGCCTTCCGCGGCTTACAGCAGCCCTGCGGGGATGTGGCAAGGTTAAACAGGAGTCCAAGCTTCCACATGAGACGGGGCGGGACAGAACTAGCTGAAAGAGGAGGGACTGGGGGCACCATTAGCCACCCTGCCTGCCGCCTTTAAAAAGCAGTGAGAGCTGCCATTAGAGAGCACACGAACAGCCGACTCTGAAGACAAATGCTAATAGCCGTCTGTCCGTGAGAAGAGGCGAGCTGTGCTAGAAGACCCTGATTCCTACACTGCGTTCTTACAATGGAGTGTTGTCCGGGTCTACCAGTCAGCAGCCAATCGGGTGGAGAATGTGACTGGACCTGGAAATTCCTGAGATTCCACGGTCTGTTCTGGAGAAATGCTTAAAATTTCAGTGTCTCCGGAAAAATTCCAGAGGTTAGACTGGTATGGTTCCCGGATCGCACCTCAGACTTCGCGTCTGCTCTGGTGGGTTACTGAGCCTCAGGCCGTCATGCCTTTCCCACCGCCGAGAGGCCTAGTCTCTTCCTTCTTGGTAGAGCACCACTGTCAATCCCGTTAACACGATTACTTGTGGTTTCCTGTCCTCTGCTTCATTCAGTTTTCGGCTGTCTCCTCAGGCTGGGGAAGCGCAATCTCCTCATTTATGAGGGAGCAGGAGTTAACTACGCGAGCATTTTCTCCTGCACCGCATGGTGGGCTCCCTTGTGTAAGTAACTTTTAATGCCCTAAAAGGGCACCAGTTGTGCACTGTTAAAGAAAAGGAAGGATCACCAAGCTAACTTAAAGATAGCGGCTCGTGCAATTTTCTTTTGCCTCTCAATTTTACCTTCCAGGGCTCTTGTTTCATTGAAACACTGTTTTCTCAATTTTTGTTAAATTCTTTTTTTTTTATTGCAACCCTCACTAAATGTTAGTAAAGTACAGTAGACTGTCTAAACCCATTTGGAAAAAAAATACACCTAGTGCAAGGAGTACAGAAATGTATGCAAAGTTTTTTGTTTAAGTATGGCCATATTAAAATGTGTATTCGGAAATAGTTCAATGTTCTCAATCACTGACTGCATTCGACTAATCTGATTTGATGGTCTTCTCTTCCCATAGTATTGTGTAAGCAACCTCTACAGTGGTTGGCAAAGGCTTAGCCATCGCAAACGTTACAAAAAAGGCAGGTAAATGGAAGAGATCGGCCCCATCGAACATCACTTGGAGGTGGCCTCTGACCTACCTCCTTTCAACAGTAGTATTGGATGTCTTCCCACTGTAGTTTTTTTTTTTAGGAATGTTTTTACTTTTGTTTAACACGAGAAAGTAAATATTCATATGACTACTTGGATGTTGAGTTTTGTGTTTGGGACAAAGTTACCTTTTGATTTGTATGTTACCTGTCTTATACCCGTGGCATTGAAACTTTTGAATACTGAGCCCCTATTGTTTCTACTCCCCACCCCCTCCTAAATAGACGAAATGTACGCAGTGGACACTTGCCTTAATCCCTTTTTTAAGAGTTTGGGGGCCCTCTTTGGCATCCTTTGGGCCTCCCAGTTTGAAGACCACAACCATATACACTTCACGCAACAAATGAGTGAGCTGGGCTTCCGAAGTGGATAATTGTCTTCCAGCAGGTTTTTACTTTTTAATCCTGTGCCCCCCCCACGCAAATCCAGGAAGTAGTAACACTTCCATGGAAACAAACTCGAGACTTTCACTCTTTTTCATTGCAGTTTGCTGCACTGCTCTTGCTGTGAAAGACATGCTTAGATCCTCCGTGTCCGTGTTCCCTTACCCTGATTTTTCTGAAGCTGTACTCATCAAGAGACGACGCTGCACATCAATGAGTGCTACGTGGGGCTTGCTGCTGAATGCCTTCCTTTTCGGCATGGTGCTGTGGCACCATATCTGGTGTCAACCAGCCACGCTATAGCTTTATTTATAGTACCAAAGTAAGTAGCTCGCTAATATGGGTGAGACAGGGGTGGTGGGAAAGCAATTTGCTTAAAAAATGTCACTGACCAGCTACTGAGCTCAATGAGTTTCTGGCACTGCACTTTGTCAAACGTGCTTGCTCTTTGCTAAGTATAAGTCTACTCTCGCATTTTAAAGGAATGGTTTGGCCAAAAACTTTTATTGCCCAAAAAGATGGGCAATAATAAAACAAATATACTCACTTTTTTTTAGTTCCTATGAAAATTTTGAGAAATACAAGCTCAAAAATTGGAAAAGCAAACACATGGGCGCATCCATTTTGTGAAATGGATCCCACCTGTGCTGCCTTTTGTGGCACTAATGAAGGAAAAGCCAGCCAGCTGTAGTAAACAAAAGCTACCACTGGGTGGCTTTTCCTTCATTGGTGCCGGGACTTGGAGGACGCGGACTGGAGACTACAGGCAGAAAAGCTGGAGCTGAATCTCGGTAAGTGCTTTTTTTTTTTTTTTTTTTAAGGAGGAGCCCGGAAAACTTAGAAATAAAACCGCAGCTTTAAAAACGTAAGTTTCTCAGGCTCCTCTTCGAAAGAAAAACTGGAGTGTTTTCAAACACAACCGCGTTGTTTCTGCCTAAAACTGCTTTCCCATTTGGGGCTCTCGGGCTCCCCACAGGGCTCTCTCTCCCCCCCCCCCCAAGCTCTCTTGGGGGGGGGGGGAGAGAGAGCCCCAAATGGGAAATCGGCTGTAGGCAGAAACACTGCGGCATGGAAACACAACCGCGTTGTGTTTCTGCCTGCCTTGGCTTTCACTTTGGGTCCCCGGTGCTCCCCTGGGGGAGGACCCTTCCGGCTCGGGGGAGCCTGAGAAACTTAGAAAGAAAAACCGCAGCGTTTTCAAGCACATTAATGTTGTATTTGTTTGCGGTCGCTTCAAAAGCGACCGCAAACATAAATACAACCTTTTTAAAGCTGCGGTTTTATTTCTAAGTTTTCCGGGCTCCTCCAGCACTTACCGAGATGCAGCTTTTCTGCCTGTAGTCTCCGGTCCATGTCCTCAGTCCCGCACCAATGAAGAAAACCCAGTGGTAGCTTTTGTTTACTACAGCTGGCTGGCTTTTCCTTCATTAGTGCCGCAAAAGCCAGCGCAGGCGGGCATCCATTTCACAAAATGGATGTGCCCTTGTGCTTGCTTTTTCAATTTTTGAGCTTGAATTGCTCAATTTTACATAGGAACTTAAAACAAATACTCGCAATTTTTTTTTATTATTGCCCATCTTTTTGGGCAATAAAATATTTTGGGCGAACCATTCCTTTAACACTTACATTTCCTTTCCTTTGTGATGACATTGGCATGCAGCAAATCGACTTAAAAGGGGAGAGACACAATTGCATGGCTAGTAATTAATACTCTTTATCAAGGGATGCCCCTCGCAACGGCACAGTGCACAAAGCAATGTCTGTTTGGTCTAATACTCAAATAACCAATTTTCTACATTTTACAATAGTGCCAGCAAATTCTAAAGCTGACTCGCAAATCTTTCTATATATAAAGAGGCTTAGCCTTACTCAACTTTCAACAGTTGGACTAGTTCCCCAAACTTTGATCTGAATTTGAACTGCCATTTCAACGTCCGCAACTGTACCTAATCTGGAGAATGAACTACCAGGTCAGAGTGGCGTGACTGTATTGAAAGGATGGGCATCCTTTCCGCTTTCTTTTTTCTGAGGCAATGTCATCTACTGCAATTAAACAAATCAAGTCAGGCTCTCCTTCAGATGTGGTTCCGTTGGCAGTCTTGAAAGATATATCCGAGTTACTGAGGGAGATTATGATGGCTATAAATGCCTCCTGCCAGTTGGGGGCTGTCGGAATTAAAGGTCGCTACAGTGATTCCCCCTTCTGAAAAAATCTTTGCTGGATCCATCACTTCTTTCCAATTTCTGACCCATTTCTCTTCTGCCTTTTTTTCTATGCAGATTTTGGAATCTTTGGTTTCACCCCTTCTATCCTCATTTCTGGATACTACTGGACCCTGCCTAATCAGGCTTTAGGCCTGGCCGCGGCACAGAAAGTTTCTTGGTCTCGGTCTAGGACGTTATGGCCAGGCTGGTGGATGCAGGTTGGGTTTGTGCCCTGATTCTTTTAGACCTGTTAGCGGCTTTTGACACAGTGGACTGTCCCACCGTGCTGACCCGCCTGACCCAGATTGGAATTTCTGGCCAGGTGCTGGCCTGGTTCTTTGTTCCTGGCCGATTACACTTGGGTGCGCTTTTCCTGCTTTTCTTTTTTGTTTCTGCCACCTTGCCTGTGGGGTGCCGCATGGATCTGCCTTGTCTCCTATTCTCCAACATTTACATCTGGCCTTTAGTGTCTCATATCCGCTCACAGCGTTGGGTGCTATTCTTATGCCGACGACACTGATCCTGATCAGTTTAGATCTTGATCAGGGTGGGATGTCGTTGTGCCTGGTGGCCGTGGGTGAGTGGATGAGCCACAATTGGCTGAAGGTGAATGGAGACAAGACAGAGGTGTTGGTGGTACCCCCCCCCCCCCCAACCCCCCATGATCCTTCACTTTGGGTGTCGTCCTTCTGGCCTTCCTCTCTCAGCTCCCTTCCTGTTCCAGTGACTAAGGTGAAGAATCTGGGAGTGGTTCTTTCGGCCTCCCTCTCTATGAATGATCAAGTATCTGCAGTGTGCAAAGTTGGCCATTTCCATCTTAAAAGGTGCGTCCCATGCTACCTGTCACCCTGCGTCCTCCGGTGGGTGCGGCCATGGTGCTGAGCCAATTGGACTATTGAAATTCCTTATACCTTGCTCAGCCAAGGGTATAGTCTAACTCCTCCAGCGCCTGCTAAATCTTACCCGCCCAGGCAGCAATGGGGTCACCTTATGGGACTTGCATTTTGCCAGTTTGAGTTCCTTGCACTGGCTTCCGGTGGCCCAGCATATCAAGTTTAAGACGCTTTGCGTTGTGCATCGGGCACTGCATGGACTGGGGGCAGACCACCTCCGGACCAAATTCATCCAGTACCTCCCCAACTGATCTTTGCAATCTGCTTCTGCAGGTCTGTCTTTTTTTTCTAACGTTCTCGTGTTGGTGGTTGGGCTTTTTCAGTTGCTGCTGCTCGACTCTGGAATGACCTCCCATTTGCAGTAAAAATACTGCCAAATCATTTCTTTCAGAAAGGCTCTAAAACACTTTTGTTCTAGGCGATAGCTGTTGTCGATGGTGGGTTCTGTCCTCCCCCCTTTAGCGCCATGATACTTCTGGGTGAACGCGCGCTGTACAAATTTCAATAACCTAACCATCTTCTATTCAAGCTGTCCCAGTAGTTAAGAAGATCCCTGCAACATCATTGAAGTTGATACTGGCATTGCCACTAATTGCAAACAATCCTCGGCAAAGCGTGGTATCCTAAACTGGGCATAGGTGTGGGTAGCAGAAGTCTTGCGATAGGGTAGTAATTGGATTAGGCCAGATGGATCCAACCATCAACAAAACTAGCTATGATAGCTACAGGCTGCCCTGCGGTCACACTATGCCCAAAATTATCCCAGTTCCAAGCATTTAAATGCGTCTCTGGTAGATACTTTGGTTCAAGCCAGTACAGGCATAAAAAACAACCACATGTTGGCAACAGGCCATCGGCCAATTAGTTTCTCCTGGGAAAACCTTATTCTTAGAATTCAGCATGGGTGGAACATCTGCAAAATTAAGGCCAATATTGATGATTGTGCAAGTATGAGCATCTTTCCCGTTTTGGCTACAAGTGAAGTACCGGTGTAATGGTTGAATTCGTCTAAATTGCCACTGTGCACTTTACTCTTTATTTGTATATTCCTATTCTAGTTATTTTTTACAGTTCTGTTTGCATGATAGGTGGAAAAATGTGTTTACAAAACTCAAGCTATGCATCTTTTTTTTTTTTAAATCCTTTATTTTTTTTGCTGTTATATGCATTACATCACATAGGTAACCTTACTATACAGTATATATTTGACCTTTCAATACTATATACAACACTTTAAATTATGAGTGTTCGTTGCTTTCGGGGCTCCCCTTGCTTATTGTCTGGATGATGTCGCCGAGCTTGGTTTATTCCGAGTCTACCTCGGATTCTGCACCCTCATTGTCCAAGTATCAACTGAGGGGGCCCCAGATGTCTTTGGGTCTACAGGTGGACACTAGTCCCTTTTTATATATTTCTTCAGTCTTGTACCCAAATAAGATCTTTCCACCATTCTTGTATAGTTGGAGCTGTTCTGGCTTTCCAAGCCTTGCGAATGTTCCTCTTGGCTACTGCGTTTGATATAGCTAATAGTCTTCAGTGTTTGACAGGGATCTTGCCTATATCTCCTAATAAGTATGAGTGGGGTGGCCGGTATGTCTGTCCAGGATCTCGCTCAACGTTTTGGCTACTTCCCAGAATTTTCTAATGGGTGGGCATTCCCAGTACATGTGAATCGAATTAGCTGCTGGGGTGTTGCATTTTGGGCAGTGGATTTGCTTGGAGGTGTCGAATTTGGACATTATGTTGGGCGTGATGTGTAAGTGATTCAGGATTTTGTATTGAATTATCTAAGATTGGAATTCATTGAGATGGATTTGGTGCATTGGCAGTATTTAGCCCATTGTGGGTCTATATGTTCAGGTCTCGCTCCCATGTCTTTTATATTAGTGGAAGGTGTGTGTGTTTGTACTGCTTTGTATAGTGTGGATATGACTCCCTGGATTCCCTCTGGCGACATTATTGTAGTCGGGAACGGGTGTATGGTTGGCTCTTCTGGAAATTCTGGCCATTTCTTAATTGCTGCTTTAAGCCTATGATATTGTAACGTCGTCGTGAGGTCTTTGCCTATCTTTTCTTGGACCAGCTCCAGTGGGGCGAACCTCCCTTCTGGGTACAAGTCTTCCCAGTTTCATTTCATAGTTTGTATCGCACTTTTTGTTTTGTCGATTCCGTAGTGGGGGAGTTCCAGATAATGCCATAATGTGTAGGGCCAGTATGGATTGACGCAGCCGACTTTTTGGAGCAGGTATGACCATGCCCTTACTGTAGAATTTAGTGGATCTGTTTCTCCCCTAACCTTTTTACACTTGGCAAAAATCATAGATTGTAGTTTAATTGGGGAGGCTGCAAATGTCTGCTTGTGTATGTGCATAGCTTTCCGTGGAATCGGTCCAGAACTTTGCCAAGTGTGCTTGTGCCGTATAATAGTACAGTAGGAAATCTGGAGCTGACAATCCTCCTGTCTCATACCTCTCGCACATCTTGGGCCACCAGTGTCTCACTGTTCCCCCTCCCCATACAAATGTGGATGCTAGCTTTTGTAGTGTAACAAAGTGTTGTCTTACTGGCCAGATGGGTAAGTTGCTGAATAGATATAATAGCTTTGGCACTACCACCATTTTAAGCAGAGCTATCCGGCCATATATTGATATTGGGAGTTTGTCCCAAACTCTAAGTTTCTGCTCTAGTAGTATTAGATACGGCTCGTAATTGTTTAAGTATAATGTTTGGCTGTCTGTTGCCATGACTGGAGAAACTGGCCATCACCCAGCTTAACCTCCATGCTGAATCTGTTGGCAGTCTTCATGACCATCAATCTGGCTTCAGAGCTGCCAGAAGCACGGAAACTGCTCTCCTGAACATCCGTGAGGACCTGCTCTTGAACCTCGACTCCAACACTCTGTGTGTTCTCATTCTGCTCGATCTCTCTTCTGCCTTTGACACTGTCAACCATGTCAAACCTGCTCATCCGTCTCCGTGATAACCTGGGTATCACTGGTCAGGTTCTGGCTTGGCTGACCTCTTTCCTCTCCAATCGACCCTCCCAGGTCCAACTCGGGTCCTTCCTCTGACATCTTTTTCTCCACCTGTGGTGTCCCCCAGGGATCTAATCTCTCCCCCTGGCTGTTCAACCAGTATCTGGCACTCCTTGCCCACCGCATCGCCGCTCTCTGCCCCAACTTTCAGTGCTATGCGGACGATACCCGGCTCATTTTCAGGCTACCCTCTGCCTCCTCCTCCTCCTCCTCCCCCTCCCTCATCTCTGACTGTCTGTCTGCTATCCAGGAATGGTGTGCCGGCAATGACCCCTGCCTTAATGCCAGTAAGACTGAGATTCTGCTCATCGGCACACCCACTCCCTCCTTCCCTGCAGCTCTCTGGCCGGCCTCTCTTGGCCCTCTTCCTGCTCCTACCTGCAAGGCAAAAAACCTCTGGGTTATCTTCGACTCCACACTCTCCTTCTCTCGTCATATATGACGTCTCTAAGAAGTCACACTACCAGCTGCACCTCCTCAGAGGTATTCTTCCCTTCCTCTCCTTCCCCCAGAAGCTCGCTGTCTCCCGAGCCCTGGTTCTCTCAAAGCTGGACTACTGTAACAGCCTCTATCTTAATCTTCCTGCCTCCACACTCTGCCCTCTGCAACTCATCCAGAACAGAACTGCGAGACTTGTCCTTGGCCTCAAGCCCAGGGACCGTATCTCTCCAGGACTGAAATCTATACACTGGCTCCCAGTGGCTGCGAGGATGAAGTTCAAAACCCTCTGCATTGTCCACAAGGCCTTCTGGGGCCTGGGGCCTAAATACCTTCAACTCTCTTTTCCTAAATATCTTCCTTCCCGAGCCCTTCGCTCATCCGTCTCCAACTCCCTCAGGGTCAGCCGCTTCTCGAAGCAACAAGCTGGGGGTAGATCTCTCTCCGCGGTAGGGGCCTCCCTCTGGAACAGCCTTCCTGCCCCCCTGAAACTTGAGGAGAACCATCTCCGGTTCCGGAAGCACCTCAAAACCTTCCTCTTTGCTTCTGCTTTCTCTCTCCCCTGCTAATTCTTCGCTGAAACTGCACCGAATCTGCAACTGGGCCACTCTCACCGACCCCGGTCCTGGGCCCAGCCACTCTCCACTTGCACTGCCTCCCTGGCAACCCCTGCACTGCGGGACTGTCTCTGTATCCCTACAGCCCCCCTTCCCAGCACTTGTTCTGCACTTACCTTGCACTTGCCACCAGCTGGCTCTTTTATTTATTCTACTTACCTTGTACTGCACTCCCCCCCCCCCCCCCCCCCCCTCCCCTTCCCCATGCACCTCTCCCTTCCCCCTACCCCTGCACTTGCGCGATCTGAATGACACCTGGCCTAGTAGGATCGTTGTCTTCCCCTTGTTCCCCCCTCCCTCCCTCCCTCGTCGCGCCTTGAAACACTTGTGTATAGGCGCGTTACAAATGCCTTATATCATATGACTATGCCCAGATAGCGTGCTGTGTTTGGGGACCAGCAAAATTGGGCTGTGGCTTGAGATTATTTAGTAGCTCGAGTTAGGGGAATAATTTCAAACTTCAGTCTTACTTATTTTATATCCCGAGTATTTTGCAAATTTGCATATGTCGTCCATAACTGGTGTTAGGTTAATTTCGGGGTTGCGCAAATATAGCATCGTGTCATCTGCCTATAGTGAGATAAATTGTGTGGGGCCCCTTATTCGTATTCCCCTCCAAACCTGAATGTGACAGTCTAGCCGCCATTCCCTCTGTTGCGAGGGCAAAGATGAGGGGTGAAAGTGGACAGCCCTGCCTTGTGCCCCTCTGGAGTGTGAAGTCAGTTGATGGTGTATTATTTGTTCTGACCTTGGCTTTAGGATTTTTGTATGAAATTTGTATACATTTCTGGAATTCCAGCCCAAAGCCTAGCTTCTTGAGTATAGAGTACATATATTTCCATGAGACAGTCAAATGCTTTTTCAGCGTCTAGGGTTACTGCCACTACTTTTGCTTCCGGATCCATTTGTGAGGCTATTGCGAAGCACCTCCGGATGTTTAAAGAGGTGGATCTGGTGGGGATAAAACCTGATTGGTCTGGGTGTATTAGTTTATTCATGTAGGGTAGTAGGCGATTAGCTATTGCTTTTGAGAATATCTTTGTGTCCACATTGATCAGGGAGAGGGGGCGGTATGAGTTGAGATCTTGTGGGGTTTGTGAGGTTTCAAAAGGACTGTTATTATGGCCTCTCATTGTGGTTGGCAGCTCACCCTTTCCTAGAGCTTCTTCCCATACTTCATGAGTTTAGGGGTGAGCTCGTCATTGTATAGTTTGTAGAAGTCTGCAGGTATACTGTCGGATCCCGTTGCTTTGCCCGTTTGAAGCTCCTTGCTAGCTTGTGTGATTTCCTCAGTGGTTATAGGTAGGTCTAATGCCTCTCTTTCCGTCTGGTTCAACTCGGGCATGGGGAAACAAATTCGTATAGGTACTAAGTAACATGGTCAGTGTTCGTGTACAACTTTGTGTAGAACGCCAGAAAAATCGTATTAATTACTTGGGCGTTCGTATGTACCGCACCCTCCATGTCCATTATGCTTGTGATATGTTTGACCCCGTATTTGTTCTTAGTGAGGTTGGCCATTGTGCGTCCTGCTTTACCTTCTCCATATCTCATGCCTCTTATTGGTTGTACCATGTAATATACTTGTTCTGACAGAGCTTTGAATTTGGCCATTTGTTCTTGCAATGGCCGCAGGGTGGTTATCCGTGGTGACTGCGAGTGGATGATTTCTAGTCTCTGTAGTTCCCGTTCTGCTTGGTTTAGATCTTTCCATATAGTGCTGAGTGTACCGACTGACTTTGACAATAAGTGGCCTCTCAGCCACACTTTGAATGTTTCTCATGTTGTGAGCGAGGGATTAACAGATCCTGTATTATGATCAAAGAATTCTATAATCTCGGTCCTTAATGGTTCTAGTATTGCATCATCTCTAAGCAATGCCGGGGGGCATCCTCCAGGACTGGGAATTTCACTGTCGCCCAGTGGCATCTCTAGCAAGAGTGGGGAGTGGTCTGATAGGGTGCGTGGGAGTATAGTGCATTCCTGCATGAATTGGAGGAGTTCGGGAGAACAGAGCCAAAGGTCTATTCGGGAGCTAGAGCCATGTACGTATGAGTAGAATGTGTGTTCCTTTTTGTCCTGGGTGCTTCTCCCTCCATGCATCTACAAGGGGTTCAGTTTCCATGATCTGATGTATAGCTAGAGCCGCTTTTGTGTCGGATGATCGTTCTATTGTAGGATCCAAGATCGTATTGAGGTCTCCTCCCCATAAGATTTGGGCTGTGCTGATTGGTGTAATTTGTGCCAGTACGTGCAGATGGAATCCTGGAGTGTCCTTGGTTGGGCCATATGTATTGATTATCATCTTGGGCCCCTGTAGTGCCCCCCATATGACATATCTACCCTCTGGGTCTGTCTCAGCTCTGGTTAACTGGAATCTGTGTTTGTGCACTAATGTTAGTACCCCCCTTGCCTGCGATGAGTAGTTTGTTGCAAATCGTAGCTGGCCCCAGTTTTGTGCAAATGTTTGATATCTTTCGGTTCGCATGGGTTTCTTGAAGAAGCAGGATGTCTACTTTGTGCCTATTATCATATGTTAGAATTTTCCTTGCTTTAATGGGGTTCGCCAGGCCTCTGATGATCCAGGTCAAGAGTTTCAGATCTAGATTCTTGTTCCTCTCCGCCATTTTATTTGTGGGCACGGTTTTCATTTGATTAGGGTGACACTTGAATACTTTGAGCACTGCACATGACGGTTTTTTGAAATAACTGAACTTTGAACTCCCCAAATCTTCATTGGCAACAGGCCTGACCCCTTCCCCTCCCAACCCCCATAACTGGACAGTGTATTCCCTTGTGTGAACAGCAACATTTGCTTCCATGGGGAGCACCGTTCTGCTTGTTTCTCAATTTTGGAGATGGCGTGTAGTGCCGCCTCGCCCGGCGCCGCAGCCTTTAAGAGTGTCTGACTTTTGACTCTTTACATTGTGACCAGTGTGATCTTTTCTGAATAACCGTGTCTTGGACTTGCGGAGCAGTTGTTGGGTATTCCTGGCCGAAGAGGGGATGTTTGATTCGACCTACTTAGGGCCTCTTCTGGAGTCCTAAAAAAGTGGGACCTGCCCGCGTGCTGGATGCAGAGTTTTGCTAGGAAAATCATTTCATAGCCTATTTTCCTGTCTCGTAGCAGTTTTTCAGTGTCAAATGAGCGTCTGGCTGATTGTACCCCAGTCAAATCTGGGTATATGTGGACTCGATTAGTCGTATGACGGGGGTGGGAGCCTTTTCCCTTGCCAATCTGAGGATGAGGTCCCGATCACGGTAGTTGAGTAGACGGGCTGTGATTGTCCTGGCGGGGGCTCCTGGTTTTGGGGGGTCGGGGCGGCAGTGTTCTGTGCGCCCTCAACTAGGAACTGACTGGAAAATTGACAATCCAGGAACAGTGTCCGTAGGATCTCCTCTAGAAATTGTTCCATAGGGACATTTAGTTTCGACTCTGCGATTCCCACTACACGTATGTTATTGTGTCTTGATCAGGATTGTAGGTCCTCGCATTTAGCTTTAAGGGATTTTATGTCTTTGTGAATGTCCACTATTGCCTTGGTCTGTGAGGTGGATGCGTCTGCCTCTGCTACTCTGGCTTTTACTGTCCGGATGGCTGAGCGCATTGACGCTATATTTTCCTCCTATGTCGTCCAGTTTGTTGATGGCCGCAAACCCCTTTTCCATTGCTGCCATATATGGGGCCATGTTATGCACGGGTGTTTGTCGCAGAGTTCTCTGGGGGTTGTCTTTGGGTAGTTTCTGGTTCCGAGTTGGGAACCCCTGCAAATGCATCCATTGGGCCTTTCTTTTTGTTTTTTGCACCCCCTGTCATTTTGTCTGTGCAATGGGTGTACGAGATTTGTGCTTTGTTGGTAGTTTGAGTGCGATGGTGTGGTCTTCCCTGATCTTGGTAGTTATTGTTGGGGTGGGCTGTGTTGGGCTACTATGGGTCCTGATGCCGGTAGCTATATTTGGAATGTGGTGCCCGTGGCCTTTGTGTTTCTAGGTGCCCTGCTGGGTTGCTTCCAGTTGTCTGCCCATACTGTTTGCCACCTGCACTTGTTGTGCCCTATACTGGCCTGTATGTGCACCCTGTACAGTGTCGTAGGGCAGTGGGTCCCTGGGTTTCGCCCGTTCTGCGTGGCCTCCCCAACAGTTATTGGCAGCCTCTGCCAGGAGGATTTGTGACTTGCAGGAGTCAAGCAGAGAAAGCGGGCCAAGGTAATGGTGGGCAGACTGCTCCCGGTAGGGCTGGGAGCACTTGTGTGGGCAGAAGCAACTGCACGTTCCTTATTTCAATCGTGGATATGACCAGGTTGCCGTTGTCTGGGGCCGGTGTGTTCCGCAGCGTTCTGGCCGGATTGTGTACGTTGTCGGGGAGCGGGCTGTCGCGTGCGCACACTATGTTGTGTGTGTGTGGCCCAATTCCACAGCGCCCGCTGCAACACGATATTTGCTTCTGCGATTCTCGGGTCGTGGCTGCTTTCCGCTTGTTCGTGTGCGCGCCACCCCCAGGCCTGGCCTCTGGAGTTGTCTGGGCCGTCCTTTGCCTTTTTTGCCCGCGTTTACTGGGACTGGGTTGTCGTTTGCGCTCCCCTCTCTCCTTGTATCCGCTGTCCACAAGGGCTCTGTGCTGCAGTCTTCAGGGGCCTGGCTGCCTCCTGCTTGAGTGTGCGGGCTCTGCAGCCAGGTCCGGGGACTGCTGTATGTCTGACGCTGTGTGGAATCTATTTCCGGCAGTTGTCGAAGGCCGCCTTAGTGTCTGAGTCAGTTGGCGTGCTTTTCACCCTGCTGCAGGGTCAGACTTATTTTTTTTTTTCCCTCCCTGTTCCGAGGTTCGGTTTAGCACGATACTTGGGCAGGTTGTTCCAGAGGGATTCCGCGCTCGTTTTTTCTATTTGTCCTGAATTCATCGGTTATCCGCAGGATTTGTTTCTTCAGGATATTGTGAGCTGTGCAGCGCACAAGTCAAGCGGCCATTTTCTTCGGTGCACAACGGCGCCCCCCTCTCTCTAGTTGATGGATCCTCTCCAAGTCTCCACTTGATGTTATGGTGGCATATAATTGTAAAGCACACTGTCGCCCTAAAGTATCCTGGCGCTTAAGCCTGAAAAGCCAACAGAAGACTAAACGAAAGGCCAAGATATTATCCAGGAAGAAATTATTGAAGAAATTTAACATCTTCAGTGGGCTTTGGAGCTGAAAGAAGGGTATTCCAGAGGGAGGCGACTGAAAATGCTTTGCCACCCAATAGACTTCTTTTTAAACCTTGGACCAGCAAGTAGGCCTATATTAGCTGAAAAGATTCTGGCTGGAGAAAAGGAAATCTTTTGAAGATGAGGAGCACCCTGTTTATGCAAAGCTTGATGAGCCAAACCGAGAACTTGAAATGTAATCCTGCTTTCAACAGGTAGCCAGTGAAGCTGACACAATGGTTGCGGTATGTGATTATTTGGGCAGACCAGCAATCAACCTCTCATATTTAGGCTGGCCTGGTAGGGTTGCATTGCAATAATCTAATACCTGAAACCACAGAAGCAACAATCAGTCCCCTCAATGGGTACGGTAAGAAAGGTACCACCTTTAGTGTAGAAAAAAATAAAATAATAAAGTCAGCACTACACATTGCACTAACCTGCAACTCCGGTGACAAGGAGTCTGCAATTTCACTCCAAAATGTTAACAGTCTACCAGAACAGGAGTGTCTAGATTAGGGGCGCGTCTAAGAGCGCGCAGTTGGCATGCTGATAACTACTAAGACTTCAGTCTTATCGGTTTAACTTAAGCCAGTTGGTATTCATCCAGTCGCCTATGGCCGCAAGGCAGGCTTTCCCGGCGGACTGCCGACTCCTTTGAATTCTGATCCACTCTAAGAATAAGCGGAGTATCAGCAGCATATCATATGAATAGAATCGGCGGCCATAAAGTGGATTAGACTGGCAAGGGGCCGGACATGGATATTAAAAAGGGGAGATTGCTGAGCCCTGGGGGGCCCGTAGGTAAGAGGCGATGACGGTGATGGCGCAGACCTAAAGAGGGAGAGTCGGAGAACGATCTGAACAAAAGGATTCAAACCAGTGGAGTGCTGTCGGTGATCATCACCTCCTGAAGTCTGTTGCTGGCACAGAGTGGGCTGGTTGGTATCAAATGGGGTCGATGGGTCAAGTAATATCCAAAATCACCCTCTCCTCCTATGCCCCCCCCAATCCCCTACGTACCTTATAAGAGTGAGGTCGTCAAGCAGTGACTCGGTGCCTATCAAAGGGCAGTAGTTTGATTGAAGGGGGGGTCAAGAATGCAAGCATCCTCACGCAAGTTCCTGAGTGGGGGATGGAGGGGGGGGGGGGGTTAACTATGGCCTCAACTACCTTAATTAAAAATGGCAGCAACTACCTATCGGAAGGCGAAAATGTGCAGGAAATGTAGGATTTAGGTTTGGCTTGTTAAGGAGTGTAAACGTGCCATTTAGTACAGGGTCGTTTTACGGATGTTTGGCGTTGAGGGTTAATTACCACCTGGTAGGTTTAGTAGGCGTGACAGGTGAGTGATTTCTCTTAATTCGCTCCAGACTTTAGTGGATTATTGCTCATCCAAAAGTAGGCACTTGTTTAACCTTGTTCTTTCCAACAAAGACTTGGGGCCAGATTTTCTTACCTTGCAGCGCAAAGCCTGTTTTTCTATCAATGTGTTTGGTGTGCACGTGTTGTATTTTGCAGCACTGGCTTCATGCACTTAGAGCTGGTGCAAATGAAGCAGTGTCCTCAAAACGAGCACACTTCCACTCTTGAATGCCCGTGCTCTCAAGCTTTGCATTGGCAACATCACTACTGTGGGCAACTAATTTTAGCCGTTTATTAACGTGATTTATTTAGGTAGTTTAAAAAAAATTAAAGCATTTTATTATTCCGTGTTTGCAGCATTTACTTGACACGTGGCTTTACTTGATTTTATTCAAAGTGCCATTTTTGCCAAAGCTTGCTTTTTGCGGCATTGAACTGTTGTACCTGTCCACACTGCTGCTGTGCCTGTCTGGTGTCTGCAATCATATTGTAAACCCACACCACGGCAGAGGCCACGTTCTCAGTAATTGATGGTGATTCGGGGCGAGCATGTCCACCAAACCCCTTTAGCCACAAACCTTGCCATATGGGAGGAAATGCTGAGCAAAGTGAACGGCCAAGGCAACATCAGGAGGGACGTAGATGGGATTTTGTATGTGGCAGCCGCAACTAACCGTGCCTTTCATTCGCTCAGTTTACAATGGTAACAGCCTTTTTGAAGTACTTGCATCGACCGAAATCGGAGAGCAGCCAATCTTTAAAGGATAGTTCCGGGACTTTTTTTTTATTGTCCCTACGGGTCGGCCATGTGTTTGTAAGCATAAATCGGTAGATCGTAGGAAACTTTCCTATGGACCTTACCCGACTTTTCGCCCATTATCGCACTCGAAATCAGCCTCCATTTTGTGATAATCCTATCATTCCGCCGCATCGACCTGGCTCACCTGCCTTTGCGGCACTAAATCAAATCCCCCGCCCCTGAAACAGACTTTATCAAAACATTCATATTCCCCGCCTCTATCCGTGACGTGACTGAGCTGCGTAGGCAAACGCGCCCAGGCGTCTTCTACGCGACTCCACACAGACCCCGGAAATCAACACAGATCAGCTCACAATACAGCGCGCCACAATTCGGAATATGAAACTGTACTTTGAAATCAAACCGCAAGATTGTAAATGTGGTAAAGTACATTTATTTGACATCAAATGTTTAGAGAATATTCAGCGATTTGCATTTTTATTTGCTCATGTTCCAAAAAGTTCGTATTGAGGAACGCGATGGTCCTTTGCTGTACACAGGGTCTTAGAGCATCTCACAATACAGCGCCACAATTCGGAATGTGAAACCGTGGTTTAAAAGCAAACGGCAAGATTGTACATTTGGCAAAGTACGTTTATTGGACATCAAATGTTTAGAGAATATTCAGCGATTTGCATTTTTCTTTGCTCTCGATACAAATTAGTTCGTCTTGAGGGAAGCGATGTTCGTGTGCAGTACACAGGGTGTTGGTTTACGATAAAAATAAGCTCTTCGGTCGCACTGATAATCGCATGGCTGTTCCAACAACGAGGCACTAGGCCACCACAACGGTAGGTATGTTGCATCTAACCGTTAGTACCGCGTAAGGGCATACTTGTACTTGGCGATCGTCCCATAAAATGGTCAGGGTGGTAACGTTGTTCACGCGGAGAAGCAACTGGCGGCTGTAGAAGCCGTCCGCCGGTGTCTGGTACTCGTGACACAGACAGTAGTGAATGATGTACCTAAAAACATAAAAAATGAAATTAGTCTCACCATCAGATCCTTATTAAAATTATTCATTTCATAGCGAGGACAGCGCTACTGGGTGTACACAAGTGTTTAAAGGCGTGGCGAGGCATGGAGGGGGGGGGGGGAGTGGAGTACAAGGTAAGTAGCATAAAATAATAAATAAATAGGGCCAGCTGGTGGCAAGTGCAAGGTAAGTGCAGAACAAGTGCTGGGAAGGGGGGGCTGTAGGATACTGAGACAGTCCCCCAGTGCAGGGGTTGACAGGGAGGCAGTGCAGGTGGAGAGTGGAAGGGCCCAGGACCGAGGTCGCAGACAGTGGACCAGTTGTAGCAGGGGAGAGGGAGAGAGAAAGCAGAAGCAAAGAGGAAGGTTTTGAGGTGCTTCAGTAAAAGCAGATGTTTCTCCTCAAGATAGTGCGCGGTAGAAAACACTATGCCACATAGAACGAACAAGTACAACTGAACCCGTCTTTAAAGCCACTGTATAGTAATGAAATTGCGGTATAAACTCATCAAAAGTTACTTACATTATATTTGCATTTTCCATTGTGTCTCTGTGTAGGGCAGACCCGAAACACCACTCCTTCTTTGCCGACGTTACTTCTTCTAATGAACGTGGCTCATCGTTTCGTTTCTGAAATTTTATTCATTATCTTTTCTTAGTCTTTCAGGATGGTCCCGGCCTGTCAAGGTCAAATCACAATAGAACCTTATATTGGGTCGTGGGCCGTTCCGCCACCCGAGCAAAACATCAAAGCAGCTGACCTTCACTTTGAGCGAGCACACATTTCTAGTTAGCTGCAGTTAGTTTTAGGGACATCTTGTCTGCGTGCCTTTTTTTTATTGTCCCTATGGGTCGGCCATGTGTTTGTAATACGGAAACATTCTATAATTTTTGTAAAAATGATTTATATTACTGTTTGGTTTAATTGCAATGGGCCTGCAACATGAGGAGACTCGAGAGAACAGACAATCAAATTACAATCATTTAAACCGTGATGTGTATTTCTCAATGAGCTCTGCTTTAGGTGGACATGGAACAGAGGCAATGTTGGGTGGCAATGCAGTTGTCCCCTGCATAGGTTCGTTCACCACTCCATGTATGTGCCTATCGAGGACATCTACGATAAGTCTCTCAATAAACTCATATTGCATATCCTCAAACACTGGTTTGATCACCCATTGTTTACTTCTTTTAGTGAAGGCCTTATTGTAGCGAAGCGTCCCTAAAGTTCCGGTCGTCCTACTTTGTTGACGGCCAACATTATGGTTATGTGCCAAGACCGCTAAAAGAGTCCGATTTATCATGCCTTCCATGCCAAAATGCAATCTTTTGGGCCTGTACTTGAGGCACATATTGTGGAACACCTCCAAATCTCCTGTGTGGCAGAATTCCGTGAGTCCCCTCAAAGCTTTTGTTATAGTTTTATCAAATACAATCTTTTCAATGGCCTTGTGAGTGGGTGATGAAGGAATCAACCACTTCTTCTTCCGTGCCTCCTCTGTGGACAAATGGCCATGTTCACATTTGTGGAAATGTTCATTTGTCGACCATCGATGTACGTTGCTACAGTGCAACATTACTGACCGCCATTTTTCCAGTAGAATTTCCAACGACCCTTCACATGTTTTTGAGCTCCACCAAAGATGGTTGCTGATTGACTTGGACCACTGTGAAATACCTTGCAATTCTTTTTTTTTACCTGCAGCCGACAATTTTTTATTGATTGATTTTGCAAGATGCCAAACGTCAAATTGGTGATTTATATTTTTGTACTCTTCTCTCATTGTCTTGGCAATTGAAACGTGTCTGTCCGTGGCTATCAGGTCGATCACCATTCCCCGCGATTGTAGTTCTTGCAATGATGCTACAAAGCCAACTTTCTCCATGGCCACTGAGGATGTACTTTGTGACACCTGCACGACCACCGAACTCACAATTTTCTTACTTTCCATGTCCTGAAAGTGGTAGGTGCAGTACTTGGCTGAAAATCCTGGGCTGTCGCACTGTCCATCACCGGCTAGCCTGAAGCGTTTGCCCGCGAATGTACTTTCCATTGACATTTTTTCCATTCTCCAAGCTTCGCTGATGGCTGGAAATAGATAATCGGTTTGGTATTTGTAGAACTGACTTTTCGCAATGAAATGGATTCCCACAAACTGAAAGAAATACTGTAACTTTTTAAAACTTGAACCACTAAAAAGTGCGGCCGCTGCACAAAGTAGATTGCCTGCTGGCAGTTGCCCCAGCATGGGTTGTGCAGACCATGCGAACGGATGATATTGTGTACAGGTGGCATGTATTTTAAGGTTAGTGCCTCGAATTGCACGAGTCACATTAATCAATGGCTCCCCACATACTTCCCCACATACTTCCCCACCAACCCAATGCCCACATTTCATCATCGTAATAATATCCATCAAACAGCTATCGAATACAATGAATTTGGCCTCTTTCCTTATACTGTCACTCTGCATCCCAGCTGGTTCGGCCTGTAACGTTGAGGACATGTCACTCGCATGAAAGGTACAATCTCTGATATCGTCTTCCGCTATGCTGAGTGATATTGATGGTGTTTCATTGTCGTCCACTTCATTCTCTTCCATTGCAACATCTGTTCCTTGTCCGGAGATGGGAGAAAAAAACAATGTCTTCAACTTTCGCGCGCTCTTATTTTTTGCGGGTGTGGATTCTGTGAATTGATCTCCGACTGCATCCAAACTACCAGGAGGACATTCACTATCAATGGCTGGTGGTGGTATAGCTCCGTTGTCAATCACTTCATATTCTTCCCATTGGCACGATGCATCTCCAGTCTCAAGTCCCTGCCAAAAGGTTTGACAAGCAACATCTCTCGTTCGCTTCACTGTCTGTGTAGATCTAGTTCTTACACTCACTCGCAACTAGAGGACAGATTAGAAAAGGGATGTTCAGTTTAAACACAACTTACAGTATTGAACTATTGACAGTGAAAGACAACATAATATAGTGACCAGGACACTAACCTTCTTTTGCTTTCTTTTCTTTGAAACTTTCTTGCCTCAAACTTCAACATCAGGACGCTGTTGCTCCGACTCGTGTGTGCATGTCTCCACTTCCTCTCGCGCTGCAACGACTATTTTCATGATAAGCACATCCATCACTCACTGAGGCTCCATCGACTCCCTGAAACATAGAACTTTCATTAGTATGTATAATAATATTGAAAACACAAAATGTACTTGGGGACCAATACCCATACGTACATCTCAATAGCAAAACACGAATGAACGCATTGTGCAGAACATTCAAACGACAATAGTTCACGCATTGTTGATCTAGTTAGATTGAACTGTCAAGATCCATACCTCGGGCTCCGCATAGACTTCCATTGATGATATTATTGAAGATGACGCTTCAGCAACTCCCTGAAACACAGTAATTGCATTAGTATGGTTTTCTATTTTGTTTAAAAGAACATAAACTTTCTGCAGGCGTCAACGGCTCATCTAAATAGACCTGCACAAATGATCAGTTGTCTAAAATAAATAATGGATATCTAAATATGATTCGATTTGCTCCATCGTTGGAAGTGTCACCACCCAGAGATCTGCATCAACTACTAGGGGTGATGTTCTTGTAGAAGAAGCTCCGTCATCTCCCTGAAACATAGTACTTGCGTTAATAAAGAAGGAAGTATAGCGGATGTAATCACGTCATTTGATCTCGCATGATTGATCTGTCAGTATCCATACCTCGAAATGCATAAGAACATCAAGGGACGCTGTAACTGCGGTGCACACTTCTGCAAGCTGTTGCACCGACCCGTAACTGCATGCTCCCCCTTCTTCTTGGACTAATGCTCCATCGACTCCCTGAAACATAGGACTTTCATTAGTAATGAACACAATATTGAAAAAAGAAGACACATAGGAGGGCGACGACAGAAGGACATACCAATGGCTAAAAACGAAAGAAACATTGTGTGTAACAATCACGCTACAAGAATGCAAGATCTGATGATCTCCATCGATGGAACTGTCCGGAAACGTACCTCGAGCATCTGAGTGACATCTACGGTTGTCGTCAATGCGTTGGACTCCTCAGCATCTCCCTGAAAGACAGTACTTGCATTATTTTGGATAACAATAATTATAACTGAAAACAAAGACTAGAGGACGAGTACTGTGGTGTACCATTAGGTAAAATAATTACACGATCAATTAAAACTATTGATTTACATGCCTAAAACAAGTCAGTGTCAGAATAGCTAAGTAAGATTACCCGATAGGCGCTTGAAGTGGCTGATGACTGCAATAACGACACGGATGGAGAATCTTCCGCCTTCATATTGAGTGGATACATAAATGGGGAAATTATTGTTAGCTAATGCTAAACACTACCGCAAGGCCGAGAGACAAATACGTAAACTTGACTCACCAGTGGAGGGATGTGGACGAATAGAGTGGGAATAGCGGTTGAGAGCAATTTTCGCCTCGCTCGCTGTGTTTTCTTCTTTATTAGCAATGATGTGGAGTACATGTCTGGGCTAAAGTGCCTGCTGCAGATGCGGTATCGATCACCCCTCTTGTCCGCAAAGACTTCTAGGACTCTACTTTCTAGCTCAGAGGCTGGATATCCGCAATATCGGACCCATTCTCTTATCTGATCTATTGTCTTAGGGAAAACATGCATTATAGTATCTTCAGATTTGTTATGGGTCTTCGAAGGGCAACCGCCAATGGAACAGGCAGGCATTATGGAAAGTTCTGAAAAGTAAAGATCAACAATTCTCTATGAATACCAATGTGTTAAAACATTAAATGACACATAAAAGGTTAAATGCAAGGTCCGTTTTGGTTCTTGGAACTATACACGTTATTCACATGCGGATAAGTATTTCAATAACTTTCAAAAAATAGAAAAAGTAATTTGACTAAACTCAGAACATGTGACTAGTTCCTTGCATGTACTGTCGTGAACGAAAAGAAAACATGGATGCAATTTGATGACTACTAGCAAATAGATATAAATTAAAAAATTGGACGCAAAATGATTATGGTACATGGACTTACCTTGACGAACAAACAGTTAGATGCAGGGATCAGAGTAGTTTCTTGTCGTAGAACAGGGAGCGGTTCACAGGTTGCAAACTGACGAGTTTGCTCAAAGTGGTCACGGAAGTTCACAGACGAAGAGCAGATAACCAGCACCTTCACGGGTTGACTAGCAAAGCGCAAAGAAGTTCTCATTAGAAATATGAAGTGGGTTATAAAGAATTCGAAACAGGGGTGTGTTTGTGAATGAATGACGTGTATATGTCGTGGCATTATGCGGATTGCAGGGGGGCGTCCATCGTGAGGGGGATGCTTGGCAGGAGACACGGGGTCTGGAGGTAGACATGGGAACAACAACCCATGCTCTATAGACCACTTTGAAGTGTACATGGTCTTTGGCACCTCTTGGCCTTTATCGCTCCCTGACAGCTCCACTTGCCAGCAGCGCAAGTACCCTGGTGCGAACTGCCTTTGATAGGGCGGGGGGTGGATCGGGGCGGTGGTCGTGCAGACAAGACACAGGAAGACTTGTGAATGGAGACACACTTATGTGGATTGCAGGGGGGCGTCCATCGTGAGGGGGATGCTTGGCAGGAGACACGGGGTCTGGAGGTAGACATGGGAACAACAACCCATGCTCTATAGACCACTTTGAAGTCTACATGGTCTTTGGCACCTCTTGGCCTTTATCGCTCCCTGACAGCTCCACTTGCCAGCAGCGCAAGTACCCCGGTGCGAACTGCCTTTGATAGGGCGGGGGGTGGATTGGGGCGGTGGTCGTGCAGACAAGACCCGTTTGCCGCAGGGCCTCACCAAGGAGAGGCCATCTAACTGAATGTAAGAGGATGGCTGCAGGATCTACTACATGGAAGGCAGGGGGGTGAGTTTATAAATACCTCACCCTCCCAGGAGAATATATGGCGGTCATCTCTGTACCCGGTGCCCAAAAAGAGGATTTATTATGATCAACCATATTTATTATTTACCTATAACCATGTTTTGTATCAATAAAATCCAACAGCTTTTTATTGCCAACGCTTGATGCCAACCCACAAAATAATATATGTATGACTGCTGCATATATGGGTTCAACGGTTATGTGGATTGAAGGTGTGCGGCCAGCGTGAGGGAGGATGCTGGCCGGAGACATGTGGTGTGACAAGACAAGGCACTGGAAGGCTATTCAACGGAGACACACTAGATTCATTTAAAAAATCAAAACAACCATTGTTAAAATATATGTTGGGCTTTATTTTAGATTTTAATTAAACATAAATAATAAACATTACACATTGTAAAGTTGAGGTTGCAGCACATCGAGGGAAAATCCGCGGTATTGTCCACTGTCACTGGGGAAATGTTGTCTAATGGCAAGTACCGCACAGGCAGGTATTACTCTCCGAACGCGGTGTCCGAGCCTCCCGTGAAGCCACCAAGTGAAGCAACGATAGGCCACCAGCCTGTACCACCTGTGAAAAAAAAAAAAAAACTGACAACTTTCTTATCAATGTCGATTCAGGTAACACATGTCATTTTTCTTAGAAAAAAATTATATCTAGAAAATGCACTATATGGAACCAATTTACATGCGTTCGAATGATATGTAAATGTAATTTTATATGTGGGAGACGACCATGAAATAGTGGTGGCATCACTGACATCACAAACAGAGTATACTTACTCGTTACTCGGATTACGCGGACGAACAGTGCCACGAAGTTCGTGCATAAGCACCATCATCATCCTCAACACTGTCCGTGAGAGGCAGGCTTCCCTGAACTCTGGCAGCTCGGTGATGCATTGCGGACTTTGCTCGCCTTCCTGCAGACTTTGCTCGCTTTCCGAAATGTAGGCCAAGCACCCGGAATTTTCACGGCAGCAGCAGTTCTCCTCCTCAGTTGGCATTAGCTCGCACCGATTGCACGTGCACCAGGTGGAGACGCGGTCCATGCGACATGGTCCAGGCTCTTCATCCGTTGACTGGTCCTCCCAACTGCCGTCCGAATCCCCATCGTTTTCGCGTGCTTGCCTTTCCAGTAGTTCCTCCTCGGTGTACTCGGGCTCGTACATATACGGCATTATTGTGGCCATTGTGCGGTAAAGATAGTAAAATAATTTACAGAGATGGTACAGGTGTTCACACGGGCTACAAGCGGCGAAGGTAGCTGACCAGAGCACTGAAACGAGTCACAGAATACTCAAAGTAACACAGAGAGAGGAATGGAATCGAAAATCTGCTGCTGTATGTTGTGAAACGGTCTGTTTATACTTATTGGGGAAAAAGGCGTCCTGCCATTTCCATGGCAACACGTCAATAGCTGAGGCGCAGCGATTGTTGACACGAGACGTGCTTGAAATGGGCAGTACGCGTCTGCTGATGTCAGGCTCAGGGGCGGGGGATTTGATTTAGTGCCGCAAAGGCAGGTGAGCCAGGTCGATGCGGCGGAATGATAGGATTATCACAAAATGGAGGCTGATTTCGAGTGCGATAATGGGCGAAAAGTCGGGTAAGGTCCATAGGAAAGTTTCCTACGATCTACCGATTTATGCTTACAAACACATGGCCGACCCGTAGGGACAATAAAAAAAAGTCCCGGAACTATCCTTTAAATTTTTTTTTCAAGGATTCAGTTTCCAACAACACTCTTACTATGAAATAGCATTGGCAATGGAGGAAGAAACGTGGAATGCTGACGGAAGTTGAAATCCCTTCCACCATTATCGCTAGAGACAAACTGTTGGCCACAACAGAGATGGGATGTGGTCTGAATCGCAGAGAGATCTGAGAGCTGCAGTAATGGTGGGAGTGGCTAGACTGCCTGACGATATGGCCTAAGGTCCATTAATGTGGAAGCACGCCTCTGTGACCAAGGCGTCCAGTGTTAATTCTGACTTGCTTTTTGATGTAACCAATGGAAGTATGGCAGATCTCACTGAGCCTGGGTTTGCGAGATTTAGAATGCTGTTACTATAGTTCCAGGTGGGTGTGGTCATCAAAAGTGCACACAAATCATATGCACCGCAATACTCTGAAGTCAACTTGTTTTTTTTCACAAAATGCTAATTTCGTTGTAAACCGAAGAGCACTTAAAATATTTTTGGAAATCTTCTCAAAGCTGATTAATTTACAGAAAGTATTGACGTAGCCATGTTTTCAGAGCACTTGTATGGCGAGTAAAGTAACTTTGACACTTTAAAGAATGAAAAGTGGAGGACATTACTTTAAATGTAGTAAGATGTTGACCAGCCCTTTTTTAATAAGTCCCAGAACAAGATTTTGCTGCATGACCGACTTATTAAAGTAACGGGATATAACTTTTGGGTTGTGTTGCTTGTCAAAGTACGTTCAGCTTTCCGGCCTTCCATGTCGGTTTGGCTCAGTCTGATCAGGTAACACTTTGCGGGTAATGGCATAGTTGTACAAAATACAACATGGCATAGTCATTTTGCATACTTTTTTTGCTAATCGCCACTAGAACATGAAATCACCTAAAACTGCTCTTTAGCATTCCAAGTGTTTCACTCTGTGTGCACGTGTTTCTCTATTCTCCTCTTCTAGGATGTAGTATGTGTCGCTCACATTCATTTGGTAAGAACTGTCAACTGTGGGTTGAAAATGCAGCAGAGCATGCCGTGGCTTGTGGAATTTACATAATTTGTACAAAGGAAATTGTGGGTGAACACTGGCATGATGCATTAGATCGTGTTTCCCCCTCTGCAAATGATCTAACCACCAACAGAAGCCTGCATATCGTACTTTCTCCCTTTTACCAGCTTTCTAGCTAATCCCAAAGCATGGAATAGAGGCTCTAACAGCAAGTCTACAGTCCAAGCACTCCTCACTAATGTGTACGCACTGGGCAGTACCTTGTCACAGGAAGCTCCACGCGAGGCCTAGCCTGTTTCTCCCTGGCCAAGCAGTATTGGCATTGAAGTATTGTAGCGCCCAATGATCCCCTACGACCATCCTTGTAGAGCTCCTTTTTAACTTACCAGACCACCGTCCAAATTGGTGTTCCCAAACCGAATGTGAAGGCCTCGACCAAGGATTGGAATCATCTAGCCCACAGAGCCTCTTGGGCAAGACATTGTGTGTAAGTGGCACTTGAGGTTGGAGGGAGGGTTGCAGGGGGACGGGACGTCTTAAGTAAAGCTTGCTGTAATGTGAGCTTGTACAATTGTCCCTGCCCAGTTTATAGCGTGTAGATGTTCAGTATGCTCCTTCCTGCAGTTAGAAAACTTAGCTGTGCAAGTAGTTGAAAGCACCACATGTGGGGAGGCTATCAGTTATTTCAGATTGGCCCTCACCCAAAAGCATGAAACGCGCAGCAACCTTAAAAGCAAATCAAATCCAATCTTAACATTAATGAAAATGTTAAGAAAGCTTCACAATATTTTTAAACATCTGCTCCAGGACCAAGCACTTGTGATGGATCGTCAAGTGCAGAGCAATTAAGTGCGCTGGAGGGGGGTTGTGGGGGGGGGGGGTAGTGCAGGTCTGTGACCAATGAAGTGCTCAGGAGGTAAGGGAAAGGTGATGTGGTGAAGTGCAGTTACGGGATGGCCAAAGGGCAAGTGCCATCAAAAAGCAGTTAAGCACAGGGAAGGGGCAAGGCAGGAGTGAAGGGGAGGTTAGAGGGCAAGTACCATGGTAAGCAGAGGGAGGTGGGGGGGCTTGGCGGAATAAAGCCTGGAGCACTGTAATACTCAAAGGGACCCAGGAGGCCAGTCAAAGAGGAGGAAGGGGTTAGCAGAGGAGTGAGAAGAACTTGAGGAGCTTCTGGAACTTGAGGAGTTCCGGCTCGAGCCGGAGAGGGGCAGGAAGACTATGCCAGAGAGGATCTTGCAGAGGAGAGACATCGCTGCCACTCTGGAGTAGCGGCTGACTCAGTTTGAGCTGGCAGACTGAAGGGCTCTAGTAGGGAGGTGTTTAGGGGGAGAGATGGATGTAGCGGGGTCCCAGGCCCCAGAAAGCCTTGTGGATGATGCAGAGGATCTTGAATTTGATTCTAGCAGCAACCGGGAGTCGGTGAGAAATTGGGGGTGGAGATGCGGTCCCTGGGCTTGAGGCCAAGGATAAGTCTTGCAGTCCTTGAGTGTTCATAGGTAGGACAAATGAGAAAATGAAGGGTGTCCGCAAAAGGGACTGCAACCAGGGGGGATGCTTTATGCCTTCATGATTGAAATGATGTTGGAGGTAATGTTCCTAGTCTCATTCCTGTATAGAGCTCATAAAGGGTTCGATAATAAGACTGGTAACTTGCTTGAGCGTAATAGTATGATAAACCAATTGAAGTATATTAGACATTCTAACTATTTCCACTCTTTTCGTGCCAGACTCGCACCATGGCCTAGAATGTGCCCACAGATCCATTTTTTAAAATTTTTTTAAATGTTTTTAATTTTAATCAAACCAAACAATACAACCAAACATGCAGTGCATTTTACAACAATGCCATTGTTCATTACTCAATCTTGATCACTGCTCCCCCCACCCCCCTTCATGAGCCTGTTTGTTCTTCGTACTCTGTATCTGCCGTACGTGGCAGGCTCTCACTTCCCATGGATTCTGTTTGGTCTTGTATTGCTCCAAATAATTCTGCTATTAATAATTTCCATGCCATCAGGGCACTTGCTTCTTCCTCCCCCTCCTACCCCACCCTACAGTGCTTACCTCTTGCCATACCATTGTTTCTGCCTCTGCCCATTTCTGTAACTCTTTCCACCACACCTCCACCTGTGGCTTGTGACAACATCCCATTGCAATCCTTCGTTTAGCAAGCACATATGCTAAATCTTTAAGTTTACCAACATGTTTAAGTTTGGACGATCTGGGAAACCCTCCCAACAAGCAGGCCCAGGCTGTATCTATAATTATCGTGACCCCCTTTCTGCTATCTTTTGTGCGACTTCTCCCCAAAAACGCTCAATTACTGGGCATGACCAAAACATGTCATATCGGCATTTTCCTCTGTACACTTGGGACACACCTGTCTTCCAGCGTTTCCGAACTTGGATATCCTCATAGGTGTCATATATGCTCTGTGCGTTATGTATAGTTGTATTTGTTTCAGTCTCGCATTTCTTTACACCTTTTTGTGGTATCCCAGGGCTCGTTCCCACATCCCATCCTCTTTCGGGGTTCCGACCTCCGCTTCCCAATCTAGTCTCAATTGTCAAGTCCTTCCCAACCTCCGATATATCATATATTGCCTCTATAATCTCGTCTGGTTCTTCTTCCAATACTGTTTCAGGCTATGTTTTCTTAATTCTCTGCACCATCCTGTGATGTACTGGCCCGATTGCAATCCCGTTCCCTCTCCCAGAGTCTCAAAATCCAAAATGTTCCCCTCCCGCCAAACATCTCCCAACGTTACCAGCCCCACCGCTTCCCAGTGAGTCCTGATTATCACCCTTAACTGCGTATCCTCCCCTACCAATGCGACTAGCGGTACCTGCGGGGAGCATGGGAATGGGTTCTCCATCATCCGGCATGCCCGGCGCCACATCTGCCACCCAAGTGTCATCCTACTTGGGCAGTCAGATCATTTCTTTTAAGTATAATGGAGCGCTATCGTGTCCGAATAGTCTAGTTTCAGGGGTCACTTCCTCCGAGAGCCACTTAGCCACATATTGCAGCTGGCTAGCTATATAATAAACCTCAAAATTAGGCAGTTTTATCCCTCCTTTTTCATAGAAGTTCTGCAGCTTCCATTGCGCCACTCTGTTTCGGGTACCATGCCACAAGAAATCCCTACATATACTGTTCAGTTTAGCAAAGAACTTCTTGGGTATCATGTATGGAATATTACTAAAATAATGCAGGAGCCTGAGAACCCGCTCCATGTTCTCGCATCCCCCTTTTAATGCGCCCTCCAATTACTTTTCTGTTCTTTGTAGGTCAGCCAGAACTCCGCCCTGCATGCCTTTCGATTTCGCTATGGCAGCCTCTCGCATTACCACCTTGAAGGCTTCCCATAATGTGCCCGCCGAGTCAACGCTACCCGTATTTTCCTCAAAATAATTAGTGATCTCTTCTCATATCTTCTCTAAAAACTGGGTCTGTGCCCTCGGGGGTGGGGGGGGGCGGTATTGCCACCCAAAGACCAATGGCGAGTGATCTGAAAGGACCCCCGCCTTATATTCTAGCTGAGTGGTCTCTGCTATCACATCCGACGTGGCAAAGATCTAGTCTAGCCTCGTGTGTAGGTGCTGTGGGGCGGAGTAATGCGAATATTGGTTCTCAGGGGATGTGGTGTTCTCCATACATCTGCCAGACGAAAATCTAGCAGTGTCTGCAATACTTTCGCCGCTGGGGTGGGTCTATCCATTTTTGCCATCCGATCTATCTTTGTTAGGATTCAGTACAGTTAAAATTCCCACCCCAGATCACTGCGCTGCCCACACATAGAGAGCTGGTACAGAGTCCTAAAATATGCTGTTGTGTTCTGATTGGGGGCATATGTTTACAATGCTTATCTCCTTATTTTCCACCAGCCCCCTCAGCATGACCATCCTCCCAGCTGTCTCCGCCACCTCCTGTAGTAGTTGAAACGGGATGTCGAGCCTACCACCACCCCTTTCTATTTCTTCGCAACCAACTCCATCTTTTCCCGAGTCAAATGCATTTCCTGCAGTAGCGCAATGTCTATTTTTTACCGCCTCAGATACAGCATAATCTTATTCCTTCTTAAATAACTGTTAAGTCCCCTGACATTCCATGTGATTATTTTAAGATCCCCATGACTCATTCCTTTCTCCCTTATCCACCACTACCAGCTTCCGCCCTCCCGTGCGATACAGAATCAACCGTCTAATGTTTCTAAATAGGCTCATGTTCAAACTTAAGCTCCTCACACACTGCACAAAACCCTTCCCCTCCCCCACCCTACCCTGCCCCAACAAATGCCCAGCTCCATCCTTGGATCTTAGGCCCACCCGCGTCTAGTCTTGTCTTGTGACCGAGGACTAGGACCCCGCGGGGCGTCACCGATCTAACAGTGACCTAACTAAGTGGACAACTAGGGGGTTCAGGGCTAGTCTCTCTGGAGCTCCCACTCATCTGATTGGAATAGTTGCATCCAACGGATCCTATCAGCACATATATGCTGCAACACATTCCCCACAAGCTTTATTAAACACTATATTCAAGTCCCAATGTCTTCATCTGAGTAGTCTTGTAGCATCTAACGGATCTTGCCTGCCTATGTTTGTTACAACACATTCCCCACCAGCTTTATGTGATACTAAATTCTAGTCCCAATGTCTTACGTTATGTCGCCGGGGTTGGCCCAGCTGCGTGCTACTTACCTTCTACGGCTCCCATCTGGATATCCGGTTCCTGCGGGCGACCCTGCATGTCCAGCCAATCCATAGCATCCTCCGGCGTCTCAAAAAACAGGGTTTTGTTCTTGTAGAACACTTTCAGTTTGGCCGGGTAGAGCAACATGTATCGTGGCCAGCCTCTCTCAGCCTCCTTTTCACCGCCCGAAGTTCATCCTGCTGTGCTGCACGTGCAGTGTGTAGTCCGGTTACGCCGTGATTTTCGCCGGCCCCCTTTCTATCGTTCCTCCCTTCCGGAAGAATTTGAGCATCTTCTCCCGATAGTTCAAGATCTTTGCGATCAGCGGCCGCGGGGGGGCTCCGGGAGCGATTATCTTGTCAAGGCTCTGTGCGCCCTCTCAACTGCAAACCCCTGGGATAGTGCACCGCCAGTTATTTCCTGCAGAAGCATGGATTCCACATTCTGTTGGGTTAGGCCCCTCCATTCCTTCGGGCAGGCCAACAATACGAACTTTATTGCGTCCGGCACGCCCTTCTGACTCCTCCGCCCTGTTCTCCAGGTTGCCCACACGCTGCACAAGGGCATAGAGCTCCGATCCGTGGGCGACTCATGCCACTGTGTTTGGGGCCATCTCCTTTTCCAGGTTTCCAGTGCGCTCCGCAAGCGTCCGCGCATCCTGTCTCAGCAGATGAACTTCCTCTTGGACCACTCCGATCTTGAGATCCAGATCCACTTTCAAATCACTCATTACCAGGCCCAATTTGGTCTCCCAAGCAATTTTCAAGTCTGCAATCGCTGCCAGCACCTCCTGGATCGTGCCCGGTGTCTCCGCCCCTGCAGCGGTGGTGTCATTGCTTTTACCGCCCTCTGCACGTTTGGCGTCTTGGCATAGGCCTCCAGCGTGGGCTGTTTGCTTTTGGGTCTGACCGTTTTGTTGGACATCATGCGATGCTGTTTAGGTGTGGGCCGGCAGCGCCACCTCTCTCTCAAGTCTGTGCGCCGCCAGGTCATCCTAGGCGTATCCGGGGCCGTGTTGACTGTGTTCAGGTGTGTCCTTATCGCTCATCCCACACCTAGAATGGATTGGGTCCTCCCACGTACCGGCGCCCACTGTCTCGCTCCCCTGCCCTCCACTGTTTTTCTTCCAATCTCCCTCCGGTGCTCCATGAGCCCCAAGGCTGCCTGGCCTGGGGTCTTGCCTCGGGTGTCTTCCTCACGCCCCTTGGTCAAGGAGGCCGCCCGATGCTGACTGTGGGCCAGCAAATGTCCCAAGGTCATCCGCCTTCACTGTCTCACTCCAGCAGCTCGCTGTGAGGTCCCATCGGGCCCAGCCCCCGTTCGCCCTCCACGGCGTATTCCTGTGCTCAGTTTGGGCCGCTTAATGCCTCAGTGCCCCAGCTTGGGTGCAGCCCCACTGAGCCATGGGCCAGGGAGCGCTGTCTGTGCCCCTTGCTGGCTTCTCCGTCCACGAACGCCAGCTTGCGCTCCCTGGCCTCCCCCAGGGGCTCATATATGCCCTCTCAGGTTCTGTACCCTCTGGCTGCCACCCACAGCCTGTCTCCCTTTCACATGTCGTTCAGACAAGCTGCTCCACGTAATCTGCCCAAAGCTATTCGGGCTCTGTTATCTTGTACATGAGGCAGCCTCCGATACTTAGCACCACCACTGGTGCGTGACTCGCACTTCAGCGTTCCATCTGGTCTGTCCGTCCTCACCCTTCTCACGGGCCAGGGCCCCTTTACATTTTTTCGCAGGCTGGGTCTCTTCATTTTGTCTGCCGTGTCCCGCCTCAGGCTACTTTGAGGCTGCGGGAACGCCCCCCCCCCCAGAGTGCCTACGCTCTGTTTCTTTCACCGCAAACCTCTTATTCGGGGGACGCCTGCCTGTGCCCGTTTGGGCTACCGGGTTGCCTGTTCTAGTCCCCTATATGGTGCTTGAAAAACACGGAGCAACACACTCCTCTCATGGGCTGCGTTACACAGCTCTGCAGTGTCCGTGCCTCCAGGCGCATGCAATTCCGGCACCGGGACGTCCTTGATGATCTAGTGTTTGTGGGGCAAGCCGCCTTTTGTTCATTCTTTTTTTATCATTTCCTTTATATCCGCTGCCGTGTGACCGCAGCAGATCTATGCCTGGGATGACCCCGTTCCTTGCACTGTGCATTTAGTATGTAGCCCCGGCAGAGCGCTGCTCCATATGCCTCAGCAACAGACCGGAGCTTCCTTGCACGGCTTCCCCGCTGTCCCTCTAATCTGTCTTAATCAGGCTCGCGTTTCTCGCTTGTGGAGGTCGCCTGCACCCACCTCTGCTGCCAGTTATTTGCGTGTGTTGGGCCGCACGCATGAGACCTCCGTTTGCAAGCTTCTCCCCATGGGCGTCATGTAATGGGGTTCGGGATCTGCACAGATGGGCAATGCGTTGCGGTGTGAGGGTCCCATTCGAGACAGCGCCTTCGCCCCTCTGGCAGTTTTTCTAGCTTCAAGTCGTCGGGGGGGGGGGGGGGGGAAGGGAGGGTCCGTTTCCCTGCTGGTATTGCGACGTGTGCCAAGCCAGCACTTGCACATGGGCAGCTTCTGTACTAGACTCGCTGCAAGTCCGTTTCACCGATGTCCGCCCTTGCCCTTTGCTCTTTGTTCAGGCCAGCCGCCATTTTCCAGAGGAGCTTCACAATCCAGCTCGCCACTGTCTCACCCGTTACTGTGGATGCACTGCTCAGTTTGCATCAGCAGAGCGTTCCGCACTACTGCATATATTTCTTTATGGCTTGTGCTGCAATTTAGTCATCAGTATTCTTGATCACGGCCGGATCGGCAGGAGACCCTTCAAGACACGTCCGATCTCATGGCTACTTAGCCACGCCCCCGCCCACAGATCCATAGCACAGAATCCTACCCTTTTTGTTCCAAACTAGTCACCTTCCTGTCCTTTACCGGCCGCATCTGGCCTCCTGAGTAGGCAACCCCGATTACCATTCATTAGTTTGCCCAATAGTCTAATGTAAAAGAGTCCTGTGCCAAAAGCCCACCAGAATTTAACTTGGTGGCTGCAATACATCTACGTTAAGCCATTTGCAGTTCTCAATTTCCACTTTCAGCGAGCCATTGACCGCGTAAGAATGTGTGTAGAACCTGGAGTGTGGGGGAGCAGAGGGGGAGGGGGGGGGGTTAAGTGTATTTATTTTTGGATGTTTAGAGCGCTTATGCCGAGATGTGAAGAATTAATGATGGTATACTGTAGCTTGATACAATACAGTTGGATTCAGTCTGCAGTATATGCGAAGATGGTGGCCCAATCTGTTGTGCTGGAGGGCAGAAAGAAGTTGAGTTTTGGAAAATGTGAGTTGAGGAAGAGCGGCTAGAGAAGGTAAGAGTTCCTGTGATTTTGGTGAAGTGAAAGAACGAACTGATGCACAGGGAGGTTTAGAGACAGTGTAAGAGCTGGTTCTGAGAACACGGAGTGGGGTCCGCACTGTCTGGGTGTGTAAAGGGAGAGGTGAGAGGCCATGGATGCATTTTTTAGACGAGAGGAAATGAAAAAGGATACAGGTGTCAAAAGGGAGAAGAGATACAGATCGCCAAGAGGGACTGATGGGGAGAGAAGAGACAGATGAGTTATAGGCGGAGCAAGAGGAAGGCAGGAAGACCAAGGAGGGTAGAGCAATTGTCAATGCGTGAGAAAACAAGAAGTGAGAAGCTGCTGCTTAGCATGGAAAGGGAGCTATGGGTGTGGGTGCAACAGATGTTAATAGGAAAAATTGACAGGAACTGGAAGTATGGAGTGAAAGCGAAATAAGTAACGCCAAGGTTGTGGGCTTCGGGAGGCTAAAGGGAGCGGAGGGGGGGAGAAAACACAGGCGGGGGAATGGTAGTGGGAGGAAAAAGGACCTCCAGTGTTTGAGGGGGTTGATATTGGGGAAGTGGGAGGACATCTAGTGTTGTATAGCAGTGAGACAGTTCAAGGTAGTGGAAAATTGTGTCCTCAGCATAGAAGTGGTAGTAAAAATTGTAAGAGGATATGAGAGAGTGAGGGAGAGCATAGAGAGAAGAGGGCATACTGTATAGAGCCTTGAACGCTATAAAGGAGAGGGTAGGAAGGAAGTATTACGAGACCAAGTGACAAAGTATGAGCAGTTAGAAAAATGGGAATTAAATCATTTAAGACCAGAGTAACTAATAGATGCAAGTGGAAAGGAGGACCGAGTGATCCACAGTATCTAAGGCAGCCAAAAGATGAGCAGAAGAACAGAGCATTAGACACATGCAGAAGAGCAGTCTAGGTAGTGGGAGGAGCGAAGAAGGGAAGAAATCTGGGAATAGACTAGCTTGGAAAGAAAAGTATCAAGGGAGGGCTTTTTCAGGATGTGTAGAATTGTAGCATTCTTGAATGAGGAAGGAAAACCGGAGTTACTGAGGTATTAAGACAAGTGAGGTATGGGATGAGGGTACGTTTGAAGAAAACTAGAGTGGAATTTTTCTTTTGGCCTGTCTATTGCTTGAAACTGATTTTTATTTTTTATTCCTGGTTCTGCACTGAGGCATTACCTCCCAAGTCAAGTGAGAAGAGCAAGGAACACACAGTTGAGGGCCAGGGCTAGTCACATTTTATCATCCCATGCCCCTACTTTTGTTACATGATTACCCTTCTCGCACGTCAAAACATTGCACTAGGCCACCATCTGGAGTCTGCAGTTCTAGAGTTAGTATTCAAGAACTGTTCTGTGGTTCTATAAATAGCTGCATGTGTTAAGCCTTCATATCTGGTAAGATTGCCTGAGCACGCTTTCATTCCCCTCATGCGATTAACACCACTTGACTTCTAACTAATCCCAAACAGCCTTGGAATACCAATGGGTTACTTAATCCAACATGTACTTTTGTCTCTTTTAAAATAGTGTTATTCAGTTTACATGTCAATTAAGAAACCATCACATTATTGCATCATTTCCAAATATTGTTGTGGATACAGAAACAACCATAGCTAACAGGTGCAACAAACAACCAACAGCTTGCATAATTACTGTTTGGGGGGTGATCTGGGATAATGGATTTGCAAAGGCCTGCTAAGGTCGCCATACCAGCACCGCACCATTTCTCCCAGTCCTATGTTAGCCTCAGCAGTTGTACGCCTCCTATCTCTTGTGGCAGATGCCCACAATTTGAACTGGGTAACTCCAAGGGGGTTTGCCATCCGGCGAGCTAAACCTATATTGTACCAGGGCATTCCAGGATGTCCCATTTTCACTCCCCTTCCTCATCCCCTGTTGGGGATCCTGTACCACACTACAGGTTCTGCCATAGACCACTTCACCAACACTCAGTTTGTGGGGCCCCGTGGGACTTCCAGAACATGGCTATACGTCTTTTAGCTAGTACACATGCCAAATCTAGCATCCTAAAGGCACAAACCCAATAAGCATGCTTCCTGTGACAAGGTGAATGTGTTGACTTCTCCCCTCTCGGTCCTAGCCTCCACCTCCTGCCAGAATCGCTAGATTACCACATTCCCAGAACATGTGAATCCTGCTTGCGCCCTCCTTCGAACACCAGGGTGCTATCCTTTCTCTGAGCTAGGAATTGTAACCTATGCAGCATTATTTATGCTCTATGTAGAATGTATAATTGTATGAGTTAAACCTGCCGTTCCTTGACACCTTCTTGGTATATAGCAGTGTATTTGCCCATTCTTGCTCGAATTCTCTGCTCAAATCCATCTCCCATATATTTGACCTGCAATTTGTCCTTATGCAGTGCTGCTAATAACCCCCGATATCAGACTCTGTGCTGCCCCCTCAGATATCGTAAAGCAGAGCAAGGATATGGTCTGCTTCTAGGTTTCCTGGGAATCCCTGCCACCTAGATCTGGCCTGGTGGAGCATTCTTGTGTATGTTAAACACTGTCCCCTGTTGACCCCTGTCTCCTACTAAAGCCTGGAACTACAGTAGCATACTGTCCAGTAGCCCCCCCCCCAACACTGTCACCCTTCCCACTGGGTTCTGAGGAGTTTGGGGTCACCCCCGTCAGCTCCATAGGTTGCAGCTAGCGGTAAGTTCGGGGAATAGTTTTCTTTCAGGTTCAATAGTCCTGTAGTTCTCAACCAAACCTTCTTACCTAGCTGCAGTATGTATGGCGATTCTGGAATTCTCCTATCCGCAATCCATAGTACCTCTCAGCAGGTACGGTTTATATAGTCTCTCAGTAACTGGGTGTCCTGTGTCTTCGATAGCCAACTGGCAACATAATGCAACTGTCCCACAAGGTAATGCACCGCTAAATGCAGTAGTTTAACCCCGCCGTCTGCATAATACCTGCACATCTTTTCTAGGGTGATGCTGTCTCCCCGCACCGCGAATGAACCTGCTCAGCTTTTTCTTTAGTTCCCTAAAGAAAATATCGAATGGCACATTAACCAAGTGATATAGAAGGTGAGTTTGGGGGTGGGGGAGAGGAAGAGTCACCATCTTGGTGAGTGCTACCGGTCCAATCGCTGAGCGTCAGTTTCTTCCAAAATCTGATTGTTCAATTCCCTCCCTTGCTCTCACCATGTTTACTTCGTGGGATACCTTCACATCATTGCATATATGTTAATGCCCAAATATCAAAACGTTCTGGTCGCCCTTTTCAATCCTATGTTCGGCAAACGTGTCTCGTCTAAACCTGCCCAGCCTGCCAACAGCAATATACAAGATTTCTACTTGCTTACTGTTCTCCCTGCGAGTGTCCAGGTTGTCCAGTATCTCAAGGATATAGGATAAATGATCACTGGGCTGTTGACATACAGGAGCAAGTCATCTGTGTACAGCAAGATCACATGATTTCCATCCACGGTCAGACCCGCACTTCTGAATTCTGATCTCAAAGGCTGCCAGAGGCTCAAGTGCAAATCTGAAGAGCATGGGTGATAATGGATGCCCCTCTGTATGTCTCATTTCTCCCAAGTGTTTGCCTGTCCTGACCCTAGCGGTTGGTGCCTTATTGAGCAGTTTGACCATCTAAGGAAACTATGACCTATTCCGAAACGATTGTGGCGTAGAGCCACTCCCATCTGACCAAGTCAAATGCCTTTATTGCATCTAGCGAGACCACTGCGCAGTGATCACGCTGTGCCCTCGTCCTTTCTATGACCACATGAAGCCGCTTCAGATTCTGAGGTAGCTCTACCCGAAACGTACCCTGTCTGATCGGGGTGTATTCGTTTCCCAAACACTTTTCTGCCTTTCTGCAAGTAGGGTTGTAAGGCTCTTGTAATCTTAATCGACCATGGCTTTTGCTTTAGCATTTGTGTGCGCGCTTCCCAGGATTAAGCCTGGGGGACAATAATACGCTCTCATACATGATGGCAAACCTGTCATCACTGGATAGTCCATTCATACTAGAGTAGCATTAATATAAAGCATTTCCCTCCCTCCCTGAGCCCCCCCCTCGTCTGCAAGCTCCTTTGTTGCTTTTCTCCCTCTTACTGTACTCTTGCTCTCCTGCCCAGCAGACACTACTCTCACTTCCCCAGCCAGATGCACAATACACCAAAAAGGATTGGCACTTTGAAGCGAATACGCTGGGGTTTTCATGCATTATAAGGCGGTCTAACGTAACGAAACATTAAAGATGATCTCTTGGCAGTATTAAAAACCCAGGTCTTCTGATTACATTTGGATTTTTGCTTTGCTCAATCCTAGCAATTGTATTTGTAGGCTGATTTTAGTAAATGGACTGCATTATGACCCTTTACCAACTTAGATGCAAGAATAATTTGGTGATTTGTTCAATTCCACCTGGGATCTATTTACGCCCTAGAGCCTTTAATTTGTTTATCTAGTGCTTTAATATAACGGGTTACCCAAGAGTTTAGTCCTACTAGTTCTTATAGCATTCCACCCGAACTATGGGGGCTGGTTGACCTGAATCCATTACTTATTTCCAAGCAGTATCAAGGGTTTGAAAACGTTGCTCATGACATTCTAATTTCTATGAAACATGATCATAAATAGCACTAGATGGCATAATTGTGACTCTGTAGTCCAACCGCCCAACAGATTTTTTGGGGGTCGGGGGGGGGAATAGAAGTAAAAGTTGTTAACTTGACGTGTAGGAATTTCCCATGCAACCGTTTGCTCAGTACCGTAGCCAGGTTTGCATTATAGCCTTATAGATTGAGGGAGGAGACCTGATTCTATGTCGAGACCGGAGGCGAGCATTATGCCTTAACTTCTTTAAGTACTGCTTAACAGCTTTTCAAAACGCTTAAACTTTTTTTTATAATTTTTTAACATTATCCACTGGCTATAAAACAATCTGTGTTTAAATGAGAGGTGAAACTACAAATCCCCATAATCGTCTCCTGTGTGGTAGTCCTGCGACCCTCTCGCCCCTCCCTTCTCCAATCAGGACCCTTTTAAATGTACATAACAAGACTTTACTAGGTCTTCCCCCTTTTTTAAATTTATTTATTTTTATTGCTGCTCTGACAGTTAAGGACGCCTTATGTTATTCCCTATGACGTACACTGCTATGTTAACTTGTGTTAGCATGTCGAGGGTAGCATGCTAGAATATATCCATGTTTCATTAATGTTCAGTGTGCTCTTCTGTCCCTCATTTCCACGGTACGCGACTGCAGGCATCCTTTCATACACATTGAGCAGACCGAGCAGACCGGGCCCACAAGGGAACTCACTCGCCTCAAGGCTCCGGTCTGCATTCACAGTTTGAGTGCCATTTTTTCAATCAGAGGTCGGCATCGAAACACGCAGCCCCTGTCTAAACAGATGGCGTGACACGCTCACTGTGCAATGCGCATGCGCTGTAGGAATCTATAATATGAAGGAGCCGGGAAGAGAAACTCATTGATTGCGCTCCCAATTTCAACGACTTACTTGACTAGATGGGTGAAACGCTTGCATCACGTCGCATCAGGCACCTGAAAAAGCTACATAAAAATAATATATATCTCCATCTCCATCTTCGCATGAGAAAGATGGTTCCAAGGAATTCTGAGTTTACAAAGGAAGGTGAAAGTTTTACTAGTCTTTCCTTAGACTGCCCATAAAGCAGGTATGGCCTGTGACAGAGGGTACTACACATGGAGCGAAGACAGCGAGCAGGACATGGGAGAAGAGGAACCAGACCTCTCCCAAAGCTTCCAGAAAGTACTAGGACTCCTTAGTACAAGCAGTCGCTCAAGGAGGGAAAACCCCTGCAGGACAGACTACAGGTCCTACAAAAAAAAAGAAATTGGGCAATAGAGCTGGCAGACTAAACGACTCGGGTGAGGGACATTCCACAGAAGAACCCATGAAAGAGGGTGATGAGGGGAGCAAAACTGCCCAGAAGAAAGAGGCCTCTTCTACTCAACCGGACACAATGATGGGGATAAAATAGCAGACCCACGAGGTGGCCGACGCTTTTAATAGGATTAAAAATGCCTTTCGAAGGGATTGTGTCCTCCGACGTATTCCTCATCTTAGATCTCTCCTTCCAGCTCTGCTGGCCTCGGAAAATTTTTCTCTAGAGGGCGCTGCGCGTCGACGTCCTCCGAGTCGATGTCCTTCGACAGCCGCCGTATCGACGTCATCCTGCCTATAAAGACCGCGCGCAGCGTCCGTTGCTCAGTTCCGTTTTTCCGCGCTTACTCAGTGCCTCGGAATACCGTTGCTCAGTTCTTAGTCAGATTAATCCTATTTACCTCGAGTTATTCGATCCGTACTCTATGGCTTCCTCGTCGGAACCGACAACTCCTCGATCCGGCTTCAAGAAATGTCGAGATTGTGGGAAAAAGATGTCGTTGACCGATCCTCACAGAATTTGTCTGTGGTGTTTGGGAGCTGAACACCATTGTTCGGAGTGCGAGGACTGTATGTCCATGACAGCTAAGGCCCTGAAGGAGCGTAGGGGGAAGCTGGAGAAAGGTAAGACTTTTAAATCTTCTTCGTCGACGAAGTCGAGACATTCGTCTCATCGTCACCATTCGCGCTCCAGGTCTCGGAGTGGGTCTCATCACTCCTCGAGATCGAAGCACTCGAAGAGGAGACGTCGAAGTTCCCCTTCTCCGTCTTCCTCTGTTTCGCCAAAAAGAATCCCTTGCCCCACGAAACATAGTTCCCGGGCTGAATGGGAGGAATTCCGAAAAAATATGATGAGCGTCTTCGAGAAAGCGGCCTCGACCCCCTCGAAGACTGCCGAGAGCGATGCTCTGGTCGAAAGACCCGAAGGTCAAAAACGCCGCGAGTCGCAGTACCCGGCGAAAGAAACCTCTCGAGCGCGTCTCGAACCCTCGAGCAGGACTGACCTCCAAACCTTCCTCGAAGGTTCCGTCGAGGTCGATGTCTTCGACGCCGTTGTCGAAGGGACCTTCGACACACGGGTCTGTCGACTCGACGCCGGCTTCGACACCGGCATCGACGCCAAGAAAAGTCACGGTTACCACACATCCTATCCCCAGGCCCTCGACGTCGATGGCTTCGATATTGTCGAGTAGAATTCCAATTCTGTCGGTCTTCGAGGCCTCCGCCTCTGTTTTCGACGCCACGCTCGAAGCCTTCGGCGTCGACATCGACGTTTTCGAGGCCAATAATGACAAGTTCGGCACCCTCTGCCTTGGAAATGGGATTTACTCCCTTTATGAGTTCAGAACAATTGAGAACTATATCCTCAATTTTAGAAGAGGGTGATTTGTCTGAACAGGAAGACACATTTGAGTTACAGGGACCTGTAACCCCAGTTAGAGAGGAATTTTCCTCTGAAGAGCGCAGATTAAGGGATCTTCATGATTCTTTACATGATGCAAGTGGGTTAGACACTTCCCCTGAGGTGGTGTTTGCTAAGCCAGACCCGGGGGAGCATGCTGAAACGCCCTACAGAGCCTTAATGGCCAGGATTACAGAGTTCATGGGGTGGTCTGCACCTTCACAATCTTTCCAACAAGATGACTTCACGGATATTCTTGACAAAGGCCCACAGGAGGATCCTGTGGTGCCTTTTCATAAAGCTCTTCAGAGAAAGATCATGACAAACTGGGAAACCCCAGATGTAGTACCAGCAGTAAATAAAAAACTGTCTACAAAGTACAGGGTATCTTCTACAGACCCAGAGGTTTTGTCTAAACACCCATCCCCAGAAAGTCTGGTGGTACAGGCAGCATCCTCTACCGATGTCAAGACGGCTTATCCTACCGTCCCACAGGACAGGGACGATAAAAAATATGATGCTATGGCAAAGAAAGTCTTTTCAGCATGTAGCATGGCGTTAAAATCTGTTAATGCTACTTGCACCCTTGCTAGGTTCAGCCATACACTTTGGGAGTGTGCTTCTACAGCGGCTGACTGCATCCCTGAATATTATACAGGACGGTAAAGACGCTATGTGCGAATCCCTCCAGACGGGCATTGATTCGGCTGACAGTATCAGCAGAGCAATGGCGGCAAGTACATCAACCAGGAGATTCGCTTGGTTGAGAAAGTCGGGTTTTGCCCCAGATGTGCAAGCCAGGCTCTTGAACATGCCATTCGATGGCTCTTCTTTGTTCGGGAAAAAGGCGGATGACAGTTTAGAGAAACTGCAAACTTCAAAAAAGCAGCAGCAAAATCCCCAGGAGCTGCTGTAACGCTCACCTGATTCCCGCAGAGGCGCCGGTCTTGACTGGGTGAATGCCGTATCTTCAAAGGTGATGTGTAACACACGGTTGGCTCTTTGGGCTGGACCTCTGTGCACTGTATGTCTGACTCGAAGAGTAAGATGTCTGCAGATAGAAAATGTGGGATTAATGAACTGGGGTTATTGGGTGCCTCTCCTCTTTCTCTTCTCCTGTAGAACCCCAAAGGTTAATGCCCTCACCTTAGGTAAGTGAACGCCGAGCTCTCCATCTGCCTCGGGGCAGGGTGCCGTAACCAGTTTCTTCACTGGATAAGGGTGCAGGCCTCTTGACCTCAGAGGACTGCTGTCCGTCGTTAACTGCACGAACGGTAAGTTCTGGGCACTTCAAATGTCTTAAAAGTCTTTTGTAATGATATCTCTTGTTTTGCAGATTTCCGGCGATGGCGGATGGCGGGCTGATGAGAGTTGAGGATCGAACCCGCGTGAGGAATAGAAGTGCCTGGAAGCACGTAAGTAAGCGCTTGTAGCCTGCTTCACGATGCACACTAACTGTCCCTTTTATCTTGCAGGTACAAGTTCAGAGCTTTAGAGAAGCTGAAGGGTGCTGGAATACCCACTGGATTCGGCGTGGGGAGGAGTAATGGCACGTGAGTAATAAAGTTGCCCAATGTCTTTAAACGCACCTTCTTTTGTCTTTCAGATGCGGGATGCAGTGCCGAAGGCCTCCGGAGCGTGCGAAGAGCTGGTAAGCCTTTGTCTTTCAGATGCCGGAATGCAGCGCGAGGCGTTGGTGACAGCCGATGGACCAGGTAAGAGATGCGCTGCCACTGAAGACCGTAGTGCTAACCTGTTCTTTCTTTGTCTTTACAGGTGCTGCTGAAGACTGGATTCCAGGATGGTAAGCCTTTGTTCACTTAGGCCCAGGATCAGAAGCAGAAGACACGATGAGCGTTCTGCTGCAGAGAATGCAGAATAACGCAAAGCAAGATTCATCCATCGGGTGTGGTTTAAATAGCCTCCTGTAGTGCTTGGGTGTCTCCTTCCACAGCCACGCCTAGGTAAGAAAAGAGTTCCTGCTTTCCAGAAGAGTTCCAGTGTTCTGAACCTAGGGAGTGGCTCCTGCCCCACCCAACAGGAAAAGTAGTCCCAAACAGAAGAGGATCAGGGGTTCAACTGGCAGGTAGGTAAGCAGCATGGTCTGCTGCAGGTAAGTCCACCCAAGCATTATGAGCCCGGCGCTTCCAGCGCTGGGACTGGGCATCTTTATGAGCCTGGTGCCACTGGCGCCAGGACAGGGTCCAAAAGGTCCCAATTGGGACTGGCTGGCACTCGGAACCGGGGTTATGGGTCTGCTTCCAAGGGAGTCTGGCAAGTCCTGATCTTTTGGAAGCAGAGATCATGACAGCTGCAATCCGTCAGACTCATTTTCGTCCCACAGGAACCTCTGCGAGGGGCAAGTCCTTTCGCTTCTACTCCGCATTCGGAAGAGGTAGAGGACGACCGGCTCAAAGGGGTCAAAGAACTACCCGAGGTGGACGGGGTAGATATTCAAAAGCCGCAGCAACAGCAGGTGCCTCTTTACCATCGGCATCTGCATCAGCCGCCCCAAAACCATTCTGAGGACTTCCCTCACAGGACACCTGTAGGAGGCAGGTTGACTCAACATCTGACGGTATGGCAGGCTATCACGTCAGATGCTTGGGCATTGGAAACAGTTGCCCAAGGTTACTGCCTGCCTTTCCTACGTATACCTCAGTCATCCACCGGGGATCAGCTCTCAGAGCTCCAGATCCGCTCCTCTTGCCGGAAATTTGGGACCTGCTAGAGAAAGGTGCCATAGAACCGGTACCTGTAGCGGAGAGGAACAAGGGCTGGTACTCCCCTTACTTTCTCATTCCAAAGAAAGACGGAGGAATGAGACCCATCTTGGACTTGCGAGAATTGAACAAATTCCTCAGAAAAGACAAATTCAAGATGGTCACTCTTTCTCAGATCCTCCAGGCCCTTCAGTTCCAGGACTGGTTGGTATCTCTGGACCTTCAGGATGCTTATTTCCATGTGCCTATCAGGAAATACCTGAGGTTCGCAATTGGCAACTCTCACTATCAATTTCGAGTGCTGCCATTTGGGCTGACCTCCGCCCCGAGGGTCTTCACCAAGTTAATGTCGGTAGTGGCTGCAAGTCTAAGGAGGGAAGGGATTCACGTCTACCCCTACCTGGACGATTGGTTGATCAGGGCTGTTTCTCCGGAACAAGCTCAGATCCAGCTAAATCGCGTGTGCCACTCCCTTCACAGACTGGGCTTCTCCCTCAATTTAAAGAAGTCACAAATGATACCATCGCAGAGACTCCAGTTCATAAGAGCGATCCTAGATACTTCCCTGGGAAAAGCCTCGCCACCAGAGGTGATGGCTCAAGATATTCTACAGATGGTTACCAAGTTCCAGCATGCCCAACGTCTCCCAGCCTTCGACTTTTTGAGGTTGCTAGGCCTCATGGCATCCTGCATTTTCCTAGTGCCAGAGGCTCGCCTGAGAATGAGATCCCTCCAGTGGGCACTGAGGACTCGGTGGTCACAATTCTCAGGGAGAATGACAGATCTTCAGGTTCCCGGCAGGGTGGCTCGAGACCTTCAGTGGTGGGCCTGTCAGGAGAACATTCTGAAAGGACAGTTTTGGCAACCCTGGCCGCAGATAACAGTAGTCACGGATGCCTCACTCACGGGGTGGGGAGCCCACGCCAACGACTTGACCATCAGCGGTCGTTGGTCTCCATCGGAGTCCAGACTACACATCAACCTGTTAGAGCTGAGAGCCATCAGACTTGCGCTGAAGGCGTTCCTGCCAGCTGTACAAGGGAAGAACGTCCTGATAATGACGGACAAAACGGTGGCCATGCATTACCTCAACAAAAGAGGAGGCGTAGGATCACTAACCCTGTGCAAAGAGGCGATGCAGCTCTGGTTTTGGGCAATCCAAGAAGGAATCTCTCTATCGGCAGTTCACCTAGCCGGAGAGAACTTGACAGCGGACACTCTGAGCAGGCAGAACAGTTTCCCACGAGTGGGAGCTAGCTCAGGAAGTCCTTCAAGAGATCTTCGCCCTTTGGGGAACCCCTCGGGTAGATCTGTTCGCCACCAGCCTAAACAGGAAATGCGATCTGTTCTGCTCAAGGGAATTTCCCCCGAGAGGAGCTCTGTGAGACGCGTTCATAGTGGACTGGGAGTTTCCGCTTCTGTACGCGTTCCCACCGGTCCCCGTCATTCCTCAAATGATCAGGAGGTTGAGAAGATTCCGGCGAACCATGATCCTAATTGCCCCGGATTGGGCCAGGAGAACGTGGTACCCGGACCTTCTAGACTTGTCCATCTGCCCTCCAATTCGACTTCCACTCAGAGAGAACCTACTCTCACAGAAGGGAGGTCAGGTTCTCCATCCAGACATCAAAACCCTCAACCTTCACGCTTGGCTTCTGAAAGGCTGAGGTACAAGGATTGGGACCTCCCTGATGATGTTATGGAGGTGTTGCTTTCGGCAAGGAGGCCAGCAACAAAGTCTTTATACTGCTGCCGTTGGAACAGATTTTCCAACTGGTGTAGAGAACAGAATATCGACCCTTTTTCATGTGGTACACCAATGGTTTTGTCCTTCCTACTATATTTGGCAAATTCAGGCCTTCTAGTTGGCACCATTAAGGGCTATCTCGCAGCGCTATCCATCTTTAAGTGTACTGCGGAAGAACCATCCTATTTCAAATTACCCTTGGTAATACAGTTTCTAAAGGGGTTAACCAATGTTTATCCCCCAAGACCATTCCAAGTTCCCCTATGGGATTTAAACTTAGTACTAACTTTCCTGATGGGTACTCCTTTCGAACCTCTCCATTCTTGTTCGTTAAGATTCCTTACCCTTAAAACTTTTTTATTAATAGCACTTACATCTGCTAGAAGGGTGAGCGAATTACAAGCTCTTTCTTGTACACCCCCTCATACTATATTTCACAAAGACAAAGTTGTCCTGCAATTGAAGTCTAATTTCCTCCAAAAGGTGGTTTCTGAATTCCATATCACTCAGAAGATTACCCTACCATCTTTCTATCCTCCTCCTCACCCGGGAAGATAGGTTACACAGGCTAGACCCTAGGAGGGCTTTAAGTTTTTACATTAGTAGACTAGCCAGGATAAGACAGGCAGACCAGCTGTTTGTAGGTTACACAGGTCACAAGCTGGGGTTACCAATAACTAAGCAGACCATTTCCAGATGGATCATTCTAGCCATTCTGGAATGTTATAAACTGGCAGGGAAGGAGCCCCCTCAAAACCTTAGGGCTCACTCGACCAGAGGTATTGCAGCTTCATCGGCCCTCAAAAGAGGCGTGCCGTTTAAAGACATATGTGCGGCCGCTACATGGTCGTCTGTCCATACCTTTACACGTTTTTACAATCTGGATTCCTCCTCCAGTCAAGAGACTAGGTTTGGAAGGGCTGCACTGCATTCTATTCATCAATAGAAGACCGCGTGAAGTCAGTACTCCCTCCTCCGATAATAGAATACTGCTATGGGAGCCTATCTAAGATGAGGAATACGTCGGAGGACACAATCCCTTCGAAGAACAAGTTACTTCTTACCTTGTAACGTTCTTTCGACGGGATGTTCCTCCGACGTATTCCTCATCGACCCTCCCATCCATCCCCGCAGTTCTACTTCCCTTGTTGTTGCAGCTTACGCTCCTTCAGGGTGATTAGTTAGTCCAGAAAGTATTATTGTGGGCTACAAAACGGAACTGAGCAACGGACGCTGCGCGCGGCCTTTATAGGCAGGATGACGTCGACACGGCGGCTGTCGAAGGACATCGACTCGGAGGACGTCGACGCGCAGCGCCCTCTAGAGAAAAATTTTCCGAGGCCAGCAGAGCTCGAAGGAGATTTCTAAGATGAGGAATACGTCGGAGGAACATCCCGTCGAAAGAACGTTACAAGGTAAGAAGTAACTTGTTGTTCTGCCTAAATTACCCAGGCTCAGCCTTGTACCCCCACCCGAGGGGTGAAAAATACAGGCTAAGCGCAATTTGAGAGCGATCAATATGAGGAAGATGATGCAAGCATGGACACGCAGGGAGTTTTCTACCTGTGAGCCTTAAGCCAAGTGTGTGGAAGTACCTTGGGATGAAGACATGTAGGACCTGTTTGAACTAGACACACTTAGGCACCCCAGAACATTTTGGGCCCCAGCGCCAAGAATAGCCCTTACATGGCACACAAGAGGCGCAAACCTCTGGAAAAAGAGACTAGATTCCGCCTAAGATCAGTGTGTCCTACACCTGAGCTAGCAGGGAAAGTAGCAGATACGCCAGAGCTCGACCCGAAAATGCTCACCTTCATGACCAAAGCAGAAAGACAGCAAAGGCATGGAGAGCCTGCCAAGAAAAAGACCTAGACCTAGCCAGTCCATAGCAAAGATTATGGACCTCGCAGAGAGGGCAAAGGAAACGGGAGAGCCAGTAGACCCTCAAGTTCTAGCAAGCTGGGCTCAACGATCAGTATGCATGTTAGGAAACGTGAATTGTGCAATCTCCGAAAGGCTCAGGATCATGCTATTAAAAATAGACAACCAGCTAGGTGACTTGGCCTCCTTCGAAGCAGGAGAAGGAGCCCAAGGGTTTCTCTTCAGTGAAGCCTTCATCAAAGAGATGAACACATTTGTAGGAACTTTCACAGTGCTCGAAAGCACAAGCCTCCATCTGGAAAGTATTCCCCAGAAGAGTTTTTGCATGGACAGGCCGACATAGGGGCTGTTCGACTGGCTGTTTCAACTCTCAAAGAATGGCCAGAGAGTGCAATATTGGGAAACCGGCAATGTTATGCCTTTTCCCCCCAAGGATATTGGACAGAAAGGAATTGCCTCCGGTGAGCGCGCAGCACAAGCTACCCTCCAGTGGGGGAAGCAGGACGACACTTTTTGTAAGCAATTGGCGCACGCTGTCCTATGCATGGGTTTTGCAAACCATATTAGGGTTCAATATAGTTTATGGAGACTCCCAAAAAATCTCGTCCCCCACGCAGAAGGCGTCCTGTTGGATACAGAGCTAAAGTTGCTAGCACAGAATAAAGCTATAGAAAGGGCAGACACATGAACACTAGGCTTTCAGAGCAACACTTTTAGTTCACTGCAAAGTACGCCCAGTGATGGATTTTAAAGAACTAAATAGTTGGCTAGGCATTTCAAGATGGAGGGAATCCATCTGCTAGGGGACATGCTCAGGAAAGACAACTGTTTAGCGCGACTAGACCTAAAAGACGCATACCTTATGGTAGTCATTGCAGCAGAGCACCGTCCCTTTTTGAGGTTCGTCTGGGGGAGACAGACCCTGGCATTTCAGGAGTCTTCCTTTCGGCCTTGGGCCTTCACCAAACTGATGCCAATAGCAATATCGCAGCGCTCCGAGAACAAGGAATCTAGATCATATATTTAGACGACATCCTGCTCATGGCAAACAAAGAGGCTCACTAAGTGCAGAAGTCCATCTCGACAATAACTGGGTTAAGCTTCCTAGTAAACAAAGAAAAATCTGCCCTAACTCTGAGCAAGAGGACAGAGTTCTCAAGATTCGTGATGGATTCCCAGAATGCGATATTGGAGCTACCCACACCCAAGATGAGAGCGGTAAAGAAAGACCTGAGTAGCTCTCAAGAATCTGGTTATATTGCTTTGGAAATCTAGCCAGAGTAGTGGGCCTACTTGCAGCATCTATCCAAGCAATTTGTTTCGGTCCCCTACACTACCGAGTCCTACAGAGGCTCAGAATCCAATGTCTCCAGAAGGGTATGCAATGCCATCAGTTAGTGCCATTAGACGAAGACAGCAAGTCGGAACTTCTATGGTGGCTTCACAACATGGAAGCGTGGAACGGCAGAGCCATTTATGGGGACGTTCCAGAGCTTGTCGTAGAATCCGACGCAGCAGGTCAGGCTGGGGCGCATGATGCGGTCAAACAGGAGGAAAATGGTCCCAGACAGAGCTCGATCTACATATCAACTGCCTAGAGCTGCTAGCAGGCTCATTTGCAGTGAAAGCGTTTGTCAGAGTGCATTGTGTCCTTCTGCGGGTGGACAATATCTGTGAGCGATATACACACACTGCTGTGTTGGGTGAAGAAAGTAGCTCAATAAACAGCATCAACTACTGCACACAGCTACAAAAAGTAAAGCACTCCATCCCAGAAATGGTGCTAAAACAACTTTTAAGATAACACATCTTTTAAAAATAAGGCAGCACGGACTTACCGAACTGGTTACAAGAGTCAAAGCCACTGTAGTAGTGCCACATGTTCCATCCCTTCACAGGGTCTTCGTCAGACTAGTTTTGAAGCTTAAGGCTCACAGGCTGTGTAACTTGCACAAACCAGCTACTATGGCTACTCGCAGTGGAGCATACAGGGGTCGGAGATGGAGCTGCATGGCCCCACTGAAAAGCTGCTTTGCGCCGTAAAGGCACTTTGCTGCCTAACAAGTGCGTTCCATGCTGGTTGCGCTCTGCTCTTCCCCTACTGTTTGGCGGGTCACAGGCAACCTCTGCCGAGCAGTTGTCTTCTGCTCTGGATGCTGCTGCTAGAAACGTTTGACCATTAGTCCCCCGCAGCGGCAAGCGACCCAAAGCTCATAATTGCGCCGCAGGCGCCATGTTTACTCTCCACGACGGGCCATGTCCCACCTAGTGTCGGCTCTGAATTCGGGGCGATATCAGGCTCTCGGGCCAGATGGAGCTGGTTTCAGGTAGGTCAAATGTTCAGGACCCTTGCCTCAACTGCTTGGCTGCAAGTCACAGCATTAAGAGGCTGCTAAAGCTGTTGACTTAACTAGTGGCTGCGGAGCTATGGGGTTACACAGCCATTAGCTTCCAGCCAGGCCAAGCTGCCCCCCCCCCCCCCCCCCCAACTCTGCACACCAGTTCTTACTCACCAATAGTAAATAATTCTAGCCTTTAGGTACATTTTGCACCCTGGACATAGGAGAGAAGTGGTTGTGCAGGGGGAGTTGGTCAGATTGAGGGTGCAGGAGGCAGAGCAACGACTTCTTGCTGAGTCTCAGGTTTTAGAGTGCAAGTAGTCTGCAGTCATTAGAGAGGGAGGAGGCAATGGATCTGGCTTGGAGTGGAGATGATTTGGTAAGTGCAAAGGGAGGGGGATTACATTTGTGAACTAGGAGGATTTGGTCATTCAGTAGGAGGGCCGCAAGGGAATTTTTGTAAGCCATGAGTGGGATTTGGTGGGTGGGGGAATTAGTGGGGGGGATGTGTCTGGCATTTGTGCTAGCTTCATTTCACAGCACATGTTTAGGGGGACTGGATATTTGAGGGGATCCAGGGCTTGTATCGCAAAGGTGTGAATGTGCGTGCAGGATAGTGGTTTTCTAAGGGAGACTAAAGTGCATAGTGGAATCCTTGCATTAAGGTAAGGGGCAAACGGTCCTGTTTGAGTTTCCTCTTGGTCATTGAAGAGAGGAAAAGAATTCAGGTTAGAGGGACCGAGATGCTTAAGTGAACAGTTATCAAGGGGTGAATGAGAGGCCTGAGGAGAACAGCGAAGTAGAGTTAAAGATGATACCAAGAGTTCATTCAAGACCAACCGGTTTGCATCCCCCATCATTGCAATGGAGCTGTCTGTGGGAAGTGACTTAAGGAAAAAGGGTAAGGGAAGGAGTGGTGGACTGGTAGGCAGGACAGTGAGCGGAGTGGGAGGGAGGAATTAAATAGTGGCACGTTTAGAGGTGATGTCGGAGAAGTAATGTTGAGAGCATTGTTAAGGCAGAACCCACCTCTTCCCCCAGGCTCATCCCTCATCCTCTGTCACTCTTCTCAACCACTCTCGGTAGAGGGAAAGAAGGTAGCTGAGTGTGGAAAGCCACTAGTGTAGCAGTCATGAGGGGGAAATCAAGGTTTCTATAATGGCAAGAAGTGAGAGTTGAGGGTTATGTGATTTGTACCACCAATGTTCATAGTGTTGGGCGCTTTGGCAGATCGGGAAAGAGAGGGGGTGGTTTTTTAGTGGGAGGAGAGCACAAGAGTGCTATGTTATGTAGGTGGTTATAATTTGAAAAATGGTCACTGTATTGGTTTTGCTTTTAGGTTGCGTGGGTTTGTCGGTTTTCTGGTGTCAGTGTGTATGTTTTTTCTGTGGCATGGGGTCAGTTCGTGTTGTGATTGAGTTCATGGAGGGGTATGCTGTATACATCGAATCGTGTGTTGCATTTGGTTGTGTTGTACTTGTAGGAACAGTGCTCCAGATAAGATTTTGAGGTGGGAGTGTTGTACTCCCTTTTTTTAAAATGTTGAGTAAAAGTGATTTCAAGGGTGTAAAAAATGTGTTTGCGTTCTCCTTCACAAGAGTAAAACCTATGTGGGATCCATCCGACTCATGCGAAAAGTAACTGTATGGTCATTTGTCCCAAATAACAGAAAAGCAGATTCTCTCACAATTAACAGATAACAGTGGGCAGTAGCACACGCACCCTCACAAATGGAACAGATGAGCTTCCCTACATACTACCTAACCTTAACGGTCTACCTGACAACATGGACCCTAATTCTCTAGTTGAACAATATAAAAGTTATGACTATCGCCCTTGACGATATCGCACCTCTTAAATTAAGGAAGAGTAAACCTAATAAACATCTCAACACCTGGTTCACACCTCAATTAAAGAATCTAAGACTAATTAAAAGAATGTGAAACTGCCTGGCGACTTTCACCCTCAGCAGAAAATAAAACATACTTTATACCAACATCTCAGCCCAATACAAAAAAGGCATCCTCCTGGCCAAAAGAGACCTACAATAATAGAATATCCCAATCTAAACCTAGTACCAAAGAACTGTTCACTAGTCTAAAAACTAGAAACACCTATCCTACTGCAAGAAGACGGTACTAAAGACAAACTGTGGTGCTCCAGTATCCAGCATGCACTTACTAACAAAGTCGCTAACATACAAAGTAAAATTGCTCACAAAAAAGCCTCACTAGCCCCTCAAACAACCTGTAACAAAGTATTGCTGCCACACCTCAAACAGGAAACGCGCTTCAGCTTCACTAAAGTCTCGGTTATTGAGGTGGAGAAGGTTATACTTGGACTTAAACCATCCAACTGTAAGGGTGACCAATGCCCAGCACAACTTATCAAGGACGCTGCTAGAGAACTTAAGCCATTCGTAGCCAACTCTTCATTCACATCTGGTACTGTTCCCAACAATTTGAAAGAATCCTGGGTACTACCACTTCTTAAAAAGCAAACACTTGACCATCCATATCCACTAATTACAGACCCATGACTGTGCTATTCCTCCTAAAAATCCTAGATAAAGTGGCATTTGTTCAAATCCAGAACTTCCTTGAATCCAATTCCCTATTAGGATCTCGTCAATCTGGCTTCCATCCCCAACACGGCACAAACCGCTCTAATTGATCTCAAGGCCCAAATAGATTAACTCAGACTAGGGACAAACGGCTCTACTCCTCCTGCTTGATCTCTCGGCTGCATTCGACTTGGTCGATCAGTCTTATGTAGTCACCTAGACTCCGCAGCGCATTTTTCAAAGGAAGCCATAATTTGGATGGAGTCCTTGTTGAGCAACAGGACTGAATCTTCTCACCCTCGGCTTCAGCTGACCCTATCCCCATTACTTGCAGTCTACCTCTGGGATCTTGTGTGTCCCCGACACTCTACAATCTATTCACTAAGCCACTCTTTTACAAAATGGACCACGTGGGTATCGCCTACATATTATGCAGATACCCAAATCCTCCTTCCTCTCACTGGAGACTACTCTATAGAGCTGGACTTGGTGAACACAATTTACAGCATCGTTCAGGCATGGATGGCTACCCATGGACTATGCCTGAACGATGATAAAACAGATCTTAATATTCTAGGCACCACAGCCCACCCCTCCAAACTTAGCCCAAACTATGCCCACTTCACCATTGATGGTAACAACATCAAAGTTGCCAAGGAGGTGAATACTCTAGGTTTTTACCTAGATGCTACCCTCAACTTTACTAAACAAGTAAACTCGATGGCATTGGCTACTGCATATACATGCAAACTATTCAGAGCAAACAATTTCTATCCATAGACGGCTGCCTAATCCTCTCTAGAGCCCTCATAATCTCTAAATTGGATTACTGCAATGCCCAGTATGCTGGTGCTAGTAATCATATCATTAAAAAAAATCAGGTACTCCAGAATAACGCTCTGAGAACTGCATTTATGATAAGTAGAAAGGAACACATTTCGTCCACTAGGAGAAAATGCAAATGGCTGTCTTTAACAAAATTCAATTCAATTGCCACCCTCACCTACAAATGTCTGAACAAAGCACCTCTATACCTAACTGATAGGATCATCAGAAAAACGTCCCTCGGACCAACCAGATCAACGAATTCCAACTGCCTCCTAGTTCCACGATTTTAAATTGTCCACCATTGGAGGACACAGCTTCCCAGTTAAGGCAGCTCAACTTTGGAACGCCTTGCCTGCCCACCTAAGAGAACACCAATCCCTTGCCAAATTTAGACAGAATATGACTGGCTGAAAGAGAACGACAAGTAATATGCGAGACCTTAGCCTTACTTCCGAGGTATCCTATACTCCAACGCCATACTCGGCACTCGGCTAACTAGGTACCTGACTATCAATAGGCCTCCCTATTGTACACTCCACTGTATATTGTCTTGACATCAACCTGATTATTCTCCTACTTGCTGGTTTACTCATCACCTCATCTAAAGCTCACCAACCCTAGGACTCCTGATGTATCTTATTTACCAGTACAACTAACTTAACCTATTATGTCTGACGCCTTGATGCATATGTATATTGTCTCATCTACACCTACTGTTTTACTTATTACCTCATGTAAATTTCCCCCTCCCTATGATTCTTGATGTATTGTATTTACCTGTGTAACCAAGCCTAACATATTCTTATGTCTTGCGCCCTGATGCCCCAGGGTCTGGCGCGCACTATAAATAAACGAACACTGAGCTTCCCCTGCATGCAAAGAATACGTAGAGCAGCAGCGTAAGCTGCTTAACGCTTCCATCACACAAAAGGGCAGCTTGAGTAGGAACAGTTTACGCGTCCCTCGCACAGAGAAGGAAAATCGGGACAACAGCAATGCAAAAATCATGTAGATCAGGTGGAGTTAATCTATGCAAGGCAAAGCAACGGTAGAAGACACCCACACAGAACAGATACGGAATGGGTCTCTGCAGTAGAAGCTCCCCTAATATTAGACTATGTACAACCTATTCTTCCGACTGCACACTCGCTTGTATAGAAGGGGTATGCCATGGGCCTCAGTAGACCATTCTTTCTTCACATGAAAATGGAATGTCCTTTGTCTCAATCGTACAAGATTAGCATGGATAAGGTCACAGGTAGAGGTTCCACTTGCATAGACCTGAAACTGCAGTATCCATTAATGCTGATGGGGAAATGGCCGCCAGGTGGTGACCTTTCCCCAAAAATGAACCCTGAGGAAATCCAACACTTTCCCCAAATATTCTAGGATCTGAGGTAATGATACCCCTCCCGGATTATTAGGAACACATTTTAGGGATTGAGGGGGAAAAGAATAAGTCGCCTACCTGGCAACATTGACTCATGGAACCAAAACTGCATGGGCTGGAGCTGTGCAAGCACACCCATGCTGAACAAGTAAATGAAGGGCCCCAAATGCAAGCTAGACTCGCATTGAAAGGGAACAGCATAGGCCTTAGCAGTCCAAATTCCCATCACGAAGAACTTGCCCAGCAAGGGGCTAAGCGATCCATGCTCCCCTCACATAGAATAGGAATAGCTTACTAGCAGTGGGAGCACCACCCACATAATACAGGAACAGTTAATTGCATCTGCAGTGCATGCTCTTTACAGATGGAACTAATATAGCATTGATCGCTACTAGTTCAAATAAGGCTAACTCTGCTTCCAGAATCAGACTAACTTCCATTAGTAGGAAGTTGGTAAAACCTAATTTGAAGGAATTTAAACAAATTATTTGTGTAACAATTCCCAGCTGCTATTCAGCTGGTTCATTTCCCAAAGCATGTTACAGAAGGTGATGGTAATATTACAGGAGGATAAGTCGCCCAATGATATATATTTAGTTGCACTAGTAAAAACCTATGAAATTCAATGGACGAACGTTGTTACAGGGATGTTAGTTACAGGTAAAACAAAAGAAAAGCCAGAAATTCCACCGTTATGGTTAAGCTTAGCAACCAAAAGATTCTGCCACCACTGTGCACTGTTAAGACTAACACCCATGACATCACAAATGTCATATAAGCATCACTGATGACATCACATGTCTGGCTCCCTCCTTTTTTATTCAGTGACATATCTGCACCAGGTGCTTTTCTTCAATGACAGTCGGGAACTAAAAATTCAAAGAGGACTATATTTGTAGAACTTACCCTTCTCAAATGTTCTCGCACTACTTTCCTTAGGATTCAGTCGCCTCATATGATAAACATAGGGGAGAAAGCAAGCCTGAAACACAGTAATCTTTTCTGTGCATGACGATAATCAGTTGGGCTATGGACACTTTCTGGTAGTACTGGTACTTTTTTTGCTTACATTACTTTCCCTGTATATGCTCATATTTGTTTGCTTTGTGGTCTCTGTTTTGTGTATAGTAGTACAATTATGTAGTGAGTCCTTATTAGCTACTTATTACATATCGCACAGAATGCAAAACTCAAACGAAAGCATTCATCATTGCACTATCCAACATGGCAAGATTTTGAGGATTGCACCTCCATGGTGTATGCTGCAGACGATGCCTACGTTTCTACATGAGTAGGTTCATGTACTGGAAAGAACTGTGTAATGCAATGGTGTTTACAGCAATGCATTGCTTAAAGAACTATGTATGTCATGACAGTTCTCCCAATGACCTCTGATAATTTTTTGCCAACATTATAGCGAGAATCCCTTGTGACGGCTTTTCATGAAAACTAAATGCACATGTTTTGTCATCAATGACATTTGTGATGACATCTTTGTCATGGGTGTTTCTGTTTTTTTCTTGGTTTTACTTGTAACCATAACGTCCTTGTAACAATGTTTGTCCAGTGAATTCCATAGGTTTTTAGCAGGATACCCTTCGTTTTTGAAGATGTACTGTACAACATACTGAATCTGCAGGAACCATGTTATTGCGCACAGCAGTATCGGAGTATGCGCCTGGTCGTGGACATCGGGCGGCATCCAACCTGCTCAGAAAGCCAGGGGCTCTTACATAGTGATACCATTTAGCAAACACAAGGAACATATTGAAGCAGCAGCATGCACATGAATTGGAAGGTAAAATAGATTAAGTGTGCAAACTGTGTACTTATGAAGCAAACGGCACAAAGGCATAGGGACTACACCATAAAGGAATGCACCAACAGAAGTGACGTCTCCCTTCACCAATCTTACCGTACTGCTACTGTGCATGGGAACGAAGAACGAACGGCCAGAGTAGGGACGGGAAAGTACTAAAATCAGAACATCACTGCAACGTATCAAGCACACTAGTTTGTCTGATAATTGCGCAGGTGGTGCAGTATACAATAGTACAAAAGCATAATTTCTTTTGTATGTAGCAATGGCAAACACCTTACAGTGGCTGGAAGAGAATTTCCCCCATGATGCAATGACTTGCGATACTATCCCCATTAGTACTCAAAGTAGTGTGAAACGTAATTATGTAATATATTGCTTCATGTACACCTAACACATTGTTTTCTGTAAGAGAACATATCGGAAAGCAAGGCAACACAAGGAAAAACTCTGTAAATGGCAGATTGGACAGCCTGGAAGCCAAAATGGAAGAATTGGTTAACTAGTGTGCCGCTTTAAAAGATTGCTTACAAGGGTATAATTATGGAGGAAATAAAATGGCACTGCCAGACCTGCATGTGTACCCCTCCCCCCATGTCACAGCCCGCCATCCCCTCAATCTGTGTGATGGGAGACGTTACGGTGATACCTCAATCCCCCCCCCCCCACGTCCAACTTGTGCAAATCCCCAATCCCCTCAATAAGTATCCACTTCTGATACCCCTTCCCTAATGGTGTGTATGAATGTGTGCAAGTAAACATTGATTTTTAAATTGTTGCTGAGTGTGTGGTATTTTTTTTAAAATGCAGTTATGACTCAGCGGTGCAGAGTCCTCATAGGAATGACTGCAGTTAAGCAAAAGGGAGGTGTCCTACGGACACTGCACTTCCCAGGCCTATCCGCAATGACAATGGAGGCATCGGTACAACGCCAGTATGACCTGCATGTCAGTATCTTGTGCACCACCTATAATTATGTGTGAAAGCGGATGTTTGTTCGTTGCACAAGTACATGCATGTCTGTTCTTGTGTCCTGGTAACACTGCCACTGTGCAGCATATGCAAACAAACTTGAATTAGTTTGAGCCGCCCACCCACATCTTACAGGTAGCTATACACATAAACATCCCACCTGCTATACCCTATAAACACCCAGCGTGCCCCAAAATGGTCGGTGCATGTGTTGCACTATTAATCAGTATAGAAGTGGCAACAGTGTGCATAGGACACCTATGCACATGCGCACAACGTATTCCGCCCAAAACGTGTCCTGTGGACAGCCATCCTTAGGGAAAACGGTAGCAACGTCGCCATGCGACTGCACCCTCCCCCTTATTTTGGGGACACAATCTGGACCCTCGGACAGGGAAAAAGTACAGTGTTGTGCAATGTATGGAGTGTTTTTCAGAAAGTACACGCATACAAACACACCACAATGTGCCATTGCACATGTATGTTTTTGAACAATGTAGGCCTGTTTTCCGGGTGCAAGTTCTCCACAGCAGCCCTACGAAGGCCACATCCCAGAGCTGCTCCGCAATCTGCTTGTAGCTTTTCAGAACAGAGTAGCAGGCCACATAGGTTTGAACTGTAATTGATGTTGGACCGAATCTGCTGTGCTACTTTGCCTTTGCAAGTAATGGCAACCATGTCAGCCCGGCTCAATATGCACAGTAATGGAGAAACGTATTAACGGCCCTTGCTGTGAACCACACCCTCAGTTGCGATAGTCCCCACTGTCCCATTTCCATGGGTAGCATGCAGAAAACTGTAGTATGTGGCACGTGCGTTTCCCAAAGTACGGCGAGGGCCGCAACCCAGTAAAGCGGGAACAGTCCTTCCCTTTCCACTTTCTTCTACGCCATCATTGGGTACTGTTAAATAGTTCCTATCGCATTGAAGAGCTTTCCATGTACCAGTTCTGTACAACAGTCCTCTGCGTACACACCACGAAAAGATATTGTGCAATCCCTCAACCTCCACAGTCCCATTTCCATGGCCACCATCCTCAAAATCCCTGGATGTGGCTTTCGTGCTGCGTGTGGGCGTGGGGAATAAATGGCAACCAGGGTAGGGGAGTTTGCTTTTAGTGTCGGCTCTGAAAAGAGCCTTTTTTCTTTTTGGTGCTTCTAGAGAAACACCTTTTCGGTTTTTATTTGTTTTCTTGTGCTCACATTGTGAGAGTAAACTCTTCAATGCATCCTGTAGATGGGCAAACAAAACCATTACCAATGGGCGACAACGAAATGCCATTTGTATGGAGAAATTCTGCATTTCCACAACTAATGAGGTCATTGTTGCAGAAGAACATTCCAACAGATGACAAAAAATTAGACATACTTCTGTTGATGAGACACCTTCCAATCTCTGTACATGTGCATTGTCCCATACTGTTCTTGGTGTTATGGATGAGAAAAGCACCTAGGCAGTGTGAAAAAAAAAACTTCACTACATTCAGCAACCTTTTCAGTTGACGGAACAAACCTAAACAAGCCACATAACCCAAATGCATGACGCTGTAGTGCACAACGACATCAACAGTAGCAAAAGTGGCCAGGTCTCTGCAAAGTGCATGCAGATCTGTCATGGACAGCGCACCACAATGCGTCTGCTCCTTCCAAACCGAAATTGCCATCAAAGTGTCTTTCCTGGGCATACTTGTGCAGATATATCACAAAGATATAGCCCAAAGTCAACACAATTCATTTATCCATGTCAGCGAGCCTCACTACGCAGACGAATGTAAAACAGTATGACTGCCCCTTCTGTGAACCACACCCTCCGTATCTGATTGGCTAATCCCCACAGTCCCATTTCCATTGGCCAGCATGGTGAGAAGCGCAGAATGTGGCATGTTTCCCAAAGTACTGTGAGGGCCGTGCCCCAGTAAAGCAGGAACAGTCCTTCCCTTTCCACTATTTTTTCCACCACTACCTCATTGGGTACTGTTAAATAGTCGCATACATCCACCAATGCCATCCAAGACGTTGGCATCTAACACTGTCAGTTCTGTACAACACTTCATATGTATCGTTAGACGTTCAGCCTGCAAGTGTCGTAATTCGAAAGCGCATCCAATAGAAAGTTCAGTAAAAGAATGCAAGATTTGTGCATCCACATTCATCCACATGAGCGCCCACCACAAAATAGAGGTATGAATACTTTTTCTGCAGTATGTTTACAACTCTTTTAGAAGTGCCTCTGCGAACAGTATCTGCCACTGATTGTCCATTACATTCTTAAAGTAGGTTTTTTTTCTCCCCTACCATCAAGCAGCACTTCAATGGTATATGCAATGTTTTCATTTACCCATATCATCCATTGTAATATCGAAGCAGGAACTCTTCTTTCCTTCCGACAATGCTACAAAATGTTTCCCCCACTAACCCATCTCCTACATAAATCGTAAAAATATGTCACCAAAGCCAGCACATGCATCTTATCAACCTAAAGCAAGTTACCAAAAGGTCACTGTCTGCACAGCTGTGGTTCTCTAGGCTGAGCTATTGCAACAGCCTCCTTTTTAATTTTGCCTGCTTCTACTCTCTGCAACTCATCCAGAAGAGGACTGCGCGACTTGTCCTTAGCCTCAAGCCCAGCAAATCGTATCTCTCCCGGACTGAAATGTCTGCACTAGCTCCCAGTGGCTGCGAGGAATAAGGTGAAAATCCTCTGCATTATGCACAAGGCCTTCTGGGCCCTGGGACCTCCAATACCTTCAACTCTCACTTCCTAAATATCTCCCTGTTCAAGCCCTTCCCTCATCCGCCTCCAACTCCCCCAGGGTCTGTCGCTTCTGCAAGCAACCAGTTGGTGGTAATCTCTTTGGCTGCGGCCTCCCTCTGCACCAGCCTCCCTGCCTCCCTGAAACTTGAGAACCATTGCTGGTTCCGGAAGCACATCAAAGCCTTTCTCTTCTGCTTTTTCTCCATTCCCTACTGAATTCCTGGCTGAAACTGATTCTGCACTGGTTACCTGGCCACTCTCAGGCCTAAGCCACTACTCCCCCCCCCCCCCCCCCCCCCGCCCCCCCACGGCCAATTACACCCCTGCTCTGCCTTTCTGGAAAACCCCGCACTTGGGGACTGTTTTCTGTATCCCTTACAGTTCCAACACCACCTGATGTCTGCACTTATCCTTGCACTTGCCACCATAGGGCTGTATTTTACTTCGTCATTTGGTCTTCCCATGTACTGCACTTTGCCCTCCCCCTCAACTTGGGCGATCTGAGTGACCCCTTGCCCAGTAAGTTCGTTGTCTGTTCCCCCCGCCCCCCCTTGCCTCGTCGCGCCTTGAAAAACTTGCGTTTAGGTGCATTGTAAATTGCCTATCATACTGTGATATCCGAAAATACAATATTAAGGCTTTTACACCATGCAAAGAGAAATACACCAACACAGGCTTGTAAAGATTCCCAGAATCTTTATTGCAACACTGAACAGTTTACGAAAACAAAGTACACATGGCTATTTGGCCGTCAGTACTTCAGAGACCACCAGCAGGTTCAATGTGAGCAGTGAACAGGAATTGCTAGCTGGACATCAGCATATTTATACAGTTTCTCCGTAACAATGTCCAGCCTCCTACAAGTTAATCATGTACAGGGCTAGGGTTCGCGCCAGGTTCATTCCTAATTTACATATCTCGTGCATGTGGTTTACTTCTGAATACATTTACTAACAAGTACTATTATTCTCTGGATGTGACTTTACACTCTTTGCACATTTGTTTCAATGCAGGTCAAACGGATGTTTCGCATGTCATGTTTAAATAGCATTATTCTTGTATACTTGTAGGTTAACATCGCCAATTCAAGTAATCCCCTGATCCCTAGGTCAAAGGACAAGGTTGGACTCGCCTACAGAGGTTGAAGAGGTTAAAGTGAAAACAAGAGGACACAGGTCGGCCATTTTAGGCCACAGGGTGACTTTGCATGATAAACATATGGCGGTCTAACCTAAAATAGAGGCTTGATTAACTTAAGGTCACGACCTTGCAATACGGATTTCCTCGCAAAGCGACTGGGCATAGGCCAACATATACAATGAAGACAAAACAATATTCTATCAATTTCGACAATGCAATTTCATATTGTATCATACACACATTACATTCATAACAGGATGCCTGCCACTTACCTTGTACTTCAGAATTTTTTTCCTACAGCACCCCACTTACTACAAACTTTGCAAAAATGATCGCACAAAAGAAGCACTAAATGCATGTTAGCAACTTCAAACAAGTACATACAGTGCATGCATACAAACAGGATACCTGTCCCTTACCTTGGACACTTCCACCATAGCCTTCTGCACTTCGCTGTACAAAGAGACCTTCTGCCACAGTTTTTGCATACACACCACAACCAGAAACCTTATTGAGCAATGCCCTGGCCTCCACAGTCCCATTTCCATGGCTGCCATCCTGAAAACGGCTGGATGTGGCACGTGTAATCCTGAAACTACTGCGGAATCTGCAGAGTTTTCGTGCTAGGAAGGGGGGGAATAGTGTGAAACAGGGTAGGGGATTGGGGCTTTAGTGGTCCCTCCTGAAAAGAAAGTGTTTTTTTGTTTAACATGCTTGCGAACAAGTTGTCTTTTCTTTGTATGAGTTTGTTTGCTTCTCCAATTATTACCAAAATATGGTGAAAGCTTCTTGCACAGTGTAAAAGAAAATCTCATTGCCAATGGCGTTCAAAGAAATGCCATATGCATGGAAGCAGTGTATATTTTGCAACTTCATGCTCTCATAATAGGTGGAGAACATCCCATCAGTGCACATAAATGCAGACATGCTTCTGTTTATAAGACACCTTCCGAGCTCTGGCTGGGGACAAATTACACCGGCATGGTCCCATACTCCTCCTGGTGGAATGGTTGAGAAAACTACCCTAGCTGTGGGAAAAATCTGCATCACTGCATTCATTAACTTCTTTAGGTGACAGACCAAACATCCACACGACATGTGTCCGAAATGTAGACCTCCATAATGCACCCCGACAACTTGAACAGTGGCCAGAGGCCACATATCGGCAAAGGCGAACCATCTCACTGAAACTGCACGGATAGACTGACCCACAAAGCGTCCACTCCTTCCAACCCAGCAATGCCCCTTTGCCATGGCATAGCTGTTCAGATCTTTTACAAAGGTATCACCCACGATCAGCACTGTCTCTCCATCTCTACCAACCTCATTACACAGCGAGTATTGGGGGGGAAAAGTAGTATCACCCCTTCCTGTGAACTGCACCCTTGACACCTGATTTCATAATCCCCAAAGTTCCGTTTGCATGCCCACCATGCTCAGGATGTGGCACGTGCACTTTCCCAGCTACAGTGAGGGCTAAGCCCCAGTAAAGCAAGGACAGTCCTTCTCCCCTCTCCACTGTTCTTTTTCCAGCACTCCCTCATGGAGTACTGTGAAATATTCACGCACGCATACAGCAATCACATCCAAGACCTCTACATCCAACACTTATCATTATCTGTACAGCACTCCATATTTACTGTTGAACACTCGTACATATCGCGTGTGCCTCCAAAGCACCTCCAGTACAAAGATCTGGAAAAGAGTCCCATGATTTCAGCATCTAAAGCGGTACCCATCACGCCTTTGACCAGGCACACGAGTCTACTGCTTGCCCACACCCAGCACAACATAATGGAGCCATGCATGCAAACGTGGGCAGAAACCACAATCCACAAACGTAACATAGCCAGCGGCACTTCTACCCAACCCCAACCCCAAACCCAGCACCATAACACAGCGATGCATGGAAACGTATAACGGCAGATTCCACAAACGTACCACTGCCTCCAACACCACTACCCACTTCCATTCACAAAGTATTGTCGCTGCCAACCAAGCCACTCAATCTTCCCATTGGGCCTACTCCCAGGAATCTGCACAAACCAGAGTATCCAAGGACATAGATGATTCACTTCAACCCTACCCTATACTGACAGTGTTACAACACTGCACCCAGTGGGCACACTGCAGGACTTGCTGCACAATCTCCAGCCATACATCGATAACTGTAGGATATTCTAACAATGACCACACCCATGGAACCAACAATATATGCATGTCAGCTGACTTCTGGTGCTCTATCAAGTCTAAAATGTGCTCCACAACCATTCTATAAAGGTGACCACCCTCTGAGAGATGTATTCTAAACTGCAGTGGGTGTGGGCAAGGCCTAGACTATTGGGTGCATGGCTGTAATGCAGCCATGCATGGCAACATGTGACCAAGTATCACACCACACACGTGCCGCAGCCACCGGCACTGCTACCCAACCTCTGCACCGTAATACAGCTATGCCTGGAAACATGCAACAGGTAGCAGAATCTACAAACCTAACAAAGCCTCAGGCAACCCAACCCACTTTCATGCACATGGTATGGTGTTACTGCCAACCAAACTAAAAATGTTCAACAGTGGCCCTGCTCCCAGCACTCTATTCAGTGCACAAAACCAATACTTCATAGTGCAGTACAGTAGTTGGCACTCCGCAATATACACTACCCAATCCTATGAAATATGCAGTTCACCCCTATCCACTTCTATGCACACACTATTTAAATTTTGTACAGTTCACACACTGCACTATCCAAGAATATAGAAGATGCACTTGAACCCTACCCTCTTCTATAGTATTCCAACACTGCACCGAGTGCACACACTGCAGAACTGCTCACCCCATTAGCTGCAGCCATGGAGTAAACAATGTAGGATGTGCTAACAATTACACCCATGGAATCAACAATGTATGCAATGCTGACAAACCACACACAGATGGCAACAATGTGAAACCTAATTGCAACCATGGCACATAGTTGCCTCTGCAAGGCCTCCATCCGTGCATCAAATTGGCTGCGGGCTTACCACATGCAACACAATGTAGTACATGCTATCTTACAATATTCCTTTCATGTGCAGTGCACTCCCCTTCTGCAATTCAGCTCCCACCAGTCACCACTGTTGGAGGTCGCTGCACCAGCTATCTTGCCATAATGAAGGCTGCCTGCATTCAGCATACATGGTAGTCCGCTGTGCAGGGACCCGCAAATTGGCGCTGTACGCACGGATACTGCAGGCACACCAACATCTTCGTCCACCTATTGACATCTCAGATGAACCACTTCTCACTCGCCTACCCTTTCCATCACTTCTCATCCCTTCTTCCCACCACTACATGGCGTAATGTATGTTTTGCAATGCACTCCCCTTCTGCAATTGAGCTGCCACGAAGGCTGCCTGCATTTGCCACACATGGTAGTCGCCTGTGTAGGGACCAGTGAATTGGCGTGGGAACGCCCGGATACTGCAGGCACATCGTCTTCGGCCAACTAATAATCACATCTCAGATGAACCACTTCTCGCTCCCCCACCCTTTCCATCCTTTCTTCCCACCACCACATGGCGTAAAGTATGTCCGTCCCTTTCGGTGCTGCACTGTCCTGATACACCATGGCAGCGGTTCCCAAAAACTTAGACGCAAAGCAAGCTTCCCTCCCTCCAGCCAACCACCAGCTGCATCCAATGTTCGCCGACATCACGGCATACTGCAAGCCAATGAGACTTTTGTCTGCGGAGGGAACAGGGAAATGGGCCTGCAGAGCCAGATATCACATTTGAGACTTACATTTCAGTTCTTTGCAACAAATGTACTAGTCGGATTTCCACCAAACACACAAGCACGCTTTTGGAACCAAGCCCCGCTGCTGCCGCAAATTTGGTTAAAATCTGCCCAGTCGTTTGGGCTCCAGCCGGGCAGTTTTTGCCCATTCAGTCTATGGGGGAAAAAAAAATTTGGGACCCCCCTGCCCTATAACTTTGTCTTCCCCCCTGCACAAAACCTCACCAAACTTGCCGATAAAATTCAGAGGCGGCCATGTACTTTTTTTGCCCAGGGGGAGCGAAGTTATAAGCCACCCAGAAAGTGGTCTTCCTATGGGTTTAGCAACTTAACCATAACTACATGGCCGCTACCGTGGACAGTGTAATATATCTGAGGCTTGTGGAATCTGCTTGGATCACATGCTACGCGTAGGCCGACATCTAGTGAAAGCTGCAGAGTATTAGTTGTTTTCGAAACTCAAAGGGACGTCGACGGGGCGTGCCAGTAATACTTTCCCTAGTGACGTCCACTGTACCCATGGTCCTTCATGCGTCTGGGTCCCTCAGATTGTTTTTTTCTGCCATCATTGTCGGATGCTGAAAGCGGAGTTCCTTTTCCGGCTAACGCCATTTATTAGAAACAAATAGTTACTCTTTCTGTCCTGTTCTGTCCTGTTCTAGCCATTCTTCAACAAACAACTTGGACAACAGTTCGAGGACAAACCTTGTTGGCTGCACAACTTGCTTCGACAATCTTCCATGGCATCCGAAGGCTACTTCAAGCCTTGGCCCACACAGTAGGGTGAGTGGGGGTGGTTTCATATCTTAGTTACTAAGAGAATGCATATTTCCCCTTCACTCCCCTTTCTAATCGCCAAGCTGCCCTTCCAATTGGACATGGAAAATGTTGTCCAACTTGTAACAAAAAGGTTCCATGGAAGGACTCGCACTGGGTGTGCAACCTGTCTTCCGAGGATCACAAGGGCCACTGTAAAGCTTGCAAGCTTTTTAAGCCCAAAACCTTAAAAAGCCACGAGACTAAGCGCTAGGGCCCACCACGCCATGCAGGCCGAGGCCACCATAGACGTGGAAGTTGCTTCTAGCGACGGCAGCATCAGCCTCTTCAGTAACGACAAAGGTGAAACATTCCCATGTGCAAGCCCCAGACCCCACCAGATAGGCCGCCAGCGCTGTTATGGGGGACGACACCCAGCGACATCGGCACAGATATGTCACCCCACACAACCCAAAGCCAGAAGTCCACACTGGCTACGGGCGTCTAGGGGGAGGTCTACTAGTTCCCTGTCCTCTGGGCATTCGTGTTTGCCTCCCGACAGGCCCCCTGAAGTCAAGAGATCTCATTCGGCCACCGTGTTTAAAAAAATACAGCTGGTAACTGAACGCCAAAAGCAGACTTTGAAACTGTCTGATCTTGCTAACCGCGTCCCTAAAACACTGCTGAAAGGCTGGGCTTCGAAACGCCACACTTTAAAGTCCCACCATTCACATAGGGAGAAGGAGTTACCCACGGGAAGGGAATTTTATCTAAAACTATGCTGCACAAGAGGCAGCCCACACCTGAACTACCTCATATACCTGCAGCTATCCCAAGTTCTTCAGTGTTCTGCTGAAGACATAGGCTGCGTCATGAGACGTAGGTCCTTTTTAAGGCAGTTTTCTTTTTCTTTATTTTATTGACCTTTCTTTTCAAACACTAAATCCTCAGGCTCTACACAACTTGCAGAATACACCACCGGCTAGTGGGGTAGCACTGCCACTACCCCTAAAAGAACACGAACAGAAACCCTTCAAGCAGACACCACTCAACATCACCCAGACCAGTTTCAACCAAAGCTTCCAGGATACTGGTGCAGTTTCTTGACTCGGATGTTCAAGAGGACTTGGAAGAGAGATCATTATGACTCACTGGTTGATAACCAGCTACAAGTCAATGACACGCTCCTTAAGGCAGCTGATCATTTCCAAATCCTGACACAAACACTAGTCGACTAGGACAGCAACCCAATTCATCACATATTGCAATCCGTGCAGAGAAGAATACAACCCTCTCTGGTAACACCAAATCTTACACGGGCGGTAAACCCTGCATTGAAAAATGTTTCCGTCGGCGCCCTCTGACCCTCTTATAACGGGTCAATTAAAGCAAGACTATCTGGTTACCACCACAAGAAAAAGGGCGGGAACACCTCTTGCATCAGAGGCACCCCCGGACAAAGGGAGCAAAAAATACACTTTCGGTAGGACAGTGGCCACCTTGGCGGCATATAGAGCAAGCTGCCCATATCACTCTGCTGGCCAGCTACAACTGCCACAAGTGAGAGGAAATATCCACCTTAATGACCCTGGCTCCAGATCCACTAAAATCCCAACTCACCCTTGCAGTAGCAGAAGGAAGGCTGTCTCTAACTGTATTTTAAAGAATAATTTAGATGCAGTGCATAAGGCTGGAAGAATTATCGCAGAGGGCACACTTATAAAAGCTCCATGCATGGCTGCGCCAGTCAGGTTTTTAATTTAATTGGAGACACAAGCACCCCTCATCAATATGCCGATCAAGCCTAATCTCTCTGGCAAAGCAGTAGAGGGTGCTCTGAAAACGGCAAAAGAAGAATGACAATTTAAGTAGCTGGGTCAGCTTACAAACAAACCCTTAGCTTCCCCTTTGCCCTATCATTTTTCATCAGGGGACAAACTTCGCAAAGAGGATCTCGTTACAACCAGGGTCAGAGTTCATCCTGGGGTGATAATCAAGGCCAATCCTCTAAGGGCTTGCAGAAGGGCCAGCGAAGATCTTGCGGCCGGGGCAGATCCTCCTCTTCCAGAGGTGGATCAACGCCCCCAAAGCAATGACCACCTGCTTCAGGTCCCCTCCCATGCCACTCGAGTAGGACGACGTATAACGCACGCATGGGAGGGAATCCCTTCGGACAAGTGGGTGCTTTCTACCATGGCAGCAGTTATTGCATAGAGCTACTTCAAAGACCCTCCTCCATCCCTGTGACACAGAACCACCATGAAGGAGGAACAGTACATACTTTGGAAGAGGTGGAGGTGCTGCTGTTAAAGAACATTGAAATTGTTCCGGTAATCAAGGGTATATATTCAATGTAATTCCTTGTTCCCACAAAAGATCGAACAATGCACCCAGTATTAGATCTGCAAACGCCTATGTCAAGCCACAAAAAATTCTGCATGACAGCACTCCAAGAAGTAATCCCACTGCTAAAGCAAGGGGACTACATGGCAACATTGGATATGAAAGATGCCTATTTTCATATTTCAATGTTCCCAGCGCACAGAAAATTCAAGATGGCAAACCAGCACTACCAATTCAAGGTGCTACCCTTCGGTATAGGAACCGCTCCAAGGGTATTCACCAAGGTACTGGCGCTGGTGGCAGCGCACCTGTGCAGGGAGGTATTCCCAGTGTACCCCTACATGGACAACTGGCTGATCACGGAGGAAACACCCCTTATTTGCATGCAAAATGCACAAAGAACGATCAACCTTCTCTTCCAATTGGTCTTCTCAATAAACGAGTCAAGCCTCGTACCAAACGAGACCAAACAGTTCTTAGGAGCTTTTATAAAAACAGAGGAAGGGATTGTTTTTTCCTTCAAAGGAAAGAATCAAAACATACTGCTGCAAATACCTCATTATCAAGCCTGTCACCAGATAAGCTTACGCAAATCTATGTTTGCTTGGCATAATGGCATCTTGCATTCACCTGGTCCCATGCGCACGTTTGCCCGATGCAAGAGTGGTGTGCGAAACAGTGGTCTCAGGCAAGCGGTCAGTGGGGATGATCTAGTGGTCGTATCGCCAACACTAGTACAGGCTCTACGCTGGTGGACAAAGGAGAATCTGTGAAGGGGGTCGGGGGGGAAACCCCTTCCATGACACGGCAGTGCAAGCAGTAGTTAAAACAGACTCATCACTCCGGGTGGGTTGGGGGCTCATCACCTTCATCTAACAGCACATGGCTTGTGGAGCTGCATCGCAGCAGAGAACCACATAAACCTGATGGAACTTCTTGCAGTATTCAAAGCGCTCCAAGCCTTCGAGGCGCACCTGAAAAATCAGTCTATACAACATCACCACTGCAATGTTCTTTATCAAACTGGGGGGGGGGGTGGCACACATTCTCCAAATTTGTCCAGGCTAGCACAGTAAATATGGAAATGGGCACTCAAACGGGGGATGTTCTTGACTTCCCAACATGTACCAGGGGAACTGAACACACTAGCGGACTTGCTAAGCAGAGATCATCTTCCAGAAGAGTGGCAACTCGACAAAGATGTCGTAGATCACATTTTCTCACAGTGGGGCTACCCCACGCTAGACTTGTTAGCTACAAAAGAAAACCAGCAATGCCCAGACTTCGCGTCCAGGTTTCCCCAATCAGACTCCTAGGGAAATGCCCTATGGGTGAGTTGGTAAGGGAAATTTGCCTGCGCTTTTCCCCAAGCTCCACTAATGAACAGGGTGGTGAACAAGATTCACAGGGACCAAATTACACTAATCCTAGTTGCTCACATGTGGGTGAGACAACCATGGTATACACATCTGCGCAAACTGGTGATGTGTGATCCAATAAAGCTCCCTGCCAGCCCAACGTGCTTTCCCAGCACGGGGAAACATTACACCTTGTGGGATATATTGACCCACTCAACAGCATTTCCCCACATCACCAAGCTGCCCGTCTGTAGAAAACAGCAAATGGCTGCGCTGGCTCCTGTGTGCACCAGGACCTCAAACTGTGTTTTGCAACAAATAAAAATGGTTGCACCGTCCTGCCAAGCACACATCAGGCAGGATGGAACCAGGGAACACAGAGTGGGCCAGTGTGTTCTGAAACATATAAAGGGAATAAAGTGAAAAGACGGCACTGCTTGGCTGAAAATTCCCCTTCAAAATGAAATGTTTTACCCTTTAAAAATGCGTCTGATGCCAATTCCATCTGGTCTTTCTTAAACCACTGATTACAAAGGCCCTGCCATACCCAGGATATTTCATTGTTCCTCTGCAAAACCAGGCATAAACCCTGAATGACAGGCCCTGTCAAACCAACTTTGAGAGAAATCAACAAGAAACTTCACTTTCTGCTGTGCACAGGGGAAACCTGTTCATTTTCTTGACAATGTATCAAAGCTCAGTAGTTCAAGAGACTCCAGCTATCTTAGCTAGGTCAGTTTCAAGGTCTCTTTTGTTTCAGACAAAACTCCTGTATTCAAGAAAATAACTTTGGCTACAAAGACAGTGTGGGAATCCAGGAGCTGCCAAATCGAATTTGAAGAAGGAAATGCTAGCAGTTTTCAGCACATGTGTAAAAATGGGCTTTTGCAAAACTAACGAGGAAAAATGCTCATTTAAAAAGTAAACTGTTGCAGGAAAGCCTGCCATCACCTAGCAATGTGAAGGGGTTTGTGGCTGGTAAATACATTCAGGGGATATCTTTATTCGACAGGTTTCTTTTAATTCCTGACCCAAAATGAGAAGAAAAATTTAAAAGACACAGGCTGAATTTGCAAGCGCCCAAAAAAGTTATTCCAGTTGCCAGCTCTGAAACTTCCCCTAAGAAGGGAGACGCACCATAAACTTCCAGGACATGAAAGTGATAATTGCCAGCTTGAAAAACTTTGAATGGGCCAGGACAAAGAGTTCACACGCTTGTCAGACATTCGTATGTGCTCCAGGCTGGGACAATAGAAGTCCTGGGACACTAACCTGTGAAGTGTGAAGGGGCAATAAAACCTTCAATTAAGATGAGAAACCCCTACCTTGCTTTGAAGCAAATGACAGTTGGGTACAGTTGAAGGAAGGAACAAAAATAAACTAAAGACTTTTATCTCTGCAGCAAGAATTAGTAAAAAGGTAACGTTCAGTTTTAAATATTTTATGGGCTTTCTTTTAAGACTTGGTAGAATTCACTGACACCTTGGGGACAAATGGCAAAATATGGCAGATTACGAGAAAAACATCAGGGTTGCAAAGGCACATTTTTGTACATGCATCTCTTATGATAATCCACACCCATGTATAAAGCTATACAATTCTGAGTAATATAAATCCCATTGAAAAGCGCAAAAAAAAACTGGTAGAAGGGCGAAGCAAGGTGTCACGGACTGGGGGATTGGACTGCAAGGTACTGCACAAAATATGCAACGTGTGTATACAATTTGCTAAGAGGTTGCAATTGTATGAATGTACGTTTGTGGCAAAATCGGATTTTAGTTAAAGTAACTATGGGAGGTTTTTGGACATTGTAAAACTCGCCTCATAAACCTGACATTTTCTTGAAATCCAACCAGCTGAGAGCAAGGCCTTCCAATCACCCTTGTCCAATCCCGTTGTTAGAGGCGTGTTTAGTTAAGCCTGCCCCAGTCATTTATAATGCCTAGTGACAGAGTATAGAAGAGCCCCTGACAAGACTCTAAACACATGCTTCCTGATTTTCCTGCACCGGCTTCCTGTTCCACTCATCCAGATTCCAGATCCCAACTACAAGGCCAAACAAAGCATTGCTGACCCTACTCTAGGGCCCACTGCAAAACCAAAGCATTGCTGATCCTGCTCCAGCAAGGCCTCAATTCTGAAAACCCAATAATCTCCCCAGAAACCACTGCTTTCCCCTTTTTTAATGGAAGCATCCTGATACCACAAACTGCATACATCCTGCAAACCTGCCATCCAGCTGATCTTTACTATCCAGTGACCAGAATTGCCAGTCCAGAAGTGCCATCTGGTGACCAGAACTGCCCAGATGTTTGCCAGGCACCCTCCCGTCTAGTGACCAGAAACATGGACGGTCCAAAAATCACAAACTAAAGTGGATTGTAAGTATCATCCCTAGCCCATAGCAATCCATAGTCTACTTGTCCTGCATTTGTCCTTATCTCACGCTCGAAGTCATCCTATCCTTAGCCAGCTAACTTGTAAAACTGTCAGAATAATCTGTGCAACCTTGCCATTGATTTCTAGTGTTACCGCCACTTTTCTCTTCATTTCTGTCTTGCATAGATCCTACGTCATCAGCGAAATTGTGTTTAAATAAATTAATTTTCCTTTAAGAAAAGAGGTACACTGCATGAAGGGTTACAACTGCAGCTTACCTTTTGATATTCATGGGTGGTGTTCCTCTTTTCTTAGCCATTAAATCTAGTTTAAGTGAGATTTGCTTTTCAATTTTAAAGCCGATTCCTCTTTTCACTGCTCTATTTTCCTAAAAACCTAAGAACCTCACTCTACCTTCCATATCTCTCTCAATTTACCAGCTAGAGACTTACTTTCACTTCTATATTGTACCTGAGATATATAGCTATCCTCCAACCAAAGAAAGCACTCCAAATCGGTGCATTTCACCCGTTTCTATAACAAATCGTTTGGTTAATTTTAGGTGGGAATAAAAAATGCAACTTTCACCCTTGTCATTTTGCTGTTTTAAACTTCGAACTGTATTGCTTTTGGTAAACCGTTCTGTGAGATTATTAGTGCCTTTGCATTGTTGATTTAGTGAGGAAATCTATTTGCTTCAAGGTTTTTAACCCAAATGTATTATTTATTTGTCCATTTCCTGAGTGTCATTTCATAACTTTGCAAGGGGTTTAAGGTCCGATTTTGATTCTGTTACCTATTTCTCATTCCGGATTACCTGCTGCTTCTGTTTATCAACTCAGAATTGATATTTGTGGGTTGAGCGAACATTGCAGGGGGAAATTCTAACTTGCGTGCTATCTGTCCTAAATTAAAAAGTGCTCCTATTCTGCTGTGCTGTGTATATGTTAAACTAGAAAGTTAAACCCTGTGCATTGCTCACGTTCTCATTGTAATTATCACCCTATTGGTGATTACTGCCCCATATTGAAAAGTTTGATTTCTTTTGAATTTTAAAGTAAATATTGTATTTTACCAATAAGCCTGGTTCATGGTCCATTGTGACCCGGGGTATTTGAAAAGGGGGTGTGATGAGTGGTGTACATCTCAATATTGAATCAATATAAAAATATAAGCATTTCAGTCGTGCGCTGCATACTAGGCCAAGACTAAGGTGTGTGTGTCGCATGATTGGAATCATTAACAACCCTCAAGCTCACTCAATGAACTTGTCCGCATGGCTCCTGAGGTCAGAGTTTGGACATCTTAACTTGCCACAAAGGTGTATGGAAATCCTCAAGGAGGCACGTAAACCAAACGCCAGACATTGTTACTTTGACAAGTGAGAAGATTTGTAATTTGGTGCCAGTCAAAACGAACCCAATAGAATGTACTCTAACTCACATTCTTCACTTATTAGATTAGAGGTTATTTAGCTCAATCAAGGTTCACCTGGCGCCGCTATCCGCATACACCACCTCTCGGTGTAAAGTATCATGGTGGAAGGTACCTGTCATTAAGGCATTTCTGGAGGGAGTAAGGAGACTCCGCCGCCCAACCCACCTATAATCAAACCCACTGCCAGGCTGGGACCTCAATGTAGTACTTGGAAAACTCAGGGGAGCCCTCTTTGAGCCTATGCATAAATTAAGCCTTAAACCGCTCACGTACAAAACTGCTTTCTTGACGGCAATCACCTCCATAAGGAGAGTCTGTAACTTTTAAGCATTGTCAGTGCAGGACCCATTCTTTGTCATACACAAGATTAAATTGTTTTTACGAACACATCCTAGGTTTTCACCTGAGTTCATTTCCAAATTCCACGTAAAAAACCAATCCATTGAGCTACGGCCTTCTTCCAGAACCCTACAAGGTCAGCTAAGAAACTCCATACACTAGATGTAAGGCGTGCGGTCCTTTACTATATAAACAAGACCAGACCGCTTAGAATAAATCTCCGTAGCACAAGGCAGAGGAGACCGTATTTCCAAAAATGCCATCTCCAGATGGATGGTCAGATGCATACAACTGTTACTCATTATTGAGCAAAACACTACCTTTCACACCAAGAGCTCACTCCACAAGGGGTACAGGAGTTACTTTGGCTTGCATTGCAAATGTCCTGCTGGACACCATTTGCAAACCAGCTACATGGAGCTCAGTACACACTTTCACTCAGCACTACTGCACTGACACTCATTCAAAAGCAGATTCACAGGTGGGACAAGCGGTTCTAAAACATATTTGCAGCTGGACCTTCTTACAACCCACCACCTTCTCCAAACATTGCTCGGTAATCTATGCATATCATGTGTTCTAAGCAGATTACACACGCCTCAGAAGGGATACATTACTCACCGTAATTGTATTTTTGATGCTTGTATCTGCTTAGATTCACATGCAACCACCCTCCCCCCACCACCCCCTTGGAAAGAAGGTGCGTAGACGTTTGAGCTTTTTCTGATCATATCTGCTTTTATACACCTGTACTCGCGCTACTCTTCATGCTATCTCATGTCAGAAACAAAACCATCTGAGGGACCGCTACGTGTGAAGGACCATGGGTACAGTGGACGTCTCTCTAGGGATGGTGTTAATTGCACGCCCTGTCGACGTCCCTTTTCAAATTCCGAAAACTGTAATACTCTGAAGCTTCCGCTAGATGTTGGCCTATGCATATCATATGAATCTAAGCCGATACAAGCATCAGAAATATGATTACTGTGAGTAAAGTTTCATATGTATGTTTTTATTTAAGACTCTGGCAAATCTGGCCAATTACACATAAAAGCAAACATGACTTGTATTCTGTGCTTTGCGGTTTCATGGTAGATTTGTCTGAAGTTTGCATTTACTGGAACTAGTTCTACTAAATGGCATGCCAATGTTGTGACAGGGTAGCGCAGAGAGGCAAGTGCTCAATACTAAAATCTACATCTAATCTCATGGTCAAATGTTTGCTGCCCCGAGTTACCCTGGGATCCTTCAGAGGGTCACTAAACTATTGACTAGGTAAAACAATCACACTGCTTAGAACTTAAATTGTTTTATGCAGTGCTTCATGCAGGGTTTAATATCTGTCGGGATTTCCACTGAAGTGAGTTTCCATTTCATTATATAACCATTTAATTTTTGTTTTGTAACTGTGCTTGCGCTGACTGGAGAGTCGCGTTTTAAATGTTTTGTGTAGATTTGAAAGAGGCTCTGAGCACCGATTGCTGTAATGACAACCATTCACCCTTGAGCAAGGGCCTTGATGCCGCTGACCATTAACAGTACAATTTACAACCATGATTTCATGTTGAGGTTTAATGGACGTTTAAACTAGACCTTGCATACTCATCTGTGCCTCAGAGGAGATTTTGAGGTGGCAGTAATCTACTCGCACTCCAATTATCAAAACCGCAAGTTAAATTATGAGTACAGATAATTTGCATTAGCAAGAGTGTAAATGGTATGTGAAAGGCAACCAGAACATTACTAAATATGAAAATGAATAGTACACAACTAAAAGTTGTTTGAAGCCAGACATCTTTGCTACATAAGTAATTGCATTTTTGATAAAACTTCACAGCTTCATATGGATGAACACACCATAGAGATGCATCATGTACTAGTAAGTATCTCAGCAGATTGAGCGCTCACTGCGATGTCCGAGATCTGCAGGTTGCAGTTTTGAATCCCAGCAAGGCCTACTAGGTCTTTTATCCTTCTGAGGTCGATAAATGAGTTAACTTTGTTTGGGTGATAATTAATTGTATGTAAATATTCTATGTACAGGGCTTTGGCGAAATCGCTATATAAATAACTTTTTGATAAATGCACACAATACAGGAACTGTGACAAATACTTTGGTGCAAGTATTCACCAAAAAGCAATACTTCAAATTGTATTAAGTTTACCATCTTACTGCTATGATCCTAAAATGCTTGGAAAATAAATATGCATGCGTTATGAAATGTATAATTTCCATAACACCAGATCCGGGAGGAGGTAGGCTCTTAACCACACCCCCTAGGGCAGCCCAATGCCCATGAAGCCCCCTTTGGGTAGGGGCCCCAAGGCAAAGGGCAGCTCCCAAAGAAGCAGCTCCAGACCAGGTTTGCCTGAGAAGCTAGTAGCCAGCCATCAACCGGCAGTGACTGACTAGATAAGTGTGGTGTGGGTGGGGAGTACAGCAATACCTACCTGTTATTACCAACATAGCGTACAAAAATCAGCCAGCTTGTAAAGAATACCCCTATTAATGCTGTGTACCAACCGTTCAGTGGTGTTCTTTACTGTTGTGTCCCACACTTGGGTGTTCTCCCTCTATCCAGATACCTCAAATCTAGGTGTTTTGTACTTACTGTTGTGCCTCCAATTTAGGAGTTCACACTCTGTCCAGGTGAAGTTTAGCCATGCGTCACACTCAGAAGAATTATGGGGATTAGTATTGCGTCCCATCTAGACGGGATTGTAAAGATTAGCCTGCTTTGCATCTAGACCAAATTGTGAAGATTAGCTTGAGTTTGGCTACGAACTGTGGCCAGTGTCCAAACATGGCCGTGCCACATGGTTTTCCGCTTGCCCTTTGGCTTGTGAACTGTGAAAATAATATTGTCGAAATAGAATTTTGGGGATTAGCATGCGTCGCATATAGATTTTGGGAGATTAGCATGCACTGCATCTAGATAGTGATGCCATTAACCAACCCTACTAAAAATCTCACACCTCTGCATGCAGCACAAACACAACAAACCGCACGCACTTCACTACACTGCAACAACAAAACAAACCGCACATCGTCTCGCACAACAGCACATGACGGAAACTACCCGAAAAGCACACTTTTAGGGTCAGCGAAGGGTGTTAACCAAACTGATGCTGCCAAAAGCACATCACTGCTCTCTTGCTCTTATCCCGCTCAGTCCTACTAACGCACCCAAACCCTCTCTCCCTTTCAGATCTCTCAGGGGACTGATCTGGTGGTGATGGTGCATGGTATTTATATCCTTTAACCCCTTAAGTGCCAAGGACGAGCTATCTCATCCTTGACATTACCTTCTTGTTGCCAAGGATGAGATAGAACGTCCTTTTTGGAACCCTGTTTTGCAAAGCAACGATCGCTCAAAACAGTAATCCAACCACCGGGCTATGTGCCCGGGGGCTGGATTACCTTAAATTTCACTGCGGCATGCATAAAGCACGCCGACGTGAAAGTAATTTCCCTGCGGCAGCCATTTCGAGCTGCAACGGTGAAAAGAGAAGGTAAGCTCCCTTCTCCATCAATCTCCGGCTGTATTTCAAGCCGGAGATTGAGGGAGGTGTCGTTGGAAAGGGGAGAATCTCCACTTTCCAGCGACACCTTGTGTGACAGCATTGCCGGTCACCTCTCCCCGGTCCCCCAAGCATGGGAGCACATATAGATAACACTGGAGGCAGATGGCTGATCATCTGCCCCAGGGAAGGGGGCAAAATAAAAAATAAAGATGAAATGAAACGGGGATGTGGGGGTGGGAGGACCATTAGGCACCAGGGATTTTTTTGCCCCCTGAAAGGGTGGTGGCCGGTTGTAGGTCAAATGGTCGAATCTAAATGGTCGACAGGAAAAATGGTCAACACCAAAAGGTCGACAGGTCAAAAGATTTATTTTTATTTTTTTTATTTTTATTTTTTCACTTTTGCTAAAAACCCCTTTTCCCTAAACGAAAATCTAAACCTATATATAAAATAAAAATTAGATCATTTATTGTGTCGACCATTTGACTAGACACCATGGTGGCCCTCCCCCACCAAGTGGAAAGGGGGGCCACCCCTTGTAGCCCTCCCTGGGGGCAGATTTCTGACCCCAGGCAGGAGTACATCAGGTGGCCCCCATCCAATTGGAGGGGGGCCACCAGGAATAAGTGTGCAGGCCCCCAACGTATGGGGCCTGCAGGTTGGGGCCCCCTGGGGGCAAATGGCTGATCTGCCCCCAGGGAAGGGAGCAAAATGGAGAAAAAAAAAGAGATTTGGGTGGGGGGGGGGGTCAGGGGGCCACCTGCCACCAGGGATTTATTTTACAGAAAAGGGGGTGGCCCTCTCCCCCTCACCCCAAGGGGAAATGGGGGCACCCCTTGTAGCCCTCCCTGGGGGCTGTTGCCTGCTCCTAGGAAGGGGCATCTGACCCCAGGGAGGGCTACATGAGATGCCCCCTCTTATCCGCCCCCAGGGAGGGCTGATTGAGATGGCCCCCTTTCATTTGGTGGGTGTGTGTGGGGGGGGTGGAGTGGGCCACAACAAAATGTCGGGACAGGCCCCCCAATGGGTGGGGCAGTAGGATTTAGGCACCTGGGGGCAGAATGGCACACTAAAGACAGCATTTTAGGGGGGCTGTGGGGCACCCCAAACCGATGGGGTATTTTCTAATGGGGAAGGGGTGGTGTCCCCCTGCCCCCACCCACAATGGAGTGGGCCATGTCATGCAGCCCTCCCTGGGGGCAGATATCTGCTCCTAGGAAGGGGCACCTAACCCCAGGGAGGAGTGCATGACAGCCCCCCCTTATCTGCCCCAGGGAGAGCTACATGAGATGCCTTGCCCCTCCATTTGGGGGGGTGGAGAGGTGCAACCCCACTAATTTTTTCCAGTGTTTTAAGGTGCCCCTCAGTCCCCCTAAAGTGCAGCCTGCCATTTTCAATTTGTTTACCAAACTTGCCTTGGCGCAGATGGGCACATTGGTGTGCCAATCTGCCCCCAGGGTTCCCAAACCCTACTGCCCCATCCATTGAGGGGCCTGTCTGACATTTTGGGGTGGGCTTCTCCACCCACCCCAAATGGAGTGAGGGGGCACCTCATGCAGCCCTCCCTGGGGGCAGATATCTACCCGTAGGAAGGGGCAGATGTGTTTTCACTGGGGAGGAGGGTGAGGTTCAGTAGACCACCAGGGATGGTTTGCAAGGGGGGGGGGCATGCTTGGGAAGTAGGAGTGTAGCTTTGTTTTTGCTTGGGTGACTGTAGGTAACACATTTTGTTTAAAAGTTTTTATAAGCGAGCAGCTGCAACGTTGTGAGTACTGTTGTTTTTTTTTTTTATTCTATGGTCAGGGCCCACTGTCAGTGAGGTGGGTGAGACTGGGGCTGGATTGGTGGTGGTGTTGGTGGGACTGGGCCGTCTGGGCAGATATTTTGGTGGGCTGGGACACAATCGCAGGGGCAGGCCACAATTTGCCCCCATGCCAGCAGAACATTGGTGTTTCCCTGGGAGCAGATGCCTCCCATGTGGGTTGTCCGTCTGCAAGCCCAGGCTGCAGCTCTGGCTGTGCTACGTTGCAGGTGTCCCCTCTGGGGAGGAATGGGGATCCTGCCGGGGATCCCTGGAGCTGGCGCTGTGCTTAGGGGACGGTACACCCACATGGTACATGGATGTCCAAAGCTGGGGACATCACCTCGAACTATCCTGGAGTTGCGGCTGGGCTGCATTACAGCTTTTCCCTTCGGGGAGGTATTGGCACACTGCCGGGACTCCCTCGTTGGGAGAAGCTGTAACACAGGCCAGCCAGAGCTCCAAAGCTGTAACAGGCCAGCCAGAGCTCCAGCAAAGTCGGCGGTATTATCCCTGGCCTTGGGCACCCTGATCCCATGTGGGGTTTCTGGGTATTACATTCTGGGGCGATTTATGCAAGTCAGACCCCTGTTGATTCCCATTGGTGTCCTCTTTTGGGAAATGCATGGGGTTACCTGTTTTCTTTGCTGGCTTCGACACCCTAGGGCCAAATCTGTAGGTTGCCCACATGAACAAAATGTGCTGTGCCAAAAGAAAGGCTTGGGTACTGTTTTCATTGGGACACTTGTAGGAACGCGGGAATGTAGGCCATGTGGTGTTGGTGGCGTGTTTTGGTGGGCGAGCCGAGTGGCTGGGGTTTCTGGGTAATACATTCTGGGCTGATTTGCAAAATCAGACCTCTGCGGATTCCCACGTGTCCTCTTTTTGGAAATGCATGGTATTCCCTGTTTTCCTTGGTGGCTTGGACACCCTAGGCCCATATCTGTATGGCGTGCCCTTCTAAAAAAAAAATGGTGAAATTCAGCTGTCTGAAAAGACTTGGGATTAGCTGCATTTTAGGCTTTCCCCCTGGCGTCCATGTAGGTGCACCCACAAGTGAGGTACCGTTTTCATCGCGGCACGTGTGGGAAGGTATGACATTTGTTGTCTGTGTGGTTTTCATAACGGTTCGACCCATTTGCTGGTGCCCTTTGTCACGCAACCCTTTAATTTCCCAAATGTGCCCTACATTTAGTCGCTGCTTTAGGCACCATACACTTTTTTAAGCTGCACAAGTCACCTACCCTTGAAAAGGTCTGCCTGTGCTCTTTTAAAAAATGTATGCTTGCCGTTCCTTACCACATTGGCTTTCCTGATTTACACATGCTAAGTACGTCTGTTCAGGCTGTAAGCATATAACTCCTGTGTACCATGGCTCAGTGTTTGGCTTGTGGTATTGCTTATTTTGTGAAACACTACAAAAAATGAGATTTCCTAACTGCAAGAGTTGGGGGGAGGGTGGAATGTAGCGGAGCATTGTTTTTCTCAAAATTCATAGAACCCATTGCCGTACCAAGCCAACCATGTCCACCACATACTTTTTTTTTTTTTGTTCCTAGTTATCCTGCTTTTTCTCCAACTATGAACTATGGAATTTTCCCCTACCTAAGTTATTGCCTGACCTGTGCAAATCACCCCTTTCTAAACTTGGACTTTTGTTTACTTTTCAGAAAATGTATGTCTTTCTGTCCTCAATTCGGCTTTCCTACCTTTTTCTTCCATTCTGTCCACACATGTCCGATTGGCAAGAATGGCCAAAATCGCCTACCTCTCACAAAATGCTTGATAACCACATCAAAATGTGTGTTTTTGTTTGTTTCCACTCAACCTCCTGTTGAAAGCCAGAAAATTGGGGAATTCAGCACAGCAAACAATTTGTTACTAGCTCTTACAAGGAAATAACCACATGCTTCTTTGTACATCATTTTATTGGCATTTTTTGAGAAAACCCAAATCTTTCTTTTTGCTTATTTTCTCTCAACCCCCTACAGCAACCTAGGATTCCTGGGTGACCTTACAACCGCCTACATGTGGGAAAGAAAGGGGCCAGGTTTGGCTGAGATCTCATGTAACAAAGTTACAAGGCATTGAATGGTGACATACCGAAATCACCAAAAAAGGCCTTGGCACTGGGGGGGTTGGGGGGTGAACCCCCATGGCACTTAAAGAGTTAACGGAACGTTAGCATCTACAGACCCAAAACAGAACAGACGTTAAACCGAAGTAAACCATTCCTCCCCTGACTGTGTGCTGTTTCCGACAGGCTCCGTGCATGCAGCACAGTGAACATTTACAGACCTGCTCCGACTTGGCCTGCAATTTCATCCATGCAGATGAGAATTGGGTGGTGTTCTGGGTTCCATCAATTCACTTGCCCTTTGAATTGCACCCTGCTCTCAACTGGTGTGTAAATGATAAGCATAGAGTGACAAAAGGTGTATTTCCAAGATTGTAATATGTAAAAAGGCCCAGTACAATGCTACTCTGTAGGCCTCTGCAGGAATATGGAATCTTGGGGCTAATGGTGGGAAGGAAAGATCCTTCTAACAATACTGCATAGTTATTTTGGTGGACTGGCATTCTGTGCGGTGGTTATATTCTGTGTGCCCAGTTTGGTTGACTTTTGCCAGGAGGTCAAAGGTGACCCCATAAGTCATGCTTTTACCTCTTTGTATTGAGGGTGCGTGCTTCTTTTAGACCTTATTGTTAATTTATTTTAGGTTGGCAAGTAACAGCATGGTTTTTACTGATTTCCTCCACAGCATAAATTATTTTCAAATTGATTAGCTGAATTTGCTAAAAATATTTATACAATATTGCTAATCAAATGGGTTTGTTTGCCAATCAAGAACTTTTTAGTCATCAGAAGTTATTTGTACCCAAGACATAAAATGAGCAACAATACAGCAGTTTTGTGTACCGCTGAAGAAAGACATTAGTGAGATGAGTCGGGCCTTGCCAATTCTTTAAAAATCAGCTAGACCTGCGGATGGAGTAACTTGGTTTACTTGACTAAGAAATGCACTCGACCCATGGCAACGAGAGCCAACAAATTTAAATGTGCTTTCTGTAAAATGGTGCATGTCACAATCACCCCAATTTGTTTGGCACACTGCTGCCATCCAACGGCCACCCATGCATAGTGAAACTTTTTCTGCAAACAAAGTAAATGTTAACTTTCAAGCCTCCCCTGCAAATGGTACTCGCCCTTCATGAAACCCACTTGACGATGCGAGTGGGTGAAAGGACGTTGGATGAATGTCTGTAAAATGCAAAATAGATGCCAGGCTCTGAATACAGCCCCAGTTAAACCCCACCCTTTCCTCTTGATTGGAATGTAACACAATCACTATCGTATTTGACACAAATTTACCAAACCGGGCTCCATGGGTCACAGGCCTAACACATAAACTGGCTGTATAGCCCCTCTTTCAGACCTCGAGGCACATGCCTGATATGTTGATGATTGTGCTACCACTGATCTTGTAAAGGGACTGGACTGACACCCCCCCCCCCAACCAACCCCCTATTGTCTTCCTGAGAGCACACTAACAGGGTGTGCTGTTTTTTTCTTCATTTCTTTTCCCTCCCTGCTCTCCACTTTCATTGACCCTAGCCCTATTTAACAGTGTACCATTTAGGCCTTGAATACAATGTGTGGGGGAGTTGAACATCCACCTGCCTTTCTGAGCAAAACTACAAATCTGGTACAGACAGGCAGATACCTGGGTATCTGCAGGAGGGGCAGTGTAAGCTGTGATTTTCAAATGCTTCATTTCATATCTGCCTGAGGAAGTGGAGACATTCCACGAAAGCTCGCAAATATGCAAATTAAATGACTGTTGGCCTAATTAGTGTATCACTCGTTATCTTCTGGATCACATTCTATTCAACCCTTGACTAACACCAAATACTAGCTAAGTGAACACATATTTCGAGGCTTGTGGATTTGCTTAGATCACATGGTATGCATAGGCCGACATCTAGTGGTCGTCGCAGAGTATTACATTAGTTTTCGAAACTCAAAGGGATGTCGACTGGGCGTGTCAGTAATACTATCCCTAGTGACGTCCACTGTACCCATGGTCCTTCATGCGTCAAGGTCACTAAGATTGTTTTTTTTTTCACCATCATAGTTGGACACAAGTTGCAGAGTTTCTTCTTTCTGGCCAAGGCCTCTGGTTATATAAGTTTGAATTGGACTTTCATTTCGACTGCCGTACCACTGCAAGATCTTCGGCGACTGCTTTCGAGGACGGATTAATCGTTTACTACTTGTACCGTCTTGATGAACTTTGACTGCGGCATACCTAGGGCTCAACGGGCCTCAGCCCTTCACAGTAGGAAGAGTGGGGGAGGTCCTAACCTTCTTCCCTTAGACAATGCCCGTTTCCCTATTCTTCCTTTTCCATCGCCGGGCTGCCATCTTTCCATATTATAGAAAATACACCCTTTACATTTCGCCCCACCCTTTAATAGCAAGTTTCCCTGGAAGGACTCACACGGTGTGTAACCTCTGCCTCCCCAGGGACCACCCCGAAAAACATTGCTAGTACTCAACACTATTTTGGGCCAAAACATTTAAGGACCATAAGGCGCTGGGCCCATCACGCCATGCAGGCTGAAGCTGCTATGGACGTGGAGGAAGTGTCCAGCGATGGCAGTGTCTGCACGATGCTGAGGGCTATCCGAACCAGACTGTTTCCTGCGTGTGAGCCCTTGACTCAATCAGGCAGGCTGTCGGTCCTGCTACGGAGATGACAAAAGGCGGCTCAAGTACCCATACTGCACACCACACAAAGCACACACCCCCACAGCCGACAGTCGACCGCCTCGTCGACTGTTGAGGCGCATGCAGTGTTGAGGGGATGGTACTCAAAATCCCGGTCCTCTGGGCCATCGCGTTTACCACATTACAGGCCCCCAAAACAGATGTCGAAGTCTGTTCCCGACACCGTGAATAAACCTGACAAACTCTCGTACCGGAGAATGTGCGTCAAAAGACGCTTCGACATCTAGTAGCTCCAAGATGAGAGCTTACTAAAAGAAATGTCCTGGACACTCTCCTAAAGTCCAACGTCTAAAAATGCAATATATTTGATGCCCCTAGCCTCTGTACCCTCTACTTCAGGATCTAAGGACCCCTCTATCTCCAGGGACATCCTTGCAGGCGCCATGCAACATTAACAACCCTCTTCATCAGAGTATTGCTACCCCTGTTCCCTCAGGTTTCCCTAGCTCCAGCAAACGGACCCCAGAAACATTTGACAGGATAATGCACAGAATGTCATGCTTTGTAGACTTATTTGACCGCCACTCTGGTCAACTTTCAAACCTTCAAGGGCCCTCTCAAGGGGAGGAAGCTAAAGACCAACCTGCTGCCAAAAAAACATGATTAGGCACCGTCCAGCCCAGCACCTCGCAGGATGCTTCCCAGGACCTCTATAATATTGAAACTTCAGGCTCTCGGGATACTGACTCACAAGGAAACCAATATGATCAGGACCAGTATTACGACTACGATGTCTACATCATACAATCTCTGGACTATCATGAACAACCCATGGCTGACTCGCCTGTGGATAATTAGCTACCCTACAATGAGCTTCTCCTAAAAGCGGTCAGGATATGCCAATTGAGCCAAATGCTTTATTTGGTAAAGCAGTCGATGACACTTAAAGTGCTAAAGTGAAGTAAGACACCCTGAAGTCCCTTGGACAACTTACTAACAAGCCCTTTGTTCAAAGAGGCGCATTCAACACTTGCCAATTCCAAGGACAACATTCTCAATGCTCCTCTAGCTATAGTCAGGGTGGACAAACGTTATTGTGGGGTTCCTCGCACGGGGAAGTCCTCCCCTCAGTTTTCAAAGGGGGCACAGAAGGTCTAGGGGTAGAGGCAGTGGCTCCACCCCACCCAAAACATTGGTACCACCCAATTTGTCCGAATCAAACTGTCCGTATGGACATTTTGATTGAATTTGAGGTACCATTTGTTTCGAAGCCTAATATACTGAATATGTGGAGCGGGCCTGCAGGGATGTCCCCCGCTCACCATGTTCGGTGTATTAGGCTTTGGGAGTTGCAGAGGTTTACTCTCCCTTGACATGGCAAGCAGGGATTCAAAATAAAGGGACCCTGCAGTGTCAGCTCTGGCCCATGTTGGAGGGACGGAACTGACGCAGCAGGGCTGTGGAAGAGGTGCCAGCGAGAAGGTAAGTAGGGGAGGGGGGTATTGGTATAAGGCTGCTTATGGTGCAGGAGTTTGGGTTGTTTGACTTCGGTCAAACGGTTTGCTGCAAAATTGTTGATAGTCGATTCCGCCACAACTCTGTTTGACCTTTGGTCAAACAACCCAGATCCAAAACAATGACTACCTGCTCCAGGTCCCCTCCCATGCCTTTCTAGTAGGTTGCTTTTCTCAATGTACCCACTCATGGGAGGGGATTGTGTCCAACAAGTGGGTACTATCCACCGTGGTGGGGGCTATTGTATAGAAATCATACAGAGACCACCCGCCAAGACAGACCAACAACGCATTCTGCTAGAGGTCAAAGCTGGAAAAGGAAGCTATAGAAATGGTCCCGGCAAACCAAGGTAGCTATTCAACCTACTTCCTTGTGCCAAAGAGACCTTAATGCGCCCTGTCCTAGACCTGCGTCGTGCAAACCCATATCGAGGCAAAACATTTCTGCATGAATGCTACAAGTAATCCCGTCCCCCGCTAAAACAAGGGGAATACATGGCAACATTGGATATGAAAGATGCATACTTTTATATTTCAATGTTCCCAGCGCACAGAAAATGTCTGCACTTCAAAATAGCAAATACTATCAGTTCAAGGTGCTCCCCTTCGGCATAGCCTCCGCTCCAAGTGTGTTCACCAAGGTAGTGGTGGCGCACTTAAGCAGAGAATCAATCGCAGTGTACCCTTATCTGGACGACTGACTGATAACGGGAATCCCCTCAAGCAGAATAGCCAAAGAACAATCAACCTCCTATTCCAATTGGGGTTTTCAATCCAGGAGAAAAAAAATCAAGCCTCGTTCCAAGCCAAACCAAGCAGTTCCTGGGAACTATCATAAAGACTAGAGCGGGGCTAGTCTTCCCCCTCAAATGAGAGTTCAGAACATGGTGCTGCAAATACCTCATGTTGCCATTCGCCAAATAACTATACACAAAGCAATGCGCCTGCTTGGGATGTTAGTTCCACACACATGGCTACCCATGCGCCCAATGCAGGAGTGGTTAGCCAAACAATGGTCTCGGGCAAGCAGTCAGTGGGACGATCTAGTGGTTGTTTCGCTAACCCTACTACAAGCACTTCATTGGAAATCTGTTTAAGGGAAAACCCTTTCACAATCCACCAGTTCAAGCGATACTTGCAACAGATGCCTCCCTCTCCAGCTAGGGAGCCCATTACCTTCACCACACAGCGCATGGCCTGTGGGCACTGATCACATCCCAGAACCACAACAATCTGTTGGAACGACTAGCTGCACTCAAAGCCCTACAAGCATTTCAGCTGCATCTAGGTCAGACAGTGCAAGTCCTCACAGACTGCACCACTACCATGTTTTACATAAACGAGAAGGGTAGGCACACTCCGTCTGTCCAGGCGCTCTTGGAAAATGTGGAAGTGGGCACTCAAGCGGAACATGTTCCTGGTCTCAACACATTCCAGGAGAACTCAAGGCTCGGGTGGGGACACTAAGCAGAAATCATCTATTCAAGAAGCACGAGTGGCAACTCAACAGAGAAATTCTAGACTAAGTCTTCGCCCTCTGTCGTTCGCCTCCTTTAGACTTTGCCACGAACCTAAACGCACAATGCTGAGACTTCGCATCCAGGTATCCACAACCAGAGTCCAAGGGGAATACCCTGTGGATGAGCTGGTCAGGGAAATTTACCTGCGTTCTGCCCCCCACCCTCGCCCTGCAGCAACACCACTCCTCAGCAGGATAGTGCACAAGATGCACCTGGAACAAGCCATACTAATCCTGTATAGGCCCCATGTGGGCAAGACCACCATGGTTTCCACATCTGCTCAAACTGGCGATGTGCGGACCGATCAAACTCCAGTGCCCCTACAACATGCTATCCCAGTACTGGGGGGGAAGGGGAGAACACTACTCCACCGCCCACATCCGCTGTCTATGAACTTGGGAGTCTGGCTTCTGAAGTCCTAGAGTTTGGACACTTAAAATTAACTCAAAGATGTATGGATATCCTCAAGGAGGCGCGCAAACCCAACACCAGGCACTGCTACATCAACAAATGGAAAAGATTTGTAATATGGCGCCGATCAAAACATTTGAATCTTATTGAATGTACCCCATCACACGTTCTTCACTACATGCTCTTCTTACTCTGGCCTAGTATTTAACTCATCGTTCACCTAGCAACTGTCCACGTACATCACTTCACAACACAAGGTGTCCTGGTGGAAAGCGCCTGTTAAGGCTTTCATGGAGGGATTAAAGACAGTTTACCCTCCCATTTCCAACCCTCCTCCAGGTTGGGATTTTAATGTTGTACTCTCGAAGCTCATGGGTCCAGCCTTCGAGCCTATGCACAAATCCAGCCTCAAACACCTAACATACAACACAGCTTTTCTAGTAGCCATCACCTCAATACGACTGGTTAGTGAGCTACAAGTCTCGTCGGTGCAATACCCTTTCTTTATTATCTACAAAGACAAGGTGGTACTTGGAACACACCCTAGGTTTTCACCAAAATTCATATCCAAGTTCCATGTTAACCAGTCCATTAAACTACCCACTTTTCTTTCTAAATCCATTCAACTCAGCTGAGAGAAACCTCCATACACTGTATGTAAGGAGGGCAGTTTTGTACTTTGTAAACAAAACCGCTAAGAAAAACAGATGAACTGTTTCTCCATAGCACCTAGCAGGGAGGGTGATCAAATTTCAAAACACCATTTCCAAATGGATAGTAAAGTGCATGCAGCTCTGCTATTCTCTATCAAAGGAAACTCTGCCTTTACACCAAGAGCTTATTCTACCAGAGGTATAGGAGCTACTTTGGCATTTATTGCAAACGTTCCTCTAGATGCCATTTGCAATGCAGTTACTTGGAGTTCACACATACCTTTACTCTGTATAACTGCTTGACACACATTCTAAAGCAGATTCACAGGTGGGACTAGCGCTGCTAAAACATCTCTTTGCTGCCTTACCATCTCACAACCCACCTCCTCCAGATACTGCACGCTAGTCTATGCATAGCATGTGATATAAGCAGATCCACAAGCCTCAGACGGTTTGCATTACTCGCCGTAATCTTATTTCTGATGTTTATCTGCTTAGATTCACATGCACCCCCACCCCCCTTCCTCCCCTCTTCGAGAAGATGCGTAGATGTCTTTCAGGCTTTATCGCTCATCTGCTTTATTACATCTGTACACACGCTATCTCACGTCAAACAGAACAATCAGCAGGACCTCGATGCGTGATGGACCATGGGTACAGTGGATGTCACACTAGGGATAGTATTACAGACACGCCCAGTCAACGTCCTTTTCGAGTTTTGAAAACATAATGTAATACTCTGACTACCACTAGATGTCAGCCTATGCATAGCATGTTAATCTAAGCAGATACAAGCATCAGTAGTAAGATTAGTGAGTAATGTATCCTATTATATGAAAAACTGCATACCCAAGTATGTTAATGGACTGCTCTCCTGGGAGCAGCAAAGCAGTGAAATTTACTGGTCTGCATAAAGACACCACATTGTTCACCGCAAACATTTCTTTATTGTAGGTGCTGTGGAGAGAAAAGAGCAGGCAACGACTCGTTTCGTGGTTCGCAAACCTCTTGATCACATTTGTGGGGAACAACATAGACATACGACTTATAAGTAGTGTCACGACTCAATGGTTCCAGCAAGAGATACTCATGGACTCTATGGTGTATGCAAAGTTGGATTGGCAGATTGTCAGACATCTTGTAGTGTCTGGGTGAAAGCTCATTACATCACCCAGTTACCTTGCACTATTGGGGCATTGAAGCGGAATGAACTGCGATGCATATGTAGTCTGAGACCTGATGTGTACAAATGTAAATACAGAAATCGTATTAAGGCACATATAATAATAGTGTGATACACATCACTCGTATTTGCCGTTACTCCTCCATGTGTTTATAATGCTGATTGTTCTCTCGTTAATATTAAATGAATAGTTTAAATGAAGTCTGAATACATGCCGGCATAACTGTAATCTATCTGTGGATGATGGAGGAAAAGCTACAAAAGAGGATGGTCATAAATTGGTAGTGCAAATAAGCAAAAAGATTCAAAAATGCAGTGAAGTGTGTTAAACTGCAAAATAGCAATGGTATAAGGGGCATGAATTCGAATAGTCAACAGTGCATGCCATTAAATCTTACCATCCAATTTGGCTGTACAGGCATATCCCACTAATGAGGCAAACGATGTATTATAGTGCCAATATTAGGGCTGTTGGTCTTGAGCATAGAGTATAGTATATGAGCAAATTAGCAATACAGTGTAAAGTGTGCAAATCTCACAAAGTGCTTAGTGCAAACAAATAAAACTATGCAAACTGCATAAAGGTGGTGAATGCATAAAATATGCAAGTAAATGCAAAAAGTGCAAAGTTCTGCTGAAAAAATACCAAATGCAATGGTTTAAGTTCAAAAGTGCAATGGTATAAAGTGTATATGTATATTTGAGGCTTGTGGAATCTGCTTAGATCGCATGCCGTGCATAGGCTGACATCTAGTGGAAGCTGCAGAGTATTAGTTTGTTTTTCGAAACTCGAAAATGGGTGTCGACAGAGGGCGTGCCAGTAATACTATCCCTAGTGAGACGTCCACTGTACCCATGATCCCTCACGCGTGTAGGACCCTCAGATTGTTTTTTTCCACCATACTTGTCAGTAGCATTGTTGCGGAGTTCCCTGGCTTTCAGCCATTTTGTCATTCATCTAAAAATCCCTGTTCTTCCAATCCCACGTCGAGAGATTGAAGATCGACGCCGGTCTGAAGAACTAACAACCGTCGAGACTGCACGACGGACTTTGGGCCTCGGAAGGCCTCTGGCCTCGGCCCTGCAAGTAGGGAGCGTGGGGGGTGGACATAATCACACTCCCTGTATTTCCTACATACACTCGCCCGCTGCCATAAGGTGACATATGGAGAGTACTTCATTTAAATTCTGCCCCAAGTGCAACCGCAAGTTTCCTTGGATTGACAAGCATAACACCTGTAATCTGTTTGCCTAGGGGTCACCCCGAAGCTAACTGCAAAGCGTGTAAGCTCTTTAAGGCTAAAACACTAAAGGACCGCTCCATTAAACGTTGGACCCATTACGCCAGGCAGCTCGAGGCCATGGAGGCGGTGGGTTCCTTCAGTGATGGCAGCAACGCCTCCGTTTCGGATGGCGAGGGCACAGGGGTGTCGCTAGACACCCAAGCGCGAGTCCGCAGCCTCTGAGGATTGTCCGGCGGGGCAGTTATGAGGACCACACCCGGCGACGCGGGCGCTACCCACACTACTACACCTAAGCACACTAACCTCAGCCGAGACTCGACACGTGTGTCGAGCCCTCGGAAGAAAGAGGCACATGGAGAGCAGTCCACAGAATCAGTGACCACTGGGCGTTACAGGTCGATCGCCTCATGACACACGGCAACCGTCCACGATTGCCAAGGGTGCCTCTCTCCCAAAACTCAGAGGTATGGTCAGACGAAACCAACCTCCACCCCCAAGCAGCACCCTTAGTCTGCTCTGGGAGCACTTTCCACGTCTGCCTCAGTCTCGACGCACACACTCTAAAGACACGGCAACTAGCCTACACACCCCCTAATCTTGGCGCCAGGCGTCGAAAGAGTCAGACCATCAGGGAAACACTCCTCTACCCATGGTAAAGGGGACAAACAGCAGAAAGTCTTCAGAGACGACTTCTGCACCCCAAGTCCAGAAGGACAAACGCAGGTCCTCGGATAAGGATAAGTCGCCTGTCACTAAGCCTAAAGTTATCCCTCCCACTCTACAGGATATGGGAATAGGAGAGGAACCTCAGCAGGAAGTTGTCGTCCCCCATTACAGGGAATGGAGCTCTGATGACCTTGGCAGGGTGATGAGTAGAATGTATTTAGCTAATGTCTATGAGAAAAATCCTGATTATTTTCTGAGCTATCAGAGTACCCCTGACAACTCTACTCCTTCAGGATCCAAAGACCCTCAGCCTCCTAATAAGAGACCTCATAATGAAACTCCAGCTCAGGGCCTCATTTCAGACCCATTGTCTATTCGACTTTACAACTAGTATGTTGAAGACCCAGACATACAAATGCTGGACGACCAAGTGGGGGTCGATTATTACGGAGACGACTAGGACCAGGATGAGGAGTATGACGAGGCAGAGGTCTATAATCTAGACTCTCCTGTTAACAAAGAACCATTGGTCACTGACTCACCTGTGGATAATCAGATTCTACTGAATGAGGTCTTAGCTAGAGCTGCAGAGCACTTTCACAGACACTCAAGGGGCTCAAGAAGAGAGGGCCTTTGCAGAAGAGATCATGGGGGATAAGAAACACATTGCCCGAGCCATACCAATTCTTAAGTCAATCCAATGCAGAATCGACCCTTCCCTCCTCAGCCCTAATCTCACTAGGGCTGTGAACCCATAATTGAAAAATTGTTCAGTGCCGCCCAGTCAGACCCCCTTTATGTAAGGGGCCAACTTAAGCCCGACTCGTTGGTAGTCACTACCACCAGGAAAAGAGCGGGGACACCCATCATCTGAAGCTCCCCCAGACAAGGAGAGCAAGAGGATATATGGGCAAGACTCGCCAATACCACCACTCTGCTGGCAAGCTATAATTGCCACCAGTGGGAGCAGGTAGCTGCCCTGATCGCCTCTGCACCTGAACCACTAAAGGGCCAGTTCGCCCAGATTGCGTTGGAGGGGAGATCAGTGTCCGGGTGCATTCTAAAGGCGACTTTGACGCCGCAGATAATGCAGGCCGGCTCATCGCAGAGAGCACTCATCTAGAGACACGCTTGGCTCAGTTAGGGTTTAAACCTGAGACCCAGGCTACTCTTATCGACATGCCGGTGGAACCGAATGTCTTGTTTGGCAAAGCAGTAGAGGAGGCACTCAAAACTGCTTAAGATGTATACGATACCCTAAAGTCCCTGGGACAATTGACTAACAAACCCACAAACCAAAGAGGGAATCATTTTCGTCGCTCACGTGGACAAAATTCCCAGATGGGTTCCAATTACTCACAGGGGCAGGGTACATCGTGGGGTGGCAACCAACAACGTACCCAAAGTTACGGTAGAGGAAACAAGAGGGGCCGCGGTAGAGGGAGAGGCAGCCCAGGCAGGGGCAGTACGCCTCCCAGCAAACAGTGACGCTCACATATATATGTGGCCTCTGAATGCTAACTACATTGTATGGTTGTGCAGTAGATCTGTAGTTGTTCAGACTGAATGGAACTATTTTACACGACTTTGCATGAACATCTAGTTAGCTTTGTGTATTCATTACTTAAGTGGAAAGCGAGACTAAGCCAAGTGGAGGCATAGCAGGCAGAGAACTGTGCAAACTAGCTGGAATATTGTAGTTTGCGGCCATCTTGATTTCAGGATAGATGGTATAAAGCAATAGGGTGATAGAATTTCAAGAGGTATGGGATCAGCACCTGGGTTGAGCACCAGTTGCATAGATGTATGCACCTAGCAGACTACAGAACTAAGTTTGCCATCAAAGCCGTTGGCCATGTGTACATGTTCAAGTCTTCACTCGTCAATATGATGCATCTTCCCCCAACAAAATTAAATCTAGTTGACACTGATTTAGATAAACCTATGCTTTACTGTAAAACATGGAGATATGCAGTGTTTTTCATAGTAACACTGTAATTCTGCAACACCAACTTTTCGGAATGGAATGAATTGCTTGACTGTCTTAAGTTAACCCATACTGGTCTTTGGATAGGATATAGTTGGCTTAATAAAATTATCACCCCGATTACTTCTAGTTTAGTTTTTTGAAAGAGAAACCTTGCCTCAGCACTTCCACACAGGCCTCTGGCAATGAGGGAATTAAGGCTGCACACTCTTGCCATTCTCCCCTGTGAACAGAGAAAAGGGGGTGGCAAGAACCCTGAGGGCAGGAGAGGAATGTAGGGGGAGCTGTGCTTTCATTGAACCTGGTAACTTGAATGGCTAACTTTGCTAAACAAGTGTCCAATTAGCAAACCTGCAGAATTGCGTAGCAAAGTGGTATGCAACACTGCTTATTTTATGCATCCTCCTGAATGTTGGATCTTCCATTGTGCATATTTCCATTGGCCATGAATTTGAGTTTTGTTCAGATGTATGAGCAGGCTGGTCCACCATATTTCATTTTCAAATATTTTATTGGGTTCAAGACTTGTCGTTGTTGGATCCCTGTGTTCATTTTCGTCTGTAGATGGAGGCTTTCATTCTTGTGGAAATTCTGCTCCTTGGCAAAGGATTGTGATGTGGAATCTGGAGTGTTTTGAAGTAAATCCAGTAGCCAGTGATCTTAGTGCTGGAGTGCTATGACCAAGGAGTAGTCTTGCTGCTGCGTTCCGCATCTGTTGTAGTTTATTTTTGTAAGGTAGTCCAGCATTCCAAAGTGGATGCTGTTGATCTAGTCTTGTATTCTTGACATGATGGTAGAGATGGCAACTGTTGTGTGTGGGAAGCTAAGAAAGGGTTGTATCCGTTTGTGTGAAGATGGAAGCATTTCTTCACTAATGCATTGACTTTGAGTTCCAGTGTTGTCGTTGTCCATTAATTACTTTTTAACTATTTTGAATGCAGCCATCCTATTAACCATTTCAGTAGGCCATGGTATGTGCTGTTGAGTGGAGGGGTTGTTTGGTATGAACACTTTTTTTTTTGTTTTGTCTGGGTTGTTTTTAAGGCTGTTGCTGCTCATTCATGCGTTCATTTGTTCAAACCAGGTGGCAAGGTTATTGTATTGTGTCTCGCTGCTAGTGGTGTTTTTGTAGATTTGCATGTCGTATGTATTGTATAGGCTGGTGAGTCTTTTTGATTAGTGGGGTCATGTAAATGTTGAAGAGTAGTGGCGAGAGGGGTGAGCTTTGTGGAGCCCCCAGGTAGGTTTGTGGATGCTGAACTGAAGGGAGGTAATCGGGAGATTGCCATTCTTTCTGACTGGAAGGATTGTATCCATAGTTGTGGGGTTGCTTATCCATATTGCTTGGATTCCTTTGATGAATGTTGCATAGTCCACTGTGCTGAAGGCCTCTGAAAGGTCTAGTAGTATTGGGGCTCAAGTGATAGTCGTTTCATTCGTAGGTCATCCGAGATAGAGTACTGCTGATTGGTTCACTAGATGGTGGTTTTTTTAAAAGTTTTGCTGGCTGAGGCATGTTTGAAATAGTCCGGTAGTTGGTGGGACTGTCTGTTTCCGGAGGCATCTTTGAGAAGTGGTTTAATGTGTGCAGCTTTAAAACTCCTTGGTACAATTCCTGTTCTCAGCGAATGGTCCGTGAGGTTGCTGAAATATTCTTGTCTCATTTCTGAGGATGTTCTTAAAAATGTCTGGGGCAAGGATCAACAAGTTTTTATTTTCGTTTTTTTTTGGGCTGGGGCTTTCCTTCACTAGTTTTGTCGAGATTGGTGTTAAGTAGTATAGTCTTGTGGTTGCTTCTGGTGTTGTCGTTGGCGAAGTTGTTGCTTGGTCTTAGTGCTGAATTGTTTAGGACTGTTTTTGAAGTGGTTCTTTGAGGGATTTGGTATGATATTGCATTTCTCATCTCCTTGATGCTGAACATCTTTCTGGGTGTTGCTTGATTTTGAGATGCATTCAATGTTATGATCTTTCAGCTTTATAGAGCAGTGTTTGGTTCGTGTATGCAATTTTTGTCCTGTTGGTTGTAAACTTTCCTCCATGCTTGTTCCCTTTTTTATTTTTCTTCAGATCTGAGGTGGGGTATAAACCATATGGCAGAGGTTTTTTCTGTGAGATGGTTAACAGTTTCTTTAGTGGGCTAGCATCTAGAGCTTCTGTGATCCATATTTGGAGTCGGTTCTTTCTTCTGTTGTCAAGGAGGGTGTTTGGTGGTTTTGTGGATTCCAGTCTGGTGTTGAGAGATTTCTAGTTTCTTTTTTATATTGGAGTTATGTTTTGGTGGTGAGGTCTGGGTGAATGGTCCAAGCTCGCGATGGAGCGTGGATCATGAAATGTGGTCGCTACAGAGGATGTGTATTGGGTAGCAGTTGTAACCAGGTTTTCATTTGCAGAAAATTGCATTTAGGGTGTGCCAGTCGGGGGTGGCTGTGGTGGTGGTGGTGGTGGTGTAGGTGTTGGGTTGTAGGAGAGGGGAAGACCTGGTTTGAGGTGTGGGTTCAGGTAGAGAGTTAAATGGGCAGGGTGGTAAGTGGCCTAGAAATGCTGAATATCTAAAAGAAGGGGAAAGAGTGCAAGGAGACCGAGGGACGTCAAGGTGCATGATGGAGAGGAAAAGTAAGCAAGTGAAGACCAAGAAGGAAGAATGCAGCCCAAGAGAGGATGTGGGTGAGTGAAAAAGGGGCGGGAGGTCAGCTGGCCGGAAAAGAGCATAAAAACATGTAGATAAATGGCAAGATGGGGTTTTCAACCCAAATGCTCTAAAGATATGCCATCGGCAGGGTAGTCGGGGCTTAACTGAAGAGGGAAAGGTAGGCTGGTAGTAAAATACAATAATTCCCCCTAGAGCCGGGGTCTGCAACCCTGAAGCGTTCTAGATGTGTTGGCCTACGACTCCTCAGAGGCCTCAGAATTCACTTGACTGGCTAGGACTGTTGGATTTGTAGTCCAAAACCTCTGGAGAGCCAAAGGTTGTAGACACATGCCCTAGAGGGTGCAGCACTGGTACATGGAAAAATATGCATTTTATTATAAAATCGCACATCGCAAACCTATGTCAAATAAGTACTTAAACATAACGCATAGAATATAGTAAATGTGTAAAGGGCCAGACACTGACCCCGTCTATTAAGCTAAATGTATTCCCACTACCTGGTTATGGGTACAATAAATAAAAGGATAAGGGGTGGTGAGAGAACCCTAGACAACCGGAAAACTCGGTTATTGCGATACAAGATGACCACACATAAATCAGTAATTCCCCATGCCTCTAATGCATAGAATTAATGATACAAATGTGACTAATACACATGGATCAGAGGGAGAAAAGGGGTTTAATGCTTTGGAACAAAGCCCAGAGGTCCAACGAAAGTTTATTTGATTTGCAATGACTGACCATTGTCTCATTACACTCATAGACATTAGATCATGTAACCAGCAGTGATGCACAATATCTTTGTACATGTCGGTAGGCTGGTGTGCAATGCAGTGGTTAAAAGATATATTCACTGAAACAACATTGTTAAAGGGACGTTATGGTTAAGTTGGACTAATAACCTATGAAATTCAATGAAACAACTTTGTTAAAGGGACGTTATGGTTAGAAGTAAAATTGAAAAACCCCTGAAATTCGCCAGTTATGGTAAGCTAAGCAACCATAAATGGAAGGAAGGAAAATCCTTTTCCAAGACAGCCAACATGGAAAGAGAAGGCGGGGCTCCATACACGGGCCCTCTTCCCCTGCCATGGCAGCCCGCAAAACCCTATGAACATATTACCACAAGCACTTTTTTTTACCTTTCAAACCTATCCTACCTTCGAATAACTTGTCAGTGTCAATACTTCTTTTCCCCAACCCTGTGTCCGCGAACACCGCAGGACTGCCCCAGAACATCGAGTGTTCGCTGACTTTCAGGGGGTGAAACAACCCGTTTTTTGGCTTCTAGTGGCCATATCCTATCCAATCCTCACACCCCCCCCCCCCCCAACATCCCCAGAGATAGTTTGTCGAGTTTGACTAGTCAAATGCTGCTTTTTTTTTTTTAAAAAAAATTTTCACTGACCCCAAAAAAGTCAGCAAATCCAAGATGGCGGGCGTTTCAGGGAATCGGACGCATTTCATGTTTTCTCACCATCCAATAGTGGGCGCGTCCCGGTGTCCGCGGCCCACGCAAAAATCTGCTAATTTTTCTTACCAGAAGCCAGTCCGCGGACAGTGCGGCCAATCAAAGGCCAGTCCGCGGGCCGAACGGGGAAGTGAGTCTGCAGAGCAGACATAGATAACACACATTTTTTTTGCTTTACATTTTGGTCATTTAAAGACTACTGGACGGATTTACACCAAATAAAAAAAGCACGCTTTCGGGACCACGCTGCCACTCCTGCCGCAAATTTGCTGTAAATCTGTCCAGCGGTTTGGGCTGTAGGCGTGGGCAAAGTTTTTTTTTTTCCCATTATGTCTATGGGGGGGAAAAAGAAATTTTAGGTCCCCCCCCCTATAATTTTGCCCCTCTGGACCAAACCTCACCAAACTTTGCAAAAGAATTCTGAGTGGGCCATATACTTTCTTTGCAAAGTTTGGTCAGGATTCGTCCAGGGGGAGCGAAGTTATAAGCCGCCCAAAAGGTGCTCTTCCTATGGAAACAGCAACTTAACCAGAACTACACAGCCACTACCGTGGCTGTGTAATATATTCATATTTATAGGTACAAGATGTAATTGCAATGGTGGTAGTCTCTATACTCCAGGTACCCAGGGAAAAATGTACAGGTAAATGCTTCCAAAGTCACTTTAAATTCAAGAGACCCTCATAGGATTCAACGGCACATCAAATAAGCAGCCCAGGAAGGGAAGTCCAGCAGCTGAAAGATGAATACAGAGAAATGGGATACGACATGTGACCCACAGTACGGCGAAATGCAGCGAAGATTTGTTGTAATTCTTCCAGGAATGCAGGTATGTAAACATAGCAGAATTCCAGCAAATCGACGAATCCCCAGGATCTCACATAGATGTATGGATTAATTTGAGTGCTGGCTTTGGCCAGCCCCCCAGTTACACAAGGCAGAATGTTTGGCGGCAAGCCATTTAGGCTGGCCCTACAAACCACAACTCTCTAGTCCACAGTTTGTAGTTTTTAATTTTTTTTATATAAATTATGGTTAACAAGTAACCTTTTGCAAAAGAACACCGAATACAATTCAGTTGCCATAAAGCAATAACAGATCTAAAAACACTTGGATATTTCATTCAAATTTGTTAAATCCAGTTCCATAAATAGTCTTGTGATAACAAAACATTCATAAAGCCTACAAACTTTTGCTTTCTCAAAGGCGTTAAAATTGGGCACGCCACCAGTAAATGTTTCTATCTCCCCATGACCGAATTTACATAATCAGAATCAGGATCTCCTGTCATGCACCGGACACCTCTTTTGTTAAAATCCAATTTTGTCTAAATCTTCAACTTTGCTCAAAGCTCGGAGGTTTGCTTAAATAACATGGGACCAACTGACAGTGAAGGGTTACAAATGAAAATGCAGGAGGGGATAGTTTTGCATATAACTGAAGCATTTGCAAGTTAATGCGAGGTTGAAATGAAACCAGTCCAGTTCATGACAAATCTGGCTTATTGTAAACCCCTGCAGGCATGCCAGGGTTCTTCTCTGTATAGTTGCCTCAATAATGGCCCAATCCAGATCATACCCATGAGTTTGGGCCCCATAAATTAACTTTGGGATAATTTTCTGCTAATGGCATTGCAAAAGAGGAGTAATTGAAAATCTCCCAAATCGTTTATCTAAAAGGCTTAATTGAGCTGAAGCAGCCTTAGCCTGCAATTTAATGTTATGCATCATGTCCTGCTTATTGGGGGCATCCAGCACCCCCAGATATTTACATGAAGACAGTCTCCATTTGTTTGTTGCCCAGTTTAAAACTAAATGAACCGCCCTTCATTCGAAGTTGAGTCCTGGGCTTCATTACCATCACCTTTTTGTCTTTTGCACATTGATTCAAATCCAGCTCTTTCAAAAACCTGTGGACTGCATCCAAGCCCAGTTGTAATCCAATCGCAGTTAGGCCACAAATGATATCGTCTGCGTACTACAGATGGAGCAAACCCAGTCGCTGTGCAACATTTTTAAAATTAGACCGAGGTCCTGAATATCAATGGTAAATAAAAACGGAGCGAAAACTCCACCTTGTCGCAACTAAAGGCTGGCCTTAAACCAACTGCCTTTCAGAATTCCACTTTTTTAAACTAGGGATTGGTTTAATACCAGTTCTTTGTGTCTCCGCAGATAAATTGTCCATTTGACTTTTGATTGGGCTGGATTATGAAGTAATCGCCCTCCACATCCACAGTGGAAGAAACAAGGGTATCTTTTGTTCGCCAAATATCTTAATATTGAACTCAGTCCAGTGCAATTGAGTTGTAGGCTCGATCCGGTTTTAGTGTAATTTTATTTTATTTTTGCAGAAAACATTGATTCTAGTTCACCTGCGGGCGATGTTACACTAACATTGATGAACTAGAACAAGTCGGGATATTCTTCCAATATAACATATTTGCTTGAATGTATATTGGTGAACATTTGCCAGTTGTGCTCTGTCCTGAGGAAGACTAAAGTTTTCCATAACTAGATGTAGTAATCGTCGAAACTGTCAACAGGATATTTTGTGATATGATTGATATTTATTCATCAAAGAGACCTGCAGTTGACACTCTGCACTTTCGTTGTTGGCATTTAAGCAATTGCTTAGCACTTTAGTAGTCACCGGAGAGGTATTACATGTATAACCCATATGAAAAACAAGATAAACATTAAGCTTTTTTGGCTTTTAATGTAGAATCATAGTATCAACTATTTTTTGCACATGAAAATTTAAACTGAAAATAACGTTTTTCTTTTTTGATTATATTTTCCATTTTGGTGCAATTTAAATTGGAATATTTTTAGAATTAGCAAATGTTTGTATAAACTATAGGACGAATATTTGTCCGATTTCTATGGAATTTTGTGAAGTATCTTAATAAAAGTTGACCAAAGATTATTTCTTGACCAAGCTTACTCTCTTCTATCGGTATTGCCTATGCATTGTTTCCTTTCTGTTCCATGAGACATTGCCCCTTTGTTCATTGGCTTAATCCAGCTACTAACATTTCCTTGCTGATCCAACCTTTGATGGACAAGAGTATTCATATGGAGCGCAATTAAGATGTTAAGCAGGTGGTTAGGGCAAATATGTTCATGCACCTTGCCCCAGTTTCCCTCTTAACACAATCAAATGCCTGGGTAAGATCCAGGAAGGCAACAAACACAGCTTTATTCTGTCGCTTCACTTGAGCCGCAAAAAGATGTAATAAGACAATTGTGGGCCAAGCCCAACCCCTTCCTGAAACAAGCCTGACAAACCACCTGCACATGTTCTTGCCTGGCCAATTGTTCCAACTCGTTGAGTAACATTGTAGAAAATATTGTACTGCTTGCGTCCAACAAGGAAATTGGGCGATCATTTCTGGGGTCTAAATTATCACCCTTTTAAAATAATATAATATTGGTCCCTTACCAAGACTGTGGCATTACTTTATCCCTAATTACATTGCCAAATAACTCAAACAAAAGCCCATAAGACTGGATCCAAGTTAAACTTAGAGTTTGATAAGCCATCAGGCCGTGGTGCTGTTGACAATTTGCACTATGCAATACAATATATTCTCCGTCTCTAGTTGAGGCCACAAGTCAGAGTTGTCACAAGGTGGGGCCACAATATCCGTCCCACACCGAGTCGTAAATAGATTTACCCAAATGGCTTCAATAGGGATGGCCTGCAAGACAGCTTGGGTACCAGGAGCCTTTCATAAAGTCTAGAACAGGCTAGGATATTTGCTCGGCACCGCTCCAGCATTTCCAAATCTCGCTGTACCATCAGACCCTCGTGACATTTTAACCAATTTTTAAACGCTTGTTTGGCATATCGGATCTCCACATCATTGTTCGTAAAAGACAACCACCTGAGATTTCTCTGCCTACGGAGCAAATCTTTTGTCTTCAACTGCTTTATCGAAACACATGAACATGTTTCCTTCTGAAGGATTTTTTTAAAAAAATGTTTTTATTAGTTTATTCACACAAACAATACAAACCAAACTTGCAGTGCATATGGTAACATTTCAATTATGCATCACTTAATTATATTCACTGCACCCCTTATCCCTCCCCCTTTTCGAGCCTACTCCTCACATTCTGTTCCTGCATCTTGTGACAGGGTGTCTTCTGCCATGGGTTCCGTCTGGTCTCGCATTGACACAAATAACTCCACTATTAATCATTTCCAGGCCATCAGGGTCTGTGTCTCCTACTCCCCCACCAGCACTACTTGATTCTTGTCATAACATGGTTTCTGCCTCAGCCCATTTCTGCAAATCTTTCCACCATACCTCTAGTCGTGGTCTATGGCATGTCTTCCACCCCATAGCAATTCTCCTCTTTGCTAGCACATATGCCATGTCCTTTAGTTTTCTCACGTGCTTGAGTTTTTGTGGTCTAGTGCACCTCCCCCCCTAGTAAGCAGGCCGACTTATCAATTACAATCTTAATACCTCTTTCTGCTAGTCTGTGTTTCACTTCGCTCCAAAAACGCTCAATAACCGGGCATCACAAACCTATGTACCATACCAGCATTCTCTTCATCACATTTGGGGCATGCTTGCCGTCCCACGTTTTTAAACCTAGCCATCTTCTAGGGCGTCATATACGCCCTATGCGTAATATACAGTTGCATCTGCTTTAGTCTTGCATTCCTCGACACCTTATGCTACCCTTGGGCTTGTTCCCACAACCCATCATCCATCAGGGCTCCCACCTCCACCTCCCAGTCTTGTCTCAGTTGTACTACCTCCTTTCCTACTTTGGACATCATCCGCTCGTATATTCTGGATATCTCATGTCCCCCTTCTGTTACGTCATTTTATTTTATTTTTTTTGTAAACTTATTTTATTGGCATTTCAGTGTGGTCAACATATAGCAAAAAGGAAAAGAATTAAGCTCTTGAACAAACAGACGTCTTCATTCAATGTGATGTCTTCAGAGTCTATATCGGGGCAGAGGTGAGTTCGGGTGTCGAGGTCGGGCTAGATCGGGCGTCTGCAGGAGTTTAGAAAGTCAATTCCAGGCATTCCATGGTTTCTAGGGTTTTCATTCAGGGGGGGTTTGAGGTCTGCGGTAAAGGGGACATCTCTTAAGAGGGCCTTCCATGATTCAAGGGTGTTGTTTGCTTCGTCTGTTCTATAGTTGGTCCCTTCCTGCCATGCTCTGGTCTCTGCCTTGGTCCACCTCTCCAGTTCCTTAATCCAGCGGTCATACCTCGGACCCCCTGGTGACTTCCAGGCCATTGCTATGATTCTTTTCGCAAGGATGCAAGATAGGTCCATCAGTTTGACTACATGTTTATGTTTGCTTAATCTGGGATGAGCTCCTAATAAGCAGACTTTCGGGTCCCACTCATACCTGATTATGCCAGCGGTCATACAGGTCTGTCTGACTCGGGACCAGAATGTCATTACCTTATTGCAGGTCCAAAACATGTGGATCATATCGGCCTTGTCATTGCCGCACCAGGGGCAATTCGGTGTGGCCTTCTTGTTGAAGTTGGCCACCTGCTGAGGGGTCATGTATGTCCTGTAGAGGATGTTCAGTTATATCTCCCTGAATCTAGCGTTGCAGGACACCTTTCGGGTACAATAAAATTCGTTCCCATTCTTTATTGGTTAGTGTGATGCCCAGGTCTGCTTCCCATCTCTCCTTGAGTGCTGTGCTTTTATGGTTGGGTCTGTCCATAAGTCGAGGGTAGAGCCGGGTCACCGGTTTCCATCCATCCGCTAGCTCGTACATCTCATGTAGCAGCGGATCCGGGGTGGGTTCTTCTGGCCAGCAGTCCCATTTACTTCTGGCGATCTGTTTGAGCCGATGATAACATAAAAAATGGCCGCTGGGGAGTCCCTCAACCTCCTGCATCGATTCGAAGTCTCTGCATTTTTCTTCTTCAAACATGTCCCCCACACATAAATCCCGGCTTTCTCCCAGGTTCTCGCTACCTTTTAGGTCAGTCGTGGTCTTGCATGCATCCACTAGGATGGGAGAATTGGGCGAGTATGAATGGCTCGATTGTAGGATGGAGCGAGTTCTGGTCCAGATCTGTCTGCCCAGTTTCACTATGATGGGGACATTCTGTGTCTGCTTGAGTGGGTTCCAGAGTGCTTCCTTAGGAAAAAGATTGGAGGGTATTTGCCTCGGCAGCTCGGACTTGTTGTTTTGTTCATCTTGAAGCCATCTTGTCACATGACTGAGCTGTGCTGCTAAGTAATACATCTGAAAGTCGGGGAGTTGTATTCCGCCGCCTTTGTGTCGCAGCGTGAGAATTGAGAGGGGCAGTTTGTGTCTGGACGGGCCCCATAGGAAGTCTCAGATTATTTTGTCGAGTGTCTTGAAGAAGTTGGGGCAAATATAGTAACAAATGTTTGTGAAGAAGTATAAGAAGCGGGGGAGAATTATCATTTTTGTGATGGCCGCCCGTCCCATCATTGCAAGTGGCAATTTCGACCAGAATTTCATGGAGTTGTAAAGTCCTTTCAGCGCCAATTCGGTGTGATCGTGTGTGAGCTCCGGAGTGTGGTGGATGTTTATTCCAAGATACCAGAATGCTTTGGTTTACCATTTTATCCCCACTGCTGGTAAATCGGTTATTGCTAGGCCTTTGAGACGTGCCAGCGGGAATGCACAGGATTTCGATCCGCTGAGCTTGATTCCTGAGTAAAGTGCGTAGTTGTCAAGGACATCTAGCATGACCTGTATGTTTGCTTGCGGGTCTTTCACATACAAGAGCACATCATCGGCGTATAGGGATATTATGGAGTGTTGGTTGCCCAGTTTGATGCCTGCGTCGAAGAACTGTTGTCTGAAATAAATGGCAATTGGTTCCAGGCCAAAGATGTAGAACATCGGTGATAGTGGGCATCCATGCCTGGTGCCCCTCTGAATCGCCCAGGGCTCCAAGATCATCCTTCCGGTTTTCACTCTTGCCATCAGTGAGTTGTAGAGCACCTTAATCCATTGCACAAAACCCTCTCCAAATCCAAACTCTCTTAGCACTTCAACCAGCCATTCCCAGAATATGGAGTCGAAGGCCTTGACGGCGTCGAGTGAGTACCGCAAGATCCTCTTCCCTCATGGTGGTTTCCGCCATAGTGTGTTGGAGCCTTCGTAGGTTGGCCGCGGTGTTGCGCCCTGGGACAAAGCCATTCTGGTCATCTTGAATCAGGGTTCCCACCACCTTTGCGAGTCTGTTGGCTAGGATAGTGGTAAGGATCTTACTGTCATAGTTTAACATTGCTAACGGGCGGTATGAATCGCAGTCGGTAGGTGGTTTGTTGGGCTTGAGCATGGGGATTATGATTGTTTCCTTCATAGTGTTAGGAAGTGTCTCTACTTCGTATGCCTCCGTGTAGACCTAATGAAGTATCAGTGATGATATCCTCGTAAGCTTTGTAAAATTCGGGCGGGAGGCTGTCGCTGCCAGGAGTCTTACAGGTGGCCAGCGACCTGATGGCCTCCTTTACATCGTCTATAGTGATCTCAGTTTCCAAAGCCTCTCTGTTCCTCGGGTAGGTTTGGTAGCGCAATCTCTTCCAGGGTGTTCTTAATTTCTTCTCTGGGTATTTGCCTGTTGTGGGAATATAGTGTGCAGTAGAACTCCACAAAGGCGTTGTTAATATCTTGTTGGGACCTGCATATTGTCCAGTTCTGTTATGATTTCTGTGGGCGTGTGTCTTGGCGGTTCATGTTTACGCAGCCAGGCCAGTAGTCTGCCAGGTTTATCTGCTTCTTTATGGGTCTTGGCGGTATGTATTGCAAAGTCAAATTTGGCTAGCCTGTCCCAGGTTGTGCGGCATGCTCCACAAATTTCTTGTAATGTCTCTTCCATTTCCGGGGTGGCGACAGTGCATGCCTCAAGGTGTTATTTCAGCTTCTCGTTCTTCTAGCTCCGCCGTCAGGCGTTTCCGAATGCCTCCAGCCCCCGATATCACATCTCCCCTTATCACAACCTGCAACGCCTCCCAAAGTGTGCCCCAGGTTGATACAGACCCTTTATTGATGTCCATATATTCCTCGAGTTTGTTACCCAGGGCTTGCCTGAATTCTGGATACGTAAGGGCTGTGACGGGCATTCTCCATGTCTGGATCGGCGGCCTGGGTCCCCTTAATTTCCATTCCATGATTAGTGGTGAATGATCAGAGATTGACCTGCCTAGGTATGCTGTGGCGTCCACCATTGCGGTTTGCTCTGTTAATGAACAGATAATCGATCCTCGTGTGGATCTTATGAGGGGCCGAGTAATATGAATAGCTTCTTTCAGTAGGGTGGTGTTCCCTCCAGATGTCGACCAAATCGAGGTGCTCTAGCGCTTCATTTAGTGCTTGAGTGGCGCTGTTTCGGGGTTGTTGTGGGGGGTGGGGGTGCTGATCTATCCAAGTCTCCGTTTCTGTAACAGTTGAAGTCGCCAGCCCATATGAAGGTCCCTTCCCTGTGGTGTCATTTTAGCAGAGCTTTTTGAGGTGCGAAGGGATTCCATGTTGTGGAAAGTAGGAGTTCACTATACAGACCGCCGTATGTTCAATGGTTCCCCATATTATTAGATACCTGCCTTCAATGTCTGCCTCCGAGCCCAGTAGACAAAATGGCACATTCGGATTCACCCACGTGAAAACTCCTAGAGCATAGCTAGAGTAGGATGCTCCCTTCGCGTTGCCTCCCCATGGCTCCGCCACTTTGGGCAAAGACTCCTTCGACAGGTGGGTCTCCTGGAGGAATGCAATAGATACTTTCTTTCTTCGGAGATGGGATTGGATCCGATTCCTTCGCAAGTATGATTCCATGCCCCATACATTCCATGTTGGCACTTTCAGTTGTGTTGCCATTGGGATGGTTTGGTGTACTCCGCACTTCTGCCCTGCTTGATGTTTCTCAGCGGTTGCTGATTACCCTCGGTGGTTCCCAGAACTCTGTTCTTGGCTCTGATCTTGCTTATGTTCTGTGGTGTTCTCACCCTCTGTCTCGTCGGTTGCTTTAGTGTGAAGACTTTGTAACTAGAGTAACTTAACAAAACTGGAACTGGTGCGCCCAGCGACTACGTTTTTCTCGCGGTGCTCAGGCGCTCTCGCGCCGTCAGGTCCCATCTGGGTATCAGGCTCCAGCGGGGTCGGGCAGGCAACTGGCCTGACCTGGTCAGTTCGTGGGGGCTAGGTCCTGTGCCTGACGTGAGGCCAAGCGAGGGCTGCATCTATTTTGTTGATAGTAGTGTAGATTACCTCCTTGGTTGTAGGTTACTTTTGATTGTTGCGTGGTTGTGGTGCGGCATGTGCCTGTGTCAGACGCGTGGGTAAGTGGATTTCATCATTTACCCTTGAGATGGGTGTCCCCTCCATCTGCGAGGTTGTCTTCCATCCACATATTGGCAGCTGCTGGGGACTCTAAGAAAATTGCACGGCCCTTGTAGATGACTTTTAGTCTCGACGGATAGAGTAGCATATATTTTAAATTCAGCTGCCGAGTCTGGCCTTGATGGGTACGAATGAGTTTCTCTCCCTTTGCACCTTTGGGGTGTAATCTGGGTAGACAGATTTTTGGCGTTGCCACGTTCTATGGGTCCCCTTCCCTGGATTGCCTTAGGATGGTTTCTCTGTCCTGGAAATAAAGTATTTTGGCGATTATCGGGCGAGGGTGGGATCATGGAGGGGCTTCTTCTGCAAGGACCTGTGCCCTTTCGACTGCAAAGCCTTGTGTTGGGTTTCCCGCGCCCATTTCCTGTTGTAGGAGGGCCTCTACATATGCTGTTGTGTTCGAGCCTTTGTCGCCTTCCGGCACACCCAATATCCTGACATTGCCCCGTCTAGCGCGTCCCTCAGCTTCCTCGGCTCTGGCCTCGAGGGTGGTGACCTGCCTTTCGAGATCTGCAACCTTGGTCTTTAGTTCAGTAGTGTCTTCGGTCGTCTCTTTTATAGTTGCTTCGGAGTTCGTCACCCTTCAGTTAGGTTTCTAGCATCCTGACCCATCAGTTGGATGTCTGACTTGAATTAATCTATTCTGGAGTCAATAAATGTGCGCAGCGATGCTATGGCTTCCAGTACTGGGATTGACTCTCAGCGGAGTACGCGCTTTTTGTTTGCGCAGGTTCAGGAGTGTGAGGCTGTGGGGTGGTTGGGTTTTTCGGCTTGGTGGTGACGTACGTGTCCATTGTGGGGGGGTTTTGGTTTGCTCCTGGAGGACACGGTTAGTGTTGGGCCCGTCTAGTGTGAGCCGTGGCTCTATTCACGCAGTGGCGTGAGTGCTTTGGGTGATTCTGGCTTTTCTTCGTTTATGGGCTTTTTGGAGGAGCACCCAATGTTGGGGGTCAAGGGTCCCGCACTGGGGGTTGGGATTCCTGTCCCCCTTTCCCTTCAGTGGTTCTCATAAGTGGGGCGCCGCGAGGCAGTTCGTGCGGCCCCCTGGGGGCTGGTAGCATGCCCCCCCTAGCTTCCTCACCTCAGTGTATTTAGCTTCTCTCTCTGCGGGACTCGGGAGCGTAGTGGTCCCACCATTGGCGGGGGACCGATGTGTCTCCCCGTGGTTTCCCCCTTGAAGTCTCTCGTAGATGTGGACTTCCCCAGAGCCGTATGTGCCTTCCAGCGTGTCCCGAGCCTCTGCGGTCTGATGCCGGACGAAGCTTTGTCTGGTCGCCTGGTGCCCAATATGTTGCGTGTGTAGCCTCACCCTCTTGCGGGGACGGCGCACCGCTGCGTCACAGGTCGCAGATGCCAGCAGACGGGGGGGGGGGGGGGGGGGGGGGGGTAGGGCAGAAGGGGCGGGATTGCGGATGTTCTGAATCTCGGTTTTTTGTCAGAGGTACTGTTCCCCGACGAGCTTCAGTTTCCGCACCACTGTGGTCCAATGTGGCCCCGGAGGCATGTCTGCTTACGGCGATACAGGATCAAGATGCGGCGTCTCGGCCGGAGCTCGGCGCCTCAGCCTCTGTCCACCATGAGCTCCAGGCCACGCCCCCTGTTACATCATATATCTATGGTAGCGTCTGGTTCCTCTCCTAGTACCACTTCGGGCCATGTACTCTTGATTCTCTGCACCATTCTATGATACGTGATATACTGGCCTATATGTAACCGTGTCCCCCCCCCCCTCAATGCCTCAATCTCTTGCCAAACATCACATATTATTGCTATCCCAACTGGTTACCAGTGGTTTCTGATTGTCGTCATTAGTTGCTTCTCTTCCCCTGCTAGTGTTACCAATGGTACCTGTGGGGAACACGGGGATGGGCTCCATCATCCGACAAGCCCTACGCCACATCTTCCACCCAAGTATCATCTTGGGGCGCCCTTCCATTACTGTCTTGGGAAGCCACATGATCTCCCTTAAATAGAATGGGGCACAATCTTGTCCAAACAGCCTGGACTCGGAGGTCACTTCCTCTGACAGCCATTTAGCCACATATTGCAGCTGGCTTGCTATATAATAAACTTCATAGTTGGGCAGTTCTATACCCCCTTTCTCATAGAAATTCTGTAGCTTCCAGAGGGCCACTCTATTGCGTCTACCATGCCAAAGGAAATCCCTACACATACTATCCAATCTAACAAAGAACTTTTTGGGTATCAAGTGCGGGATATATCCCCAAAGTAGTGCAGAAGCCTAGGTAGAACCACCATCTTCAACATTGCCCCCCCCATCATTGCTAAAGGCAGCTTCACCCAAAACGTCATGCAATTTTCAATCTTCTTAATGGCTACCTCTGTATTGCACTTATGCTCCTTTTCCACCATGTGGCATATATCTATCCCTAAATAGCAAAATGTGCTAACCTCCCATGGTATCTGTAACACCAGTAGCCATTTCAGTGGGATCCCTTTGTATCCACCCAATGGGAACATGCTAGATTTCTGAGGGTTCACCGCTATACCAGACAGCCCAGCATATCTTTCCAGCACTTCCAAGATGTATAGAAGGGTCTCCTCCGGGTGCCGCAAGTACAACAGCATGTCGTCCGCATATAGGGAGATTAGCTGTCGTCCCCCACCCACAGAACACCAATTGTATCCTATTGTTGCCTCAAATATATCACTAGGGGTTCCAAGGTCAGTATATAGAGCATAGGGGACCATGGACATCCTTGTCTGGTACCCCTGCGGAGTTGCCATCTTTCGGATATCGCTGCTCCTGTTTTAACTCTGGCCAATGGTTCATTATATAACATTTTCTCCCATTGTAAATATCCAGGTCCCATTCCATGGCCCGCCAAGGCCACCAACAACCATGGCCGTTTGACGGAGTCGAAGGCCTTTATTGTGTCTAATGATACACTTGCCAATTCACTGTCATTCTCGTTCCCATGCTCAATAACCCGATGGAGTCGTCTGAGGTTATTAAATATGTTCCTGTTCGGGACATAACCCGTCTGGTCAGGATGTATTAATTTTCCAATAACCCTCCAGTCTACTTGCCAAGACGGCCGTCAGTATTTTGCGATCTTGATTTAGCATTGATAGGGGCCTATACGAACCACAGCTATGCCCAGGTTTGTTAGGTTTAGGAAGCAGTATTATGATTGCTTCCCTAAGTGACTCTGGCAGTCTGCCCAGCTCATATGCCTTATTCAACATGTCTAAAAGGCGGAGGTAGCACCTCTCCTTTAAATATTTTATATAATTCACTTGGGAGTCCATCAGCCCCTCGGAGTCTTGCTAGTGGGCAACTGTCTTACCACCTCTTTCAACTCTTCTAAAGTAATCTGCATCTAGCTTGCTCCTCCCTCTCCTCCGCACTGATCTGCGGCAATCCTATATCCTCCAATGTTTCTGCTATCATCGCGTAATTACTCTCCCCATCATCTCCATATAGTAGCCTGTAATAGTCTGCGAACTCCTGGTTAACTCCTTATTGGTTATCGACTACACTGCCGTCTTCCCTCGTTATTGTTCTGATCGTGGGTCTGGGGGGTGTTTCACTTATACAGCCATGCCAAGATCCTACCTGGTTTATCCCCTCCCGCATGCTGTCTCTATTTTTTTATAGTTAAGGTTAGTCTTTCCCAGTGCCCAGCGCATTTCTGCTGAAGCCTGAGTATCAATTCAGTGTCTTCCTTCCCCGCCCCCCCCTTCAGTGCCCTTTCCAATGCTCCCTCCGTTTCCCACAGGTCAGCCAGGATCCCTCCCTGCAATCCTTTGGATTTTGCAATGGCTACCTCTCATCACAACTTTAAAGGCTTCC